>NW_023339785.1:15933086-15937492 GCF_004916995.1 Morone saxatilis | reverse complement strand
CTCTTTCACACACACACACACGCAAATATGTGCTTGCACACTAACTAACACACACTGATGGAAAAGTAATTTGAGACTGAGAAAACCTTGCTGAAAACTATGGCATTTAGAAATGATAAGAACGGAGAAAAACAATTTAGCAAGGCCCCCCTTAGCACAGTGCGCGTAGCGTGACCTCAGAGTAGATTTAGAGACAGCTCAGCACTTTTCTCGAGGGCTGCCCTTTAGTTGAATGATAATTTAATACCTATCAGGGCGGCAGTGACACCTCCACTTAAGAGACAGGGTGAGCCTGACAACCACACACACACATACATTTTAAAGAGATTTTGAAGATGTATTTTAGATTAAGTGAAGAATTCCAGGATGGGATCCCATTGTAAATCTGATAGTTTGTCTGTATAGTGCCAACTAATACATGGATGGAGAGGAAGATGGAGGAGGGAGTCAGTGAGGTTCAACTGACATCAGCGATTGGGTGGAAAAAGAGTTCAAAGAAGATTGTTTTTAAAGAGGTTTTCAAAGAGATGGTGTGTTTTTATGGGAGGGCGTAGTCATAGCTCAAAGCTGTACTCAGACTCAGCAGGACAGCCAGATGTCAATGACCGTAACAGAACAAAACCTATATATAAAACCCTCTAAGACCAAACCGCATTCAAGAATTTAGTGTTTGCTTCCTTGTTTTGGCTTTCATTTGTATTTACAACTTCCACAGTGTATCATCACTCAGGAGTTTATCATTCTCAGTCTGGTATTTTTGTTCTGACAGCCTCTTTTTGTCTCTATCTCTCCAACAAACTACTTCATCTTTTTTCTATTTGCGGGTGTACACTCACGGTCTGGGTGTTCATAAGGCAGCCAGTGGTGCTTGTTGCTGTGGAGTTCAAAGCGAGGGTCCCAAGCGTGGCATTGCTCCTCTCGTGTGTCACTGTAGATATCCTCACACTCGTTGGTGTTGCACATCTGGAACTGATAAGTTGCCCCCACGCAGGTACGTCCTCCGTTGGCTGGTCTGAGAGGGTTACAGGGCAAAGGACACATACATCATTCAAAATGTGTGTTGTGTTTCACTTTTAAAATTCATTAGCCTTGGACTAGAAATGATACATTTAACACTCATAACTTAATGGGGTAAATTGCCTCTCTGGTATTGTCACTATCAATATCAGAGATTAACTGCAGAGAGCCTTAGCTGAATTTAGGATAATTAACAGGCTGAAAACTTGCTATTTCAATTTTTTTTTTTTTACACACACATACACACAGGGAAACACAGTTTCATACCTAGGATTGTCACAGTCGCGTGTGCGAAACTGTACTCCTCCACCACAGGTGCGGGAGCACTGGCCAAACTCGCTCCACGTACCCCAGTTTCCATCTTGCTTTATGATGTCAGGGGTCAGCCAGATGCAGTGACCTTTAAAGCAATGCTGCAAGAGGCCAAGAACACAACACACGGTTGCTATTTGGATACAGTGCACTTTCAAATTATGTTTCTTCAACAGAATATATGTTAAAGTACAATAGTGTATAAATACCTTCCCATTCCCACACATGGTCCCATCAATAGGTGGTCCTTTCTTGGTCTTGCAGAAGAAGGGATTGTCTGGGTGGCTACACCACAACTGCTTACATGGATCAAATGTGCGATACTGCAGGGCACAGAGAGAGACTCCTTCTTACAATTAAAAGCCCTACCATACAGCGCACACACTGAGTAACAGACTGACCTTCAATAAAACAAGTCAACCATCATGAGACAGCTGGAGTGAGACTAAACACTGAAAACAGGAAATAAAAATAGAGATGAGAAGAGAAATATCACTACAACAATAACCACCACAGTATTATACGCAACGATAACAACACCGACCCTGTATTGTGTCACTGCACTCTAGACTTCGCTCCACTGAGAAACACACAGCCATTCATGCAAACTAAACCAAAGGATGAGAGAAAGAGAGACAAGACTCTCAGAATGAGACAGCCCGTGGTTTAATTAGGTCACAAGGGAGGTCAGAGAGCAGAGGGCAATAGGTTAAAAGGCCAAAAGGTGAGGTCTCATTGACCTCTAAAATGTCCCTAGACACAGATCAAGGACCAAATTCTCTGATATGAACCATTGATGAGGATACCACCAAACCGACCTGCAGTCCAGTGTCTGAGGGGCTGTGCCCTCCTCCCTCCTTTCCACAGACTTCCCTACCCACCATGACCCCAGGGGACCTTTACAGGTCAGAGGGCGAGTCACAATCAATGGCTAGACTGTGGTAGGTAATCACCAATGACATCAGACTGGAGGATCCTAAAAGCTGAAGTGAAACATGGAAAAACAGCCTCTGTTCTGGCTCAGCCATTTCCCCTTGGATGGGAAAGACATCTTTCCAACCTTTTCCACTCGTTTATAGTTGTGAGTGTGCCAATATGATGAGGCTCTTCCTGCCAGCGCTGCTGTGATTTAACACAGATTTGCAGGAAAAGAGTTGGGGTATGATACAGTTCAGCTGTTGAACTGCACCATAGCCACTGAACCAGTAGAGTCACAGTGTTTTCAGGGATTTTTACTGCCACTTTCTAGAAATTAGCATTTTAGAATCCTGCAGACTAACGTCCAAAATATGACGATGGGTAGAACAGAGAAACAAAGTACAGTAAAAAAGAAAAGTAAGGAGCAACATTACAAACAATTACAACTTCAGAGGACAAATAGAAAAAGAAAATTTGAGAAAACAAATGACGGGCCACATGTCTTCCGGAAGGTGGGGTTACCTTACCTGCGTTCCTGACTGGCCCGCCTTTTGTAGCTGAGGGGAATGGGTTTGACAAGAGAATAGAGGGTAATCTAGCAATGTGTGCAAAGCCCCCGAACAAGCCCTTTGTCAATCAAGCAACAGCGTGCCACAGTGGCTTCACAGTAATAGAGAGGGTGAGGGTGACAGGGGGAAAGGTAAGATGACTGGCAAGATGCTGAAGCTGCGTGAATCTTGTCTACTGTGTAATGTTTCGTGTTTACGTAAATATTATTTGTGACAGATTCATGTAAAGGCACTGTGGTATCATGGAACGAGTTATGTTAAAAAAATATTCTTTTTCATAATTAACATTAATAACAGAAAAAAAAGAATAAGCTATAAAAACCAATTACCTGCTTTTAAGCAAGATGCCAATCCCACCAGTGGCCGGGAGAGGAAAGCAGAGGACATCAGAAGAATGTGAATAGTGTGTATGTGTGACTCTTATTACAGTGTAGATCAGAGATAGATAGGTCAGTGCTTGGTTCACTTCACTAGGAAAACCTTCATAAAAATGCATCTTCCACTGTGAAATTCAGCTAATTCTGAATCACCTGAACAGACTGAATTCAAAGCGACTTTACCCCAACTCTGAAAAACTGCATCATCTCAGAAAGTTAAGTGATGCTAAGCTTGATCGGTGGCAACAATTACAAAAATTGCCTTCAGTATGTTAGTGCAGTTAGTTAGTTAGTTAATTAACTCTAGCCATGTTAGTAAAATTACTTTCAGAATATGGGGATCTCTTACCGCGGTGCACATGGTGTAGCCCACACCGAAGTCAAAGCGACACTGTTCATTCATGGAGTAGTGCAAACCAGGAAGCTGAGGCAGCGATGGCCAGTTGTGGTCAAAGGGGTCGTCACGGAGACAGTCATAGGAACTGCAAAAAATGATGTGAAATGTAACTTTCTTCATTTGTTTTCCTCCATATTATTTATTTCAATGTGCAAAATTAAAATTAGGGATGCAACTAATGATTATTTTCATTATCGATTCATCTTTTGATCGTCTTTTTGATTAATCCATTAGTTGTTTGGTCCAGAAAATGTCAGTCAGTTTCCCAGAGCCCAAGGTGACGTCCTCTAATGTCTTGTTTTGTCCACAACCCAAAGATATTCAGTTTACTGCCATAGACGACTAAAGAAAGCAGAAAATACTCCCATTTGAGTAGCTGAAATCAGAGAATACGGACCACTCAAAATAATTAACTGATTATTAAAATAGATGCAAATTCATTAAATGAAACTGACTAATTATTGTTTCTCTAATGTACATCACAATCTAATGCACATGGTCATCTTAGCTTGTATCATGTTGTTTTAGATGGCATTTTTATTAATGAGTGGAACAGAAAAATGCACCTGTTGTACTGTAGATTTCACAACCTGACATCATTCAACTGCATTATTCTGTACATTATATCATAATATATATTTAACACTAGCCAGCACTAAGTTTCAGATTCGATTCGTTGTCATGTAGGAGAAACATCTTAAGAAACATCTTAACATTTTAGAAAGGTAAAAGTTTACAGCAGGATACATTAGGGTTATGGTACTATAGTAACCAACTGACCACCTTCTCCAAACTCACAAGGGGGAGTGCTAACAT
>NW_023339785.1:15930457-15932986 GCF_004916995.1 Morone saxatilis | reverse complement strand
AATGATTATTTTCATTATTTTATATTAATCTGATGAAAACACACAAGTTGTACTATATATATAAAATAACTTTTAGGATAATAACAACTAATTTCACAAAATATCAACAAGATGTAAATTCAGTCTAAAATATTGATGAAAGTTAAAAAGTTTAAAAACCCAAATAATCAAATCGCTCAAAAAGTATGAGTCTGTGTGTGTGTGACTCACTGGAGGTAGCGTCCAAGCTCTTGCATGCTACATCTGGACCAGTGAAAGCGGTGGAAGGCAGCTTGCACCAGCGGAGCCATGATGCTGCCCATGTGCACCTCATCTCCGCAGCGGTTCCCCTGGCCATCGTGCTCCATCCCCAGCCTGCAGAGAGAGAGAGAGATACAATTCTCTCGTCAGATATTGGCTGAGGTGACCAACGGACCAAAACTGTAATAAATCAATACGGTCTTATAAGTGACTGCTTTGTAGTCTTTTGCTGTCCTGTGAGAGCCGGCTTGAAGACATCATTATGGCAAATGCACTTACACGTGTCCGGTCTCGTGCGCCACCACAAAGGCAGAGGAGAAACCATCCTCATGGTTCAAAGTGCAGCTCCTTACCGGATGGCACATGCCCGTCACTGGGGCGTAACCTAGGCAACCAGGAAGAGAGAGACACAAATCATCAGGATTTGTATATTCAATTTTGTGCTGTAGTGAAAGCTTTAGAAAGTGCAAAAACCTCTGCAATGTTTGAAATTGATGCTGAAACAGACTCGAGACAATCAGTTTTGTTTAATTTAATTTCAGTTTTGCATATTTTATTCTTCCAACACAAACTTTAATACAAATTGTACACAACTTGTATTACCTGTACTCACCCAGTTCATATTATCAATTATTTGATTTGTGTACATTTTCTTAATTTGAATTATATTTGCACAATATCTGAAGTCAGTATCTAGGGAACTCTTTAATTTGACTCTATATATATGTGCATTCATGTCAGTTGAGGGATATGTGAGACCTTAAATCTGAGACTTATCTATCTAAAGATATGCATAATGTATATTACTTACACATAGAGACATACAGTACTCTTTTACACACTCACACACAGACACACCTACACAAATGTGTGCATGTTTGTGTGTCTAATCCTAACCCTAAACCATCGCCTTCCACCCCTACATATGCCAATCTCCAACTCCCTGTGTGCTTCTTTGTCCCGTACTGCCTTTAATTGTGGGACTGTGGCTGGCCCTGCTCTGCCTATTGATTTTTCTGCTGCTGAAGGCTGAGACCAAGGGCAGCTGAAGGGCTTCTGGATAGCTAGGCCATTGCCTTTAGAGGCCTCTCCCCTGGGCCTGCCTGTTAGCCTGCACTCTGCTGCACAGAAAACCAGCAACCACCAAACCCACTATGCAGCTGTATGAGGCAAAGGCAGGGAGACGGGAGTTTTCTGTGCGTACTTATGAGTTTTAGGTCCTCAGGAGGGCAGGCACACAGTTTTGATGTACGTACACTATTCTAAAAAGAAAGGGTTCAGACAGTTATATGTTCGTGTCTTTCGTTACCCTGCATGCCCGTGGGGCCAAATTCCTGTCGTGTGAGGAAGATGGCGTGGTCGTGATACTCGGCGTCCCCTGTATCCTGCTTCTGCTGCAGGAAGGCCCAGCGACACACATTCTCCAGACTCTGAGATGGGTTCCCCAGTTCAATCAGACTCATAGACTGGAATAAGAGAGAGAGAGAAAGAGAGAGAGAGAGAGAAAAAGAGAGAGAAAAAGAGAGAAGAAGGTGTAAAGATTATACAAAAATGGGGAACTAAACAGACTTCTTGTTTCTGCTCTTATTTATTTATCCCTGTAGGGGGCAGTGTCACAATATTGTATATTGTCAGCACATCTTGCAAATTGCTGAGGTGTACAACACACTCAATCACTCACACACACACACACACACACACACACAGACCACACAAACAGACACAAACGCACACAATAATTCTTAGGATCCCGTAATCTTGATGGTCTTAATAATGAACATGACACTGACAGAGCTGCCAGCTATTAATGAGCTATGCACTAATAGTCAAAAACATGTCCAATTACAGAATATTTACTTATGATTAAATGCATAATACCAACACCCACACAAACACTCAGATGCCAGCAATTCCTTCTATTCACCTTCACCTCTCATTCTCTTCCTCATTAGGATTTCCGCTCCCTACCCCTTCCTCTCTACACTATGCTGTACGAGTCTTTCCATCTTTCACTGCTTCCTTTTCGCCTCGCTTTCTACATTTCCTCGCTGTTTTCACACATACACAATGCACAGCTGAATTAAACGGCAAAGAGTGAGTGTAGTGTGAGTGTGCTGCAGAGAAGACATATGGCCTGCCTCTGCTCAAACACCCCTTAAACCGAGTGCACTGTTCGTGTATGTGTGCTTTATCATGTTCATCAGGTGCTTGTGTGTGTTTCAGTGGGTTTTTATGATCTTTAAAGATGTATTTGTAATGATGTGTTGGTGTGTTGGTGTGTGTGTGTGT
>NW_023339785.1:15928614-15930426 GCF_004916995.1 Morone saxatilis | reverse complement strand
GTGTGTGTGAAGTGTGTGTGTGTGGGTGCGCCTGCATTCAGGGTCACATAGCCAATCTGCAGGCTGTCTGGGTGCAGCTCTGTTGCCACGGTAATTGGGGATGATGGACAGCCGGAGTTTTGGCCGAAGCTGCATAGGGGCTGGTCCAGAATGACCAATGTAGGAGTGTGTGAGTGTGTGTGTGTGTGTGTGTGTGAGAGAGAGAGCGAGTGTGTGTATGGGAGTGGTAGCGTGTGTTTCCAAGGCTCCACTGGGACTGTAGAGAGGAGAGGAAGAGATAAGGCTACAGCAGCATAAGTGTATCACAGAGCACCTATCAAGCAATAAAATCATTTGTTGGGTAATCCCTGCCCTCTCTTGCTTTATCTGTCTTTTTCCCTCTCTTCCACTCTTCCTCTCTTCCTCCCTTCAGCAATGACAGGCAGATAGAGTTACAGTCCAGAAGAAAAGGATGCTACCCATCGTCCGGTCTCTCTGTTTATGAATGAGGGAGGGCTATCATTGATTGTTTATCTTTGCCTGGACTTCCCATGATTCTGTGCTGCAGCCTACTGGGAGGAAGGCTGATTGCATAACGGGCAGAGTTTCTGTGTGCTTTGGTGCTGAACTGTGAAGGCGTGCGACTTGGAAACACTCCCCTGGGATGCTGCATGCTTTTAGTTCCTCTTTTGCTCAGTCCACTGGAATAACAGGCTTGGGGCATCAGTGCGTGCTGATGTGTGCACACGTGTATGTGTCTGTGTGTTTGTTTATGAGTGTGTGTTTACACGACTTGGCTGTTCTTACTGTAGGTACTTAAAGCGATTGTCTCAGTCGACTTTTCAGTAGAACTCGTGTCTTGTCAGGTCTTACCTTGCCGTAGCCAAGCATGATAATCCGCACCAGCACCACATTGATCTTTGCTCCCAAAGACTGGTCATGGTAGATCTCATTCACCTGGAGTCACACAGAGAAACACAAGAGGGAACACAAATCTCAGAAGACGAAACACAACACAATCTTATCTAATATCTAAAGGGTTTGTAAGTTGCAACTAATAGTTTTTTTAATGGTTGATACATCTTTTAAGAATGCTCAGAGATCAAATAATGACAACGACTCTGACTTGGCAGTGATGGTAGTAATAATCCATTAATTGCTTTCTTACTGTGTAATAAGCCATCAGCTCTAATATTATAAATTGTAGTTAGTCATAAATAAAGCTTTTTTTAAATAATGATCCATCAAATCTGTTGCTGTAAATGTTAAGAAAAAGTGAGTCGCTATAACATAACTAAACTAACCAGCTGATGGCTGCAGCTTCATATGCAACAGACAGATATGATAGTGGTATCAACATATTCATCTGTTCATCTGTTTTAAACCAAATAAATGTATTTCCCCAAAATTTAAAACTATCCCTTTAAAAAAGGGATTTTGGTAACTGGTCCATTGGGAATGATTTTCTTGATGAAGAGCAAGCTATATGCTAAAATTAAGTGGCATGCTCAAGGACAATACACACCAACCAAAGAGATGTTTTTCACAACCTAGAAGCCCAAAAGTTGTTCTTATAAATGACTTATAACTAGCTTGTAAACACATCAATCCATTGTTACAAATTATAAAGCTGTTATAAAAGGTGGTAAATAGAACACAAAACAATAAAGAGCGAGCAAAGATCTCACAAAATGTTCCCAGAAGGAATACAGTGATAAAAGAGACCAGAGAAGACATAAAGGAACCACAAAAGAGAGAAAAGGAAGTTGAAGTGAGTGCAAGGAACTCAGTTTCCCATGAGCACAGATGGAGATGAAGGAAGAAAGATGCAAA
>NW_023339785.1:15923367-15926089 GCF_004916995.1 Morone saxatilis | reverse complement strand
TCTTCATTCTTCTCTCTCAGGACCTGCTCTTAAATGTTACGGCTACCCATTATACAAACATTTTGAAATAAAAGCGATAATGCTTCTTCCTCCCGTACCTCCCTTACTTTAGTGAACAGCGTCTGGTCTGGATGTCATTGTTATTGTTCTTTTGGCTCATGCGGTCAGTTCGAAACCGCAAACAGTTCACACTGGAATCTGATATAGGCCACATTTTAAAAGGTAATGTGAACAGCCAAACAAAAAAATCGGATCTGAGCAAAAAATCAGAATTGAGCATTAAGACTTGCGGTGTGAACATAGCCTTAGATTTGTCTGTCTGTCTGTCTGTCTGTCTGTGCATTATCAAATGCAGGCCTAGAGGTCAGCAAGGCACAAAATCATTACTATCAGTTAAATAATGCAGCCAAGGCCTGTCACTTAACTCTGCAAGAGGGAGGGCGAAATAAATAGAGAAGGTATAGAGAAAATTGGCAAAGGAGGACCAAGGGAGTGATAATTGGTTAACAACCTGAATCATATGCACACTTTAAATGTTTGACTTGAATGAATAATGAGGATTGTTTGTTTATGTGCATCGAAATTTGAAATAGGTTTGTTCCCTCGTGTTTACAAACATGTAAATAAACCTTTCCTGACATCAGAAAAACAATAACTTTTGATTTCAGCATTAGAGATTAAATTAAAATATGAAGCATGAAAAGGAAGAAGGGCACCGAGATGTTACCTGCTACAAAAACAAAGCAAACAGCAGTAAATGCTCCTAAAGAAAGAATACAGGAGGGATAATTCAGACTAAAGCCCAAGAAGACACAAGCAGTTCTGTCACAGGGCAGCGACAGGGGGGCACCTCCTCCACAGGTTCACACCTACAACACATTTACACATTACAATGATACCTTATCCTATATATTCAAATAGCATATACAGTAGAAATTTGTCTATTTCTGTCTGGATTTGTAATATTTTTTTGCCCTTAATAAGACTAAAGGATGCACAGTCATAAAGCCTTAAAATACATTCAAGCTAACTGTGTAATAATAGGAGTATTTTCATACTTGGAGCTCATGTGTTTTAATCAACTTACCATGGAGAGCGAGCTCCATTTAATGGGCCAATTAAAATTTGTCTGGAAACAAATCGAAAATATGCATTAAAAACACTCTCAGCTGCTGATGACACAGAACTGAGTCATCAAATAAAATCTGGCTGGAGTGCTACATAAATTAGATAAGACTTTGGACAGCTTTTCTACATCTCCTTGTCAACACACATAAGAATATTTAAAAACCGAGATCCAGAATTTGAGCTCTCAGTCTGACAGTGCTCCTTACATATCTGTGACACTTCTAGCTAACAAGGTGTCTATTATTACCTGGACTACCTCACCTTTCCCAGCTCTTCCTACCACTTATTAATATGACTTTTTACTGCCTACAGGAGCTTTGGTACAGACAAGACTGAACCATCGGCATCGTTTCCTGACAGCTCCTACAGAAATAATGCTTATCTCACTGAGGACGTAAAGGTGCAGACAAAATACACCTCAGTATACCAACATGTATCATTAAAATTAAACATGCACACACACCTCTCTCATCAGCAGTATTCATATGTACGGAGAGGGTGATTAACAGTTTGCAGCACCTCTCTAAAGGTCTCCATTAATAGGTGAGACAGACAGGTAGACAGACAGATTACTGTTGTTCGCCTCAGGAAGATTACTGCACAATGGCCTCCACTTGGCATTTTGCACACAACATATTTCACTGGATTTACCACAACACTGTTGCAACAACATGCTTATTTGTAGAGCCCATATCAGCCCACTTTGTCACTTGGGGTCGAGACACAGAGCTACCTGCCCGGCCCACCATTACTCCACCTCTTCCCTTTTCTACTTTTCCTGTAGTTACTTTGTTTTATCTATTAATTTTCTCATCTTGTGCCACCTTCATGTTCTCTCGCTTTACCTTCACACACCAACATACATACACCCCATTTTCATGACAATCCACTCATATCCTGCCTGCACCTATTTGACAATGGTAATTGTTTTACCATATATATATTTTTTTACAATTATCTGCACTGCGTCTACACAGAAAATATAAAATGTACATTATTGTAAATCTAGACAATTCTAAGATTTTTCTTCTATGTACAAATGTACAGGTATAGAGCCACACTTCAGATACTAACATTAACTCTTAAGCAAAGTAGCCAGATATTATATTAACTGTATTAATGAAGACTTCAGACTCAGGCAACAGGTCCCCCAAACTGCTGTCCAAACTGTATTTCTTTGGTTAAGATAAGGGAAACATAGTGACCATGGTTAAAAGGAACCAACACTGACTGTTAGGAAACAGGATACAGACTGGTGAGCTGTGTCAAAGTTACAATACACACTTTGTTAAAATAAACGGAAGTTTTGCTGGATAATGTTTGAGTGAGATTTTAGGTTATGAGGTCAGTCAGCAAATCAAATTATCATCCATTGATAAATTATGAAATGGTTATTAAATAATTAGGCAATGTGGTTCGACCCATTCTTGTACACTGATGCAATTGAACAAACATACAATGTGAGGAAGGGAGGTAAACACATGGGAAAGGAGTGGGAAGCAGAATTACCAATACAACATACACATTAACACACACACACACACACAGAGACACACACACACACACCCACTCTCTCAGTCAGTGTGTGAACTTT
>NW_023339785.1:15909738-15923267 GCF_004916995.1 Morone saxatilis | reverse complement strand
ACAGACAGACAGAAAGACAGACATATAGGCAAGAAGAAGAGAAGGAAAATACATAAAGTCATTATAAAAACAATAGATGAGGTAAAATAAACCGTGAGAAATGACACATACATTGTAGTTTTACAGAATAACCTTTTGTACTGAAACATGAGCGCTTTATTTATCCTTTGAAGGTGGCTGTACAATGGTGTAACAGCTGCTGCAACAAAAGACACAAGATCACTACACACGCATACAGAAGCCTTTCTATCAGATTCACTCAATTCAGCCTGGAAGTAAGGGGGAAAACTGGATTAAGGAATTCAGGGAGACAAGAACAGGTGGAAGTAGGAAAAATACTAGAGTAGAAGAGGAGAGGATCATGAAAACAACGCCCCTTATTTCCTCTTAATTTCTTCTTTCCAGGAAAGGGAAATAAAGAGAAGAAACGTATTTTCTATCTTTCTTTGTGCCACACTATTACAATAACTTAAAAACCAGTCCATCTGTATGAATGCCTTTAGAGGACACCTGTGACAAATATACATTCTCAATCTCTCTCCTTATCCTAAATTTAACTTGTATGTCTTCTCATAAACCGGTGTTATCTCTCACATTATACTTAGAAAGTTTTTTTTTGACATTGTTGAGCATTTGTTGCCATAAACTACCCAAGTCAGGGAGGAGTAACAATGCAAAAGAGCGCAGTGTAGAGCGACTCAGTGCTGCTGTGAGACTGGGAGAACCAGAGAAAGACAGAGAGGGAAAGAAATAAAACAGAAAGAGAGAGAGAGAGAGAACACACCCATCCTGAAGTGAGCAAAGCAAACTTTCAAGAAGAAAGTCGCCCAGATGCCACGCGTGGGAGGCAGCTCTTATTTATTTATTTCTGTTTATCTGGCTGTCAGTAATTTATTCCGAATGCGCTGTTTAAAATACTCCTTCTCCCTCTGTCTCTCCATCGCTTCCCCACAGATTAGACGGGGGCTGCGACAGGGCTGCGAATCCCCTTCTCCTATATTGTCTAACAAATATCTAAAAGGGGAGGCAGAGAGCACAGCGGCTCTTGTTCTTTCTCAAGCGCTGAGCAGAGACAAAGAGGTGTGGTAGGATTTGTTGCTGTGTGCTTGCACCTGCTTAACAGTCGGAGATTGGTTCCTTGCGCAGTGGGTCTCAATACAAGCAAAAGCAAACAGGGGCACGCACACAAACAGATGCGCACACACAAATGTGCACGTTCACGCGCACGAACCCGTGCAAACAGCACTCTCACCACAGGTTTAATTTGCAAAGATTAAAGTCTGCAATGTGTTCAGTGTCACACCAACACACAAACGCATGTACACACACACACACACACACACACACACACACACGTAAAAACAACTGGGAGTTTGAATGCTTGGCTAAGTGTTGTTGTGGCCTGGAGCATACTGCCTGCTGTTTCTGCATCTCTCTCTCTCTTTCTCTCTCTCTCTCTTTCTCTGGCACACACACGCACACACACAATGAATGATGACATGACACAAAGCCTGATGAAATGATATGTAGGAGCCCCTTCAGAGCACAGGGCTCACCTAACACACACACACACACACACACACACTCAAACAAATGAAATCTCATCATATTCAGATAGAGAAGAAAGGATTACCCGCGGCTGATTGCTGGATGAGAACATGTAGGAAGGGAATTGAATCCTCATTCAGTTGGTGTGTGTTAAGTGTGTGTGTGTGTGTGTGTGTGTGGGATTTTTACCATCTTTCTTTGACCTCTCTGTGACTTACTTCCCATTTAACGCAAATAGACCAGTTTTCCCATTTAAAGATTTTTTTAAGCAAGATAACAAATATCATTTTGGGGCATTTGGTATGACGTGTGTACAGCATACTGTGTGTGTGATGTGATACCTGAGCTCTAAAATAACTTTAAAAGTCAGCAGTTTACCTGACAGGTGCCTCCGAGAGTGTATCTAACTGTGTGAGCCACCAACAACTTACTATGTTCATGAGGGTGAGCAGGTACTTCTGTACATGCTCCTTTCCGTGAAACTGGACCACAGAGTCGTCGACGCCCAGCAGCACCTCGATGTTGTAGGCCCTGTCCAGGCTCTGTCTGCGCATTCGCCCCGCTCGCGTGTGATTGATGCTCTGCTCCACACCGCGGTACAGGGACTCTAGATCCATCAGACCACCGAGATCAGCACCTGGAGATAGAAATACACAACAAGTTTTGCTATGAACATTTGCAATGGAAGTATTTAAGGTATAATGATGAATAATTGATGAGATGTTGGTAAACAAAACAGCATACAACTAATTCTCTCTGTGTAATTCTCTACAAAGAGAGTGTATTTTACATAAGCATGTAATCTGTGATAAACTGAAACTAGCCAAGCTTGGACAAGCAACAGGTCAGCCAGCATTATTTAGTGGATTTAACCTGAATTATCTGTAGTCACAGATTCATATTTTAATGAGCTAAACTCAAAGACTCTAAATCATACAGTCTCGGTAGATCTGTACCATGTGGCATTTTTTATTGGAAAGAAACAACTCACAAAGGAACTTTAACATGTATCTATAAAAAAGCAGAGTTAAGTATATCCTGACAATTACCAAACATAGGTCATATTGTTGTGCATTGTTCTGTTTCTTTACCATTACCTCACTGAGCAGAAATGTCTTGTTAATCTGTCTGCAAGTGTTTGCATTCTTCCAAATCTGCTCAGCTTGTGGGAGCCTCCACATGTCTGCCTCTGTGTATGGCGTTACGCTATTGTGAACACTTTTGTCGAGTGTTTAGAGTGTGCGCGTGTCGCACATTCACACCCATATGCACATGTGTACTTATTGGAGCGCTTGCATGTTGATGTCTGTGCGTCTGTCTTCTGTTTGCTTTCCAAGACACCAGTTGACAGAACTGAGCATGTGTGTCCCTTGTAACCGGTGGTAACGGTGCGGCTATCCTACACAGATCCTCTCCTAATCAACCAAATATTTCTACTCCCATCTGAATAAAAGCAGCAGATGGTGCTTGCTAAACACATGGATTAAGACAGCTCCCTCACACAGGGGCTGCCCACCCTGCTCTTTTCTTGGCTTGCTACATGCTGGAAAAAATGCAAATTACACTAGAAACTCAATTTGAGGTTATTCTATCGGAAAGTGTGCAAACTACAGCAGCCCTGGTTTGTTCGGATCACTTATCACTTCTCTGGTTTTGCCTACACAGGTATGTCACGCAGCATGTTATGTTATTTGGACATTTTTGGATAAACTGCAGGCCTCACTCTTAAATGAATGTTTAGAGTTTAAATGTCTAATCTGATCCTGTTTCTTTCTTTCTTTTCTTGGCAAATAGTCGGAGTCAGTCAGGATACAGAAGATAAATTGTCCTGTCTCAAGAGCCAAGGCCATCTTTTCCTCACTCGCTGTCCTCCCTCATCATTCCCCTGTCTCCCTCTCATCCTCCTGGTATGTAGACACAGCGTTGCTTTGCTCATATGGAAGCCATGGAGGGACAAGTCATGCAGTCTGGAACATGTGGTCTCAGTGGATTCAACAAAGCACTATCCTCCCTGATTTCAGCCAAGGACAGCCCAGCTCATGGAGCGGTGTGTGTGCAAGTGTGTGTGCAGGTGCTGGTGTGTGAGCACTGTGTGGACAAACATTTCCAATTGGGCTATAAATCACTGTTCCAACAGGAGCTTTAATTTAGTTGAAGCTTGGGCGCGGGACCGACTAACTGTAACAGATATGCTGCTTTTGACTGCTTTTGCTGCTTTATTTAGCGGTGCTGGGTGATGAGTTGATCAACACGTGGCATGAGGGGACAGTTGGAGCGCTAGTGTTTTGACACATGCGATTAGAAGAAGTGTTGAGTGGAGGGAAAAGAACTAGATGCAAGAGGAAGATACAGGGAAGATAAGGGGAGAGAAAGAGAGATCTGCCACCTTGTCTCCCAATCAGCAAGGGGCATCCCGCTTTCCCACTCCCTCTTATGCAACGTTTCCAAGGCAACGGGCTCATGGGTAAAACAACGACCGCGTGGCTAATATTGGCTCCTGAGTCGCTAGCAGAATGAATCTGGAAGTCTGAATATGATCCCATATCTGCCCACATTCCAGTGAGTGACAGAATACCCACACAGACAGAGAGAGAAACAGGAGGAAGGGGGGCATAGATGAAGACTAATATAGAGAAAGACAAGAGACTATAAGAGGAGAATTTAAAGATTTTTGCAGCACATACTTTTGTTTCATAGCTGATCTCTCTCTCTCTCTCTCTCTCTCTAACACACACACACACACACACTGAACATTTCTTCTCCTTGTTAGTAAGCGGAAGCTGGATTAAAAGCAGTGTACTTCACAGCAACCCTTGGCTCTTCCTAGTTATAGCTGCCTTTAACGAGCCTGATGTCATAACCACACCATCTGCTTTTAAAGACAGGTCCAGATATTTTTACCTTTTGCTTATGTAATGTTGAGACAAAACACAGAAACAAACACTATTGTGTTCTCACTTTTAACTCTGCGCCTTCGCAAAATTGCAGTGCCTTGAAAACTGCAAATGAGACAATCCGGGGACATTGCATAACACGGGGCCACAGCTGTATGCTAACTGGAAGGAATAAGGTAGACATAACTCAAAGTGACACTGGCAGAGTGAGGAACAAGATGCGACTAAACCAAAGGTTGCAAGGGGCTCGAACAGGTTGTGAGCTCTAACTATTTAAACCTCTCCGTTTCATTGCACCTCTGTCCTTGCTTACACTCTGCTAGAACACTATTTTTCTCTCGCTTCAGCTGTTTTGGAGCAAGTTTTTCAGAGAAAACTGTGGAGGAATAAGGTGCAAGAGAGATTGAGGGAGGCGATGAGGGAGGTGAGAGGTAGAGCTGAGGGGTGTGATGGATGAGAGAGAGAGATGAAAAGAGACCAGAAGGACCTTGGGTGTTGTGAGTTCCGCTTCAAGCTATAGCAGTGATAGAGAATATCGCTCTCTTGTAGAGCATCCGTGTCTGTCTGTGTGACTGCGGGCGAAGCATCAGGGTGCACTGGCTTGTTTCACACAGCTTACATTAGCCTCTGAAATCTAACTGTTATCACTCTCAACTTACAGATGGGGAATTGATCATAACAACGTTCACTTTTACCTTCTTTCTTTCTTTCTTACTCCTCCCACACCTTTTACCTGCATGCATACACACATGCACACACAAACCTTCACGCCCCCTCCTAGGTAAAACTTTCCTTCCTTTTCCTGTCCTACCCACCCATTCCCAATCCTCATCTGCATTTTAACGCTCCCATATGTATCCCTATATACGCTGCATCCCCCTGCACCTCCACCTCCTCACCCATGCCGCCCCTCTCTCTAACAGTTTTCTCATTCAGGTGGGGTATAGAGCATGGCCTTATTAGGAGACAAAGGTTCTTTGTCTTTCAACCTTTGCAAAATGTCAAGAATGTCTGGTTGCCCGCTAAATACACGGTGGGGGGAAAAGGGGTGATCAAGAGAGTAAGGAGAGACTATAAGCCACAACAAGAGAGAGAGAGAGAGAATGGGGATGATAATTCAGGTCAAGCCACATCTTACTACTGAGCAGCAGTCTTTGGTTTAAGGTGACTGTTTGGCAGTCAGGTGTGGCACATTGCTCTGCTCTGCATTCAGGAGCTCTACTGTATAATGACTGGCTTTGACCTTATGGTGATCAAGGTAGGTGTAGGTTTGGATGAGTTTGCACGTTACAGTAAGTGTGTTTCATGGACCTCCGCTCATGTGTTGTAGTACTTGAGATCAGTCTTTGTCTCAGGACGGGTCTCAAGTTGAAGACCACTTTGAAGGTCTTGGTCTCGTCTCAGCAACCTGTTCACTATTTTTTCTTGGTCTAAGGATTTTATTTCAAGACCTGTCAAGACCACAACTGCAGGGATATCACTAAAATGTGAATGTTATTACTGTGAATGGATGTAAAACTTCCTGCTTCAAATGCCAAAAAAAAACAATAACTTGGTTGCAGAATTTTTTGTTCTGAAAAGAGATGTCAAACTTAGTTAGCACATAAAGAAAGGTAAGCTAAGTGTAAGTGATACTAGCTAAGCTAGCTTGCTAACATTATCAATCTGCCTCTGTACCAAAATCTTTTCACCCCTCACCCAAAGAGATGCAAATATTAGTTATACATATTAGTGACCTTTGTATACTATCTGGTCCCGGTTTTGACTTGTGTGGGCTTGACTTCAACTCAGCCACCAACACAGCAAAATAACTCCCATGTATTTGTGACAAAGAGCTTTGTGAATTGTGAATTATGTAGCAAAGTAAAAAAATAAAATAAACAGCAGACATAGACAATAAACAAGGTACAAGCTCAACTAAAATCATCACAGGTGTGTGGAGGCGAGGAAGTAAGTGCAATACTATAAATGAGACTGTCTAAAGGCACAACAATGGCCATCCTGTTTGGACCAGCTATATCAACTGCCTTGATCTGATTATTTGCTGTATTGGTCGCAGAGATGTGGAAATTATTTGTTTCAGTTCTTATAGTGAAAAAGCTACCTATTATGAAATAGTAATTCAATTATTATTCTAATAACATGAAATTTAGTTGTGTACTCAAGTGACTTTGATGGTGTCTGCCTACACACATTCTTCCCACAGGAGTGAATTAAATCTAAGTTATGTATTTTGGTTATTTTTCTGAGACAGTCCTGATGACTGTCAGTAGGTAGGGTGGTTGGTGTGGGGATGGTGAACTCAGCGGTGCTTAGCCGAGTTCAAGGCAGTCTTTCCAGAGGGAGGCACAGTTAACCACACACGTGAACTAATTTACAAACAGACACGTCTTGGTCACATAGCTCAGGGCATAGACAGTTTGTCTCCCTGGTGACAGCTTTATGGGATGTCATGGTGACGAGTGACTCGGACAGCGGACTTTTAACGCTGCTGCTAGCATCTGGGCAGGTGGCTATATGCCATGCTGTCCCACACAATGTCCCCATACTGAATGCTCATTATTTCTAAGCTGCCGTATGACAGCTATAAAGGCTACAGAGTGTGGAACACATAGTGAACTATGCTTCCCATAATCATACTGCTGTTAATTATTTAGATTGGCACATTTTTACATGGACAGCTCCCTGAAGACCATAATAATTATTCAAACATCAAGCACTGAACTTTGCCCATTTATTAATAACCGCTTTAGGTTAGGGCTGTTTATTTTCAACCGTGATTTCTATAATGCTGATGAGATGTTTTGAGTGGTCGAGCCTCTGCTGTGAGTTTCATGTCCAAAGATCCATAATATTGTGGCTGATGCATTATATCCATCTATGCTCCCTGAAGTGGAGTAGAAGACCATTTTTAATATTGCATGAAGCAGCCTTTATAATCAGCAGGCGAGAAGGCCACCTATCCTCGTCGCTGCTCGGTGTGTCTGTAAGGATTTCTGGTGGTTCAGGAGACAAGGCAACCTTTAGCTCTCCCCTCTTACATAACTGTCTGTCTGTCAGAAACGCACAGGGCTTTTGGCTGCTCGGGAGGTGGTGTGGTGCACACCGATTCCACCAGTGCCCTGATGTACCACGGTTTCATTAGACGAGCAGAGCTATGTCTTTATAAAGTCTACAGTGTATGAACAGTTACCTATACACATCACATTATGCAAGGCCACAAAATCAAATACCCTCCACCGTGGTTTGAAACTGACAGAATTCACACTCATGATGGCACATGTTGTCACAAATGAGCCTAAATTGAGTGGCGATATTTCTCACAAGCTGCAAGGAGCCTGGTGAGTGCCTCTTGTCACATCGATAATTACAGCAAAGAAGAACAGCCCATGTAAACATCACAAACACATCTCAAAACACAGTAATCCAATCATTGCCTTCCACAGAGACAATATTGTTGGCGAAGATCAATCATGTCCCCAAACTCTCTCTCTCTCCTCGCTCTCTGGCTGGAGCTACAGAGCTCGATGTAAACTGGAGAGCCTTAGTGTCCAATAAGACAGCAAAGCCAGGCTGATATAGGGCTTACTGCAGGTCTCATCCAGTCTGAAACTGACCTGTCTGAGTGCCTGTCTGCCTGTCCTTTCCCGCGTCTGTCTACATCTGCCTCAGAAAGCCAGACATTTATAAAGGTCTCTTATGAAATCAAAAAGTATGAAAACATCTCCAGCTATGACAGGGCAGGGAAGATAAACACATAACAGCACCACTATGCAGACCAAAGTGTACGCAGACAAGGCACATTCTTCATCTACATCTCTTAATACAGTCTTATCAAGCTCCACTGCCTGTCTACTTTAAGAAAACTTGCACAGCTATAGCTCAATCTTGCTTGGAAATGTTGTGTACATCAAGAGGGAGATAAAGAGAGAGAGGCTGACAGCGAAGCGCAAGGTCCGGCTCCCAGAGTACCTATAAATCTCAGCAGAGACAGCCTCCCGCTGGCTTGAAGGGTTTGTGGCCCCCTTGCCACCTCTCTCCCCAACCCTGCAACCCCTCTCTGCCTGTCACCTCTTCTTCTGTAACATCATCCTCTAATCTTACAGTATATATCAACCCTGTCTTCTAAAAATATGTTCATATACGGCTCATTTTTGTCAGCAAATGTGTTTGCAGGAAACATAATGCTGCCTGGATTATGTTTTTATCAACATAAAGAGGACATGTTTATATTGAAGGTACCTGCAATACTGTACTACTATATGTATAATTTCCCTGTAATATTTGCTCCTGCAACTAAAGCATGATGGACGTTTTTATGGTTATGTTTGGGCAACAAAAAAGATTGTGGTCTTGGTAAACCTTGTGAACCCTACACTTTTTTGACTTCTTTTATTTACAGGCATTTGAGATTCCTTGTATGTGAGTGGTACTATGCATATTCTAGGACAGTTTTTAGAAAAAGGAAAAAGTTCTAATTTAAATTTTTTTTTTTTTTTGGCAACTTCTGTTACAAGCTGTAAACACAACACTGACATATCATCCCCTTAATAGGCATACAGTGGCTTATTTACAGATCTAGCAGACACACAGCAACATTAGCATTCATTTTAAGAATATAAGCCCAATATTCACTCTCCTTTTAGCTCAGTTCTTGTTGTTTGTCTGATGTCTGGTGCTGGGCGGGTAGTGTGGGTTTATCAAAGCTTTTGGTTGCTAATTCTCTGTGGTTACGGCACTACAAGTGATCCCTTTCAAATTACACATAGCCATCCATTGTTAATATAAAAATATTGATTATAGCGATGTCCTGAGCTTATGTACACCCAACAACTCAACCTGACCTCTACCTCACCACCTCCCTAACTGGACTGGAAAACCATTCCCAATCAAAGTAATCCAGACATCAATTGTATTTGGCATAGCAAACTTGAAGTATATAATTTTTAGACTCAGGGTTGTCTACATCCATACTTTTATCTCTTACTTCTACTGCTACCTTTCCTCTGTTTGCTCGTCACCTCTGCCCTCTAGCATATTCAAAATTGCTCTAACTGGCTCATCAGGCTGCAAGGGGTTGACAAGTGCTCCACTGATTGGCTGTGAGATGGACTGCATTTTCACTATTCTTTGACTGGGCTGTAACAACTGTATGTTTTGAGATCTTATGTAAAGATTCTTCTGTCCTCCCTGCTTGTATCCTCATTTCTCCTTCTTTCACCCATAGCCCCAGGAAATGTCCTGTCCTGTCCTTTTCTGGCTGTGAAGTACTCAAAGAACAGCCAACGCCAGCCACCTGAGACACCCAGCACCACAGTTATTATGACAGGCCAGCCAGCCAAACATCTGTCAACCTGAGCACTGTGGGGATGGAGGGAGTGGAGGAGGCGATGTAGGAGGAGGAGAGGGGAGGGGGAGCAGAAGAGGAGAAAAATAAAAGTGGAGAAGGAGAAGCATGACAGAGACCAGATTAAAAAAAGCAATGGAGGTGAGACAGGCGAGCAGTAATAATGAGATGGCTGAATTGGGCATTGGGTTCAAACCATCCTGTGACTATTGAAAGAAAACGCTGATTCCCTTTTCATTTAGTGAAAAGCCCCAGTATCTTTATTTTTTTAATTAGCACCATTTGGTAGCTTGCGAAGTCAGCTGGTTTGTAAAAGTTTACTGACAATCAAACAGACTATTAACACTATAAACAAGACTTGTGTCATGCTAAAATACACTTGGGCAATCTGCAAATGGCATTGCCCTGGTGTTAATGCTTCAAATGGCCAACTTGCAGTGACACAGAGGTGTCAAACAAGGTGTGCCAACAGTCTAGTCACCGCTTCCCTTTAAGTTTATTTATATAGCTACATCCTTGTGTCTTTCTGTGTCATGTTAACACCTGGATGTTTTGACAAGACAACCACACGTGGGCCAGTAAATACTTGTCCCATAGGCAAAGAAGGTGGGAACAGCCAAATAAAACAAGCTACTACAACAGCTCACCTGTGTGAATGGCCAACATAAATACCGAAAGACCAAGCAGGTTACAGGTGTCTCAGTCTAGAACGCCTGCTGACAAACGACCACCTGCAAGTTTTCCTGCTCTCTTTACAGTCCTCTCCTCCCCTGCTTCCTTCATTTCCTCTTTTATTCATTAAATGTACCTTAGAAAGTGCTTTTGAAAGGGTAGATATGGCGTAAGAGTGTGAGAGAAAGAAAAAGTCTATCTAAAGGTGTGAGACAATATGTATGCAAATGTTCTCTTCAAGCCGCTCACCAGCAGAGCCTAGCTTGCCTGCCATAGGGCGGCAGGATGAGGATTTATCATCCAATATCACCTCTTCATAAATGATAATGATAAACACATAAGCCGGGCTGTAACACAGTTATACACCATCTCTAACCTAGCTACATAAACAGGGTAGTAAATCAGCAGAGATATTGTGATATTTTAAACAATTAAAGCATGGAGTACTTGAATACACCAAAGACTTGGACACAGGGAGTTGAATAAATATAAAAGTGTTTTGGCATTTAAAAACTGGCATGCTCTCACACCAAGAGTTATTACTGCCTAGTCGGCCCACAAACACACAGACGGAGTTCTTTTCAATTGCACAGTGCTCGAGCCAGATGGGAGAGAATTAATAAGGCACTACAGTGTATCGGTGTTACTAAATTGGCGGTGTTTCATAACAAAGTCTTTCAGAGCAGTTATCAATTAGAAACAATTAAAAGAGCCATTCATCATTCTTACAAAGCCGGCTCCGTACAGGGAGCAGCGCTGACAGAGAAGCTGATAAAATGTAATCAAAACCATAATCAGCTAACGCTCTTTAATAGAGGCTAATGTTGACAGAGCTGAGGTATGTTTATGTAAAGATCACACCTCCAACTAGCTCCACTGGACAGAACACTGTGCATGTCTATCAAACAAACACATGGCCACAGAAGCTAAATCTGTGCAGAAAAAGTGACAACAGGGGAGAAAAACAGGACAAGAACAGGTTTAAAGTCAAGCTGTGAAGAAGTTTCAAAACATGCTAGAGAAATCACACAAACAAGTCCATCCTTAGGCCCTTGGCAATCGTCAGTACGGCATGTGTCTGCTTGACTTCGAAGCCATGTGCTGGTCTATCTGTGTGCATTCTGTTGATTGACATACAGTTTCCTGCATCAGCTCTTTCCTGGAAAACCCTCGCCAAGGCTTCCCATATTAATGCCCAGTTTATCAGTGCTTTGTTGGTAACCAAGAAAGATAGGATCTTAATGCAAAGATGCACTGGGGGAAAGCAAGCCCTTTCCCCCAGTACAACATATCTCTGCACATCCAACTTCCTCAGCTTTCAGTCCCCCAGAGGCAATTGTGATGGCACAGGGTGAAGCTACAACCCCCCTCACCTCCCAGGCATATGGCTAATCAATGCAGCCTCTTCCGTGCAAAAGTAACTTTATACTTGTGTAGGGGGGATAGGGGAGCTACCAGCGCGGCCTCCCTGTCTCTCTATCCTAATGAAGCTCCCAGGTAATCAAATCACTGTACACACAGGCAGATGGCCAATAAGGGAACAACCACCGGGGCTCTCTGATGGCATCACAACAAAGTTTTTAAACTTGCTAGTGAGTCATTCCTCCTCTCTGTATCTATTTAGCATTAACCAAAACTGACTAAACATGTGGCTAGATGAGTTTAAAATGCTTAATGTGTCATTTATTTCTGTGTGGTCTTTACAGCTCTTTTATTAATGAAGTTTGACACCGAGACGGAAGAGAAAACACTGAAGATATGGCTGAAGATGCATTTTCATTTTCTGGACTGGAAGTAAAGATGCAAAGTAGGAGGAGTTATTTCAGGCATTCATTGTTTCCGGAAGTTAAAGTCCTGTTCATTCTCTGCATAGACTAGGCCCCTTAAAGTGGCGCCAAGCCATTGCACGACCCAAATGACCAGAGGAAAAAATGTAAAGTGAAAATTAAATAGACCTCTGTCAAAGACAACATTCAGATTTTAGACAAAATACAAATACTGGTGTAACTAATAAGATCACCACTGCTGCATCACATGACAATAATTGCAAGACAAAATGTCTGATGCTATAGGAACACTATCAAGATCCTAAGGTAACAAAAGTACAATATGGACGGAGGAAGACAGGGTAGAAAAGAAAAGTATTATGGTGTATGTCCAATCTAAAACATGTTCACTGCCTGAATTTCCTGTTTCTAAAGGGCAGCATAACAGGTGGTTTGACTCCCATCACACCAATCAGTACAACCTCAACAGCTGGAATGACCCACATCCTTCCCCAAAGTTTTGTCAAAATGAAAACTGCATGATGGACAGACAATTATCACATTGATCCATGGGAGATTGTGGGGGACAAAAGATATAAGTTGATTCTGAAAACTGTAACTATTTTGTATGGATAGGTTTGACGAAGGACACGCTTTCCTGCTTTATCTTAGGATAAAACTCATATTTACACTAATCCTATTAATAGCAATAATCCTCTCCATATTGTAGGATTCACCATTAACTAATTACCTTTCAATCAATATGTTAACTATGACTCAATCACAAAACTTGGCATAATCTACAGACAACTTACTGGCAACTATACAGACGACAGGCTCAGGGGGGCGAGACAGCTGCTGTATGTCCTCCAGCTACATTTAATAAAGAGAGGTTATTATAAAGGAATATTTTTTCCTGCTCTCCCAATCTAGGAACTGGCAGTAAGACCTGTCTCATTCTCTTCGCTCTGCAGAGCAAGTAATACCCACTAATCCTAGACACAGAAAGAGGCTGTGGGGATGAGAGAGAGGGAGAGAGAGAGAAGGGGGCAAGAGCTAATGTCATTATTTACACTTTTTATGTTAAGTTCTTTCTTCAACCATTCACACCCTCAACCTTAGACCCCATCATGTTGGTCTGTGGGTGTGAGCCAAATTGCATGTGTGTGTGTGTGTGTGTTGTCACCAGAGCATGCCCAGTGTGGAGGACTAGACACAGACCAAAGAGTCGCAATCCCCAACAGTGTTCATTTAGAAGTGTTCATGCTGGCAGTGCGGACACACACACATAAATACACACAC
>NW_023339785.1:15909185-15909706 GCF_004916995.1 Morone saxatilis | reverse complement strand
CACACACACACACACAGGAAGCTCCCAGGCCCATCCTATCCAGTGTGATGTAATGAGATATCTGCCGTTTCCCATTCGAGCCTCTTCATCCTCCACAGAACAAAAACAACTGATGGAGAAGTGAGGAACGAAAAAGAGAAAAGCAGAGGAGAGGACGGGAAAAGAGTAGAAGGTGCAAAATCAGATTCCTCTGTTTTGGTCCTCCTCCCCCTCTCTGTTTAAGAGAGTAATATGTCTCCATCTCTGTCTATCCTATTGTAATGGAGAAGGTCTCACTACGCTGCCTGAGGAAATTGCCTTATAGTCCCTCTGCCCCTCTTCTATATGTGGACACACACACACACACACACACACACACACACACACACACACACACACACACTCACTAAAACAGACCACACACACACTCTCATGGCAGTGGCCCCAGTGACACTGCTTAAATATTAATGACCTGGTTCTCTCTCATTAATAATAGCTGCAGCGCTGATTACTCTGTGAATACCACTCTGTGTGTGTGTGTG
>NW_023339785.1:15906126-15909150 GCF_004916995.1 Morone saxatilis | reverse complement strand
TGTGTGTGTGTGTGTGCGTGTTGACGTGTCCGTACACATATGGAAGTGTGCCTACTCACAATGTGAGAGCCAAGTATTTGTTCTGTCTGTCACTGGCATATTACACCGTGAATCATTCCAAAAGGATTACTGACATTGCATTACTGAGGTAAATTAAATAACATTGAATTACATAACAGTGAGAATGTTAAAGGTTAATATATGGTGATAAATGCATTGTCAGTTAATGTCAGTGTGTGTGTTTCCGTGTGTGACAGAGAAAGGAAGAGAAGTGGGTACGGAGGGTGTATGGATAATATGAGCAGACATGAACTATACACACATGAAAAAGAATTAAACATGGCTAAGCAACACACACACACACACACACACACACACACACAGATACAAATGCATGGACTTACAAATACACAGACGGGCATTCGCTCAGTTAAGCCATGCATGAGGCGTGTGAGATGCCGCTGGCTTAAGGCATCTTAGTACTAGACACAACACACACACACACACTAGGGCCAACAAAAAGCATGAGTAGACATCAGTATCCATTGGGTTGTAATGGAGAACTTTGCGTCCCCCTGCTAAGAATAGCAGTACTGTAGTTAGCCATGAAAGAGGAGAGAAAGGGAGGCTGCGGGTAGAAAGAGGAGTGTTATATGATGAGCTGTGTGTCCTTTAGTAATGATGAGTCAGCGAATTACAGTAGCACACGTGGGAAATAGAAAGCAATCCAAAATAATGTAGTCACCAATTTCAAAATTCAGCTGGCATTGAATTAAAACATATGGTCATATTTTCTTTTAAGTTATTTGCTTGTTACAGTAAGTATTTGCTTAAGATGCCTTGATGATGGGACTGGACAGTATACCAGCTGCTCTTCTTGCAGCTGTATATGAGTGTATATCTGTTCTGTGCTTGTGTTTATGTTGTTGTGTGTGCATATGCACACTGCTGCATATGTGTGTCCTGTTATGTGGCCAAGGAACCTACAAAAGTCCCATTTCCCTGATGAATTACACTGTACTGAATAGAGACAGGGAAGGAGAGGGAGGAAAAGAAAGAACACAGAGAGAGAGAAAGAGAAAAGGTAATCAGTGTTTCTTTGGATTGTAATGCAGTTACAGGGTAACTGAACACACTGTTAAGGAATTGAAAAGAAGCAGTCGTCCCCAATCTTTTATCACTTACTCACACTTACAAACATACATCTCTATGACCCAAGCAGCATACGCTTCATTATTCTGCTTTTGTCCATCGTCCACTTCCTCCACCCTTCAAGCGGAGTCAGACTTCAGTTCCCGATGAGCCGTCAACTCACCGATCACCCGCCCCGGGTCTATCTGGCCCTGGCTGCGGTTACCTGCATTGTCTGGCCATGGCTAATGGAAATCATCTTATTAGCGCTGTGCTAACGTCTGCTCTGGATTCCTGGGACACTCCAGCCGCCCCTATTTTAATTGGCTGACTATTAATATTTCATTCGTTCAAATACACACATCACCTTTCCCTGCGCTGACTCTGACCCCATGGCTGGCTGCTTAGTATGTCAGACGGGAAATATAGGTGTTGAAAAATTCTTTTCACAGACTGACCTGCCACAATATTGCTTTGGATGTTTTTTGTGTCAGAGGATGGGTAAGGTATGTTCTTCCTGGACTCATTTTGAGTTTGTCTGAGGTGCTATTTGGATAAGGATACATATGGACACAAGGCACGATCTTTAAACAACTATCAAGTTAATAGAAATTCCGAACCCAACAAACTTTAAAGTAAGATGTGGATTCACTGCGCACTAGCTGTAAAAATTGCAGGTGAGCACACATGCACACACACACCTGGCAGCCCTGGGGCTACCTCCAGGACAGAATGGGTGATGGAGCTGAAGGAAGGAAAGGAAAACACAAGGAGTGGAATAAGTAAGGGAGGGAGATATAAAAAGGTAGGAGAAAGAGAACCGATTTTTTTAATGCACTTAATTTGGTCGCTAATTTAAAAGTTGTGTTATCATAAAATGCATCATAAAGTCATTACGAACAACAATTTTTTTATTATGCTGGTTTTGTGGCTTATTTAGTGTAATAACAGCAATAATAGACTCCTTTATCATGTAACAGCAGAGTTATGCATCTTCAGGGATCATCCAGGCGTAGAGACTTGGATGTGCACTCACAGTCTAATTTTATGGTTTATAGAGAAGCAGGCCTTTTCCTTTTCACTCTTGAAATGTCCAACACAACAAAAGCTGCTGAAGGTTAAATGTGATCTGCTACTTTTTATTGTAAAAGTTTGCAAGCTGAATTACAATTTCTTCCCAAGGTGACTACAAGGTGAAATAATTTTGCTCTGAAAATGCCACAATATACTGGAGATATCAGTGTGATCACTGTGTCACTTTTAAAGGGGAACTGTTTGCAGTTCTTGGGGGGAAAAAAAAAAGTATATAAAGTGTTCTGTCAGATAAATTGCCTTAAGTGATAGTGATGTCACTTGAGTCAGCTTCAGTTGTTCACAAAAACTGTGTTGCTATGCAGAGAGAAAGAAGTGAGTTTTTTTGGAAGAGGAGGTTGCACTTCAACAATGGAGTTCAGTGTCTCTTGAGTGTAATTTTTATTTAGGCACAATAATTTCATTCAGTAGAGAAACATGGCCGGCTCACGTATTAGATGGGAGATCAGAGCAAGAGGTGTTGTTGGCATTCTGAATAGAGCTGGAGGCATAACCTCTTCCTTGAACCGAGTGTTTTATAGTAAAAGTCTTTAAGAGCTGAACAGTTGCATTTGAGCTTTAAAAACGGACCAACTAGGATTTTATGCTTTAGATGTTTGAGATGGTTGCTAGCAGCATGCTTTATGGTAGATAGAAGTAAGAATGGCTCCAGTTTCATCTTTGTGTATGGTTAAAACAAAGTAATTGATTTTTTAGTGCTGTATTCACAGGTGAATTTCAGGAAACTTGAGCTGCTGTTAAAGGGGAACTTGGCAACTCTAGCCATTTCTTCGCTGGTTTTCACTTTTGTCATCGCATGTT
>NW_023339785.1:15899052-15906026 GCF_004916995.1 Morone saxatilis | reverse complement strand
AGTTGCAAGGTTGGTTTTCCGCCTGGGGTCGCCTGAGGGGGGTGGGGAGGTCACCATTTTCACCGGAACAAGCCATTTAACCATCCAAATGATTTCTAAACGGGTTTATTAAGCTGAAAAAGTTGCCAAGTTCCCCTTTAAGATATGACACAAAATCCATCAATTCCCTCTGTGCCCCCTCCCAAAATAAGCGTCATGCCGTCAATGAACAGTTTTATCTGTGAGTGATATGGGTTGTTATTGGGGGCATGCGTCCCATTTTCCCATGACCAGTCCAGTCACAGATGGTGCTGTTGATGTTCACAATGTGGTCCCAGCCAGTTGGATTAATATTGCATATAGTTGTGACTCAGAACAAGTTGGAGCCATTCTAATAAGAAAGCATTAGGAGGACTTTGTGTTTCTTTAGGTAATAGGTTGCAGAGTTCAAAGCATTTTCATTGGGAATGCAACATCAAGGGAAACCAGTATTGTGTTCGGCTTCAGGTGCAATCACTCAATTAAGTAAATGTTTGTGTCTCCAAGATAGGAGAGTAAAAACTTTTTTTTTTAAAGTTTTTAAAAAAGAAAAAAAACATACTGTGATAATGGTTCAGTAACAGAGCCTCTTCTATAGACTATTGGCCTGAGAGGGGATTTAGTAGCATGTTTGTGGATTTGTGGAAGAATATAAATAATGGGGGTAACTGGTTAGTCAGATAAGCATGCTCCTTTTTTGTGATTCAGTTTAATTGAAGTGCAACTTTCAATAGATGACACAAACACAGGACTTAGGTTGGTTGAGGGGCAAAATTATGACTTTGGCAAAAAAGGAGTTGTCCATGTATCCACCAGATGAATACAATGGAAATAAACCTTCTGGCTTTATTGTGTTTTCATCCTCAGTGAATTTTAATGCATGTAATGACTCCAGTGCAGTGTTTTATGTGTTTTTAATCATAGAATACAATCAATCAATCAATTTGGGTGCTATTTTAAGGAATCATCTTACTGGAATTGCATCAAAGATGGAATATTTCTTCACACAGCACAAAAGCTACGCCGATACATTTTCTGTTATGAGGATTTACATGTACCTCGTGTGAGCTAATATGTGATTAGAGTGGAGAAAAAAATCAGCTTACTGAAATGTAAATCCCATGATCCAGTGTTTATTCATCATCACTACTGTTCTCCATATGTTAGCCCAACACTATACCTCACATGCTGATTACAATCGCAGAATTCTTATTTTGCTGGATTTTGTTGCTTTTGATTAAAAGCAGAACCAACATTTGCTTTGCAGCACCATAAGGTATACATTCACAGCTTGGGTGTGAGCCCCTAAACCTGGCAGTTTGACACGGTTAGGCACACAGGACAAAGAAAGCAAACACAGTTATTATGAGTTTCAACCCTTAGGGGAACACAATGTACTTACACAGTTTGAAAAAGTTATCGATCTGAAAATAATGTCTGCTGTTTCCTTATTACTGAAATGTGCACTATTTGGAAAAAAGGGGACAATTTAGCACATTATTTAAGACAACAGAGTGATGATACTCAAACTTGACATAACACTAGACTTTATTTGGCAGCCATAAAGGTGAAAATTGGTGCTAGGAGGAATGTAAGTACAGGTAGGATTGTAATGTGACAGCTTCAGCAGTTAGGAGTTTGCACATACACACGTGTGTGTGAGTCATGGCTGCTCCTGCGGCCTTTAACACCCAGTCATCTGTCATCCATCAGCTCAGCTCTGCACTGCTGGCGTCTCAATCGCCTGACATAATATTGCACACACACAACACTCACTTTCTCTGTCTCTCTCGTTCTCTCTCACACACACACATATATACAGACAGTATTTTGACAACGTGCCACCAGCACCGAGTGTGAGTGGCATAGAAACACACACACTGTGTCCCCACAGTGTTCCCTGATTAACGAGATGGTTTGTTCTCTTCCTCAGGCCTGGACCAATCAGGCACGAGGACACAAATCTCTCCCCGCTGGTGATGCTGAAGGCCACCGGCCACTATTTATTGGCAATCTCAGCCCTGACTACCCAGACAGACAGAGCAACACGCTTGCCACAGGAAGACACAACTGTCTGCCTATGTGTGTTTTTCATGTGCTCCAGGCACATTTTGCAACGGGAGATAAATATTGCTGCTAATATCATGAAATAACAGTTTCAGAAAACATCACACAACTACACACAACAAAATGTACTCAGGGATCTCCTCATTTTTATATTGTGTGGGTGTGTCAATAGTGTAGAGTCATTAAAGCCACAAACCCATCAAAGCTGTGATTAAAGCAGATTAGAACTTCTCGACTGAAAAAAAATAATGTCTTCTTATATCTCAATAGAATTATTCCTTATTTTCTTACCTCTCTGGACTTAATTAGCAGGATTTAGCAGGCTTGGTGTTACAGCAGCTCAGCTAAACATTAGTAATTGCCGTGTTTATCTGCTTTCAGAGTAAAAATAACCCACACAGAGAGGTTGTGACAGTGTGGCTGCTTTCACCAAAGAAGTATTCCTGTTTTGTTCGCTGAAATCTGAATACAGCTCCTCATGCAGATTCTTTTTTTATTTTTTTTTATTTTTTCTGAAAGGCCTTGATGACAGCTTTGTTGGTGAAACATTTAACAGTGTTCCCAGCATTTATTTAAAAAAGACTTTAATTGTTTACACCGTCCGTCCCCCTCTGTTTTCTCTTTTTAATGGCTTTAACATCATATTAACGGCTAAATTACAGATAGGCCTGCCATGAACTTCAACCTCTGAGGTTTCAACTCAAGCGACAAGGATTTTAACAAGAAGGCACTTTGCCTCTCATCTCATCATGTCACTTTTTACTCCTCTTATCTTTCCTCTGCTCATTCGCTGTCCTGTTTCTGTCTTCCATCTTATTTTTCCTCCAAATAAGAGAAACCTTTGAAATCTGCTGACTACTACTGGTTTATCTCCAAAGACAACACACATATGTGGGCCACAGATACACTATAAGACAGATTCAAAACACAACACAAACATCCCAGGTATGCATATTTATCATGCTTAACATTCCCAAGTGAAGAATATGACCTATAGTGGAGTTATAAGAAAGTCAACAACATCTACTACGCTCTAGTGATACTGATGCCATACAAGAATCCAAATGCAGAGAGACGTAGTGGGAGGAAACGCGGAATAACAGGAGCCAGAACTGAACTTGGCCCGTACTATACTGTATGTGACTCATTCTTTGCATAGTCAGACATGCTGTGATCTCAAACCTGGCTCAAAGTCATTACAGCAGGGAGGCCAAAGGGTATTCAGGGGCAGGACGACTGGGGAAGGAGTGAGAAGATTAAAGTGTAACTTTATACTTTATAATCTTTAAGATTGTCATGAAATTGCTATTTATTTTCCAACAATAGCCATTAAATGTATTTACTTTCTGTAATTATCTCTTTATATTGACCTTATGGGTTTTAGAAAGAAGGAAATGCTGTAACTTTTTGAGATTGTTTTGTCTATTAACTTCCTGTCTATACCGGAAGCGGGGAAAGTGTATTGTGTAGACATCTGCCAACATTTACGCAAATCTCTGACCAGTTTCACAATTACTGAATAATAACATAACATACAGTATTAAGGACTGTCAGAGAAGGGAGAAAATTAGGCTGTTGGTGGCAGAGTCTGCCATTAAACAATGCATATCATCTATTTTTGAGTTAGTATGCAGTCATTTTTCTGATACCAACTTTTAATCCTGGTCCCAGTTCATCACAATAGTAGTATTTAGTTTCCAAAGAAAATCAAGTGATTGTTGATTCAATCAACACATGTTGACACATTTTATCTGGTATATTTAATCCGTACCAAACCGAAGTGTAAAAACGACAATTTGCTCTTTTAAGGAGGGTTATGTACCAGACTATTTTTGTCTGGGATCAGTGACTTCTTGGAGTCTCCACTGGTTACCTGGCAACTGCTCTGAGGTAAGAAATAGTCTAGCACATAACCCCCCCGTAGAACTACAAATTGTTGTTTTTACAGGTTAGTTTTTGTACAGATTAAACAAACGAGACACACCGTGTAAATTTTTGAACCTTTGACCAGACCCAGTAAAGCTGTTTCTCTCTGTTTCGAGTCTTTTTTGCTAAGATTACTTAGCTGCTGTTGGTAGCTTCATCATTACTAAGGATTCAACAGAGCACACCCAACCAAACCCAGCAGTGACGCTGGTCCGAGATGCAACAAACTTTTTAACCAGAGTGGGCAGTAAAACACTGCTTTTCATCCTGGTGTTCACTTTATCTTTAAGGTGTGAGGGAGTGGAGAAGGAGAAAGAGAAGGAAGGAGGTAAAAGAAAAGAAAGTGAAGCGACAGATGGTTCAATGAAGTGGGGGAGGACAGGAGGATAATAAGTCGAGGAATAAAGGTCAAAAGAAGAAAGCAAAGAGGAGAAGAGGGAGGGTTATGAGCAGGGTATGAGTAGAAGACACACACAAATACGATCACAAGCCAGAACACTGGGGTTTGTCAGCTTGATTAGGAATCATTTCAGAAATCTCCCAGAGTTCTGAGCGATGGCAGGGAATCTGGAGAAAGAGAAGGATCACAGGGGGACTGTGGGTAATATGCCAGGGAAGTGAACTAACTTTTCTCTGCCGTCAGCACATCTGCTGTGGTGGCTGATCTATCTCCTTCTCCTCGCTACAGGACGACACATATGGCAGGAGAGATGGAGTTCGCACATAAGCTGCTCTGTGACAATACACACACACACGCAAAGAGCACGGCAGCGAAGACATGCCAGCGTGCACCGTAATTGTCTCGGCATGACTGTGACCACAGCTGCAGAGGACACATTACATAAAAGAAAAGGGCTTCCACACTCAGCTTCAACGGACTGTGTAAATTATCACTCAATTATATCTATTTCATGCTCCTTAGATACAGATCATCCCACAGTGGAACAAACTGAATAAAACTGGTGACCCCGCTTGTCAGGCTTTCCCAGTAAAACACTTTAAACAGACCTTGATCTGATTTATGTAGTGTTTAATATGGTTAATATGAGATTATTTGGGCGCCCGGTTAGCTCAGTGGGTATAGCTGGCGACCCATATACCAAGGCTGAGTCCTTGCTGCAGCGGCCCAGGGTTCGAATCCGACCTCTGGACCTTTGCTGCATGTCATCCCCTCTCTTTCTGCCCCCCTTTCCTAGCTGTCCTATCAAATAAAGGCATAAAAGCCAAAAAAATATACTTAAAAAAAAAAAAAGAAGGGAATCAGTGTCACTGCCAAAATTCATCTAATTTCTTTTTCTGTCTCAGTCTTGACTCTGTCCCTCTCATTCAGACTCAGTATTGACTTGGACACAAACTTCTTTGGACTTGGCCTCGACTAGCCCTGGTCATGGACTTGCCAAAAGTGGTCTCAACTAGAGCACACTGAATAAAATCTTATGTGCAGACATGTAGCAGAGATGAAAAGACAGACATTGTTTAGCTCCTGTCCCTAGTGAGGTAAAAATATGTTGTATGATTATATGACGCCATATAATGTAATGTTGAAAAAGTTGAACCCACACTGTCAGAAATAATGGCTCAAGATAAAGGTCTGGTTGCATAGTTGGGTGTATGATATGTTTTGTAACTAAAATTGCGATACTTTAATTTGAATGAAACTACTTTTACTCTCTACTTAGATAAAAGCAATCAGAAGATGTTGTTTTGTAATCAGTGTATTGTCTCATTGTGATGAACAGAATAATACAGTTAATGTGAATTAAAATGTGAAATCATTGTGGCCATAATGCTACCTGGTACTTGGTAATACACACGCTGCAGTGAAGTTAGCAATAATAAATAACGCAAATAATGCAACGTCTGATTACACTTCCGAAATAAAGCTTGCCAAGGTCACAGTTTGGTTAGCTTCAGGCAGCAAAACTACATGGTTAGGTTTAGGGAAAGATCATAAGTTACATTACATACCTGACATAAGTTAAGTACATTGAGTAAGTTAACTTACGGACATAACTAAAAATAAGTCAATATTGAATTTTGGTTTCACACAGGACTTGTCTCCTGGCTGAAAGTAGCGTGTTTGTTCCATCCACCCTGACCTCCTCCCTACACAGACTTTGTCGGCAGGCAAAATGTGACACTGACACGGTATCCTGTAGTGGATCAGAGGGTCTGTGACACGCATGAGACTGGGCTGTTTAATGATAAACTTGCTGAATGTCCTCTGATCCTTGTCCTCCGCAGGAAGGTGTGGTTGAGTAAAGAAGGAAGTCCAACCAGTCGGATCACCAGAGCCTCCTTCAGCAATCAGAGGACCATCGACAAACTGGAGCTCTCCGGCTTCAAGACTCGCTTCTGATCAGCTGATCCAATGCACCCCGAAGAGCTTTTCTTCTCTCCCCAGTGCAAAAACCCCAATAGCTGCTTCTAGTGTTCAGACCTGTACAATAACTAACTGTATGGATTAGAGTTTAGATTTTATATCCATGCTCCCGTGAGCTCTATGATTGAAGACTGTTGAATGACAGATTGGAGGAGGACTCAGGTTTGAGTCCAGCCACTCTGGACAAGAACAGTGAAAACTGAGCTCCCTTGCTGTGGGTATGGCACTGTTTTATTCATAATAAAAGAACCATCTTGCTGTGGTGTATCCATTTGTACAGCAGAGGCACACCAGAAAGATTAACAATGAGCTGAAACTCAATGTAAAGCTTCATCACTACCAGAGACACCCAACACATTGTCACATTGTTTTCATATTGTCATTTGATTTGTTATTATAAAAATATTGATTGTGTGTGAGATTGTATAGATTTACTACTAATGTTAGCCAAAGAAAGACAGAGAGAAGCCAAAATAAAGGAGGATTGTTTTATCACTATTTGGATTGCATACCCTTTTGATGGTAGCAGTTACATTAAAGGTTCCATATGTAAGATTCTGAAGCATTTTACGTATTATTT
>NW_023339785.1:15894202-15898952 GCF_004916995.1 Morone saxatilis | reverse complement strand
AAAGTACTCAGAGTACTCGCCTAGAGTCTTCTGACCTGTGGCCCTTTGCTGCCTGTCATCCCCTCTCTCTCTCCCCCTTTCCTGTCTATCTTCAGTTGTCACTATCCTAAAGGCAATAAAAGCCCAAAAAATATACTTAAAAAATGAGATTATTTGCAATGTTCTCATATAAAAACATTTTCCTTACCAGAACTTACATTATCACATATATATTTTGTGCAATGTAATATGAGACAGATTACACTTTTTAACAGCATGAGAAGGAAACATTTATAGTGAAAGTGCTGTGTTTTCATAGCAATATATCATATCTGTTTCTGCCATCATATGCCTGGCTACATAAAGGTTTTTTCTCCTGGCTCTATTTTGTGTTTTTTTTATGATGAATGTTTTCATGGTTTAAGAAAGGTTTTGGCACATACAGGACACATTGATTGATTTTAAATAAATTACACTTTCCCTAACTATAATCGTGTTTTGGACGCAAGATGGTCTTTAAAGTCAAAGTCCTGCATGTCCAGCCATCCACCCAGTTTAAGAATGTTACACTTCTTGGATTAAAATAAGAAATGTACACACGCACATAAACACTCAGTCAACAGAAGAAGGCCCAACTAACCACTCTGTTCCTATTATATTTCTTTGACAGAAAGATACTGCTCCACACAAACATTTGAGTCTGTAATCTTATTGTACATATCACTTTAAATTCATCCCTGACAGCGATTTAATATTTAGTGTTGCTTTAACACTAACAATAATTTGGTTTAATAAATTGTATGAATTGTAAATTAAATTTCAATGTATTATATCCAATTGCAATAAACTATGGTATGTATGGCAATACATGGGCTTTCATCCACCCCAGAGTGACTAAATCATATTGCTGCAGCCACAATATACAGGATGTGAACAGAGCCTGCAAGATGAGGAAAACACAATTAAAAAGCATCATTAGATTATTGTAGCTTTGAAAAATGAAGACTAATAACCCAGCCTGCAGTTTGCCTCCTACCACCACTGTGTTACGGTAATTGCTCCACACAAGCGCACACGCCATTAAAGGTCAGGGATCAACCCTGTACGGACATCCACAACACGACCAATCTGGATTTGACAGTCACTCCGGTTCATTGGGTCCAGTAAACACTATGACAAATGTATATTTTCAGCTCCTGCTAAGCTCTAAGCAGGCCTTGTTTTCTCCTCCCTCTCTCCATTCTCTCTCCTCTACAGCCATTCTACTCTTTTATTTGAGCTAAATCTGAACACATCAGACTAATGCAACAAGACATATCAGGCAGCTCAGTGGGAGCAAAGAACTGACGACACAGGAAGATGGAGAGGATTGGAATTTATCTTTCCCTGCCCCCTCTCTCTCTCTCCAACAATTCTTCATCACATTTCAAATAAAATAAACATCCATCCATAACCTGTTCTTCCCATTTTTAACCTACTGACTGTCTAAGCCATAGATTAGTGCGTCTGTTCTCAATGCTCATGGCTAGTATTATAGCCATTGTTGAATGAAGAAGCACTGAGCAGTGTTTTATTCAATTAAACTTCCCTAGGGTGCGCAGCAGCAAATGAACTGCAGCCTAACAAACTCCCACCACCACACATCACTCTGCTAATCAGACAGCAGCCATGAGGTGCATACTCCATGTTGACAATTTCATTCTCACTACATAGATTGTTTGTGCATTATTGTGCACACAAATAGCAACATATTCTGTCTTTGTCTGTGAAGATTAAATATTAAGCTTGTATTCCAGCTAGGGCCAAAAAAGCATAAATTGTCTATAAGGTCAACAAGAAATATCTTTGCCCTTTTCTTAACAGTTGAAGGGACGATGTATTGATCAAATTGCTAAAAATAAATTTTTGGAAATAAATGAAAGATTTAAGTAAAAATTCTGTTCCTAATTCATTTTTAAAATTAATTCCTATTTATATATTAATATATTACACTGATTCAACAAACAAACAAACAAAAGAAGATATTAAGGATTTCACACAAATACAATTTAAAAAATTTAAATAGCAATTACCTTTGCATAACACAGAGTAAGATTTAAAATGAACATGGATATGGATATAGATGTAGAGTAAATCCATGACTCTGATTGCAGATTTATGTACCTCAAAGCCCATGATACACCATTTCAGATTGAACATGCCTGTAATTAATATAATTAATCATGTGATCACTTGAGAACTGCTGTTAAAGGTTATTCTTAAACTTTGCTGAAAGTAAGAGTAAGTGGTCGGTCGATCAGAGAAGTGCTATATAAATACAAGTCCATTTACCACTTTTAGTGTACTTTGACAAGTGCATCTATTATCAAGAATTAATGGTAGGTAACATTGTGGCCTTTTTAAAAAAATATTTTTGCATCTAACTCTGAATTATTTTTTTTACTTTGACCAAACTAGCATTTTTCTGGCTTTGAAAAAATTTTCATATAGCAACACAGATTTGATCACAGACACATACTCCGAAAAGGGAAAAACCACATACTCCACCATGGCTCTAATGATTTTGCACTTGAGGAACATGTTTACTCCCCACTGAAGTAGATAACTACTGCACACACAACAAACCAACACACAGAATGAGGAACCTGCTGTAATAGTGGTGAATGTATTTGGGTCTTCAGAGCGATGAAAGCTAGTTCACATGAGAGGCTCCATTAACCTTGGAATCAGCTGCCATAGTATTATATCCTCTTTAAACACACATTACTACACTAACCTCCACTGTGTTTTAGTGAGTGGTTGCTCATACCAGGGACCATTACATTACAGTTTAAAGCCTCTGTGCACCCACACAAGTGTCTTCAGTTATTCTGGCTGATTAGACTTCATTTCAGGGTGCTGTTGGGTGGAGATGTGCTGGGAGTCACTAAACCCTGTGTACTTATAAAGATGATAAAGGTGCAAGTTGTCCTTGCCCAACAGATGCAACTAAACTAACAGGAGATCACCCATATAGTCCTGAGAGGTGCCATAATCAGCCAAAATAAACAGAAAAAACTCTGGTTTTTTGCACCATCTGTGTAGAAGCTGTAACATTAGAAAACAATGTCAAATTTTCCTGCTCAAGCGTGGACATCAAGGTAGCTTATTCAGCGATGGCTGTGGCTCCCACACTTCTCTGAGGAGTGCCAGATTTAACACAGCACGAGTGTGTGTGTGCATGTGTATAGAGTGTGTTTGCAGCACTGTGACAGTAGTGGGAGGAAGGAAGTCACACGCCATCTCATCTTCCATGAGCTTCTGTCCCTTAGGTTGGCTGATTACATAACTGATGCTAACACAGAACACTGGCCACCTCCAGGGAGGTCTGTTGCGATTAATTGTAGTCACACAGTTCTACCTGCATTTAAGCCTCAATATATACAAATTTAGATACTATGATACTATATATTATATTATACCATTGCACATTCATAATCCAGCTTCTGTATGCACACATAAAATATGAATTACTACTTTCTGATGATGATGATGATGGAAGTAATTGTATGTTTTCATTCATGTATAATCACCTGAGTAGAGTAATTGTTATGTTTTTGTTACCTTAGAATGAGCTGTTTTAATCTACAGATGCTGCGGGTTAACTTGCATGGAGTACGTTATGTTAAACCATACACCTACAGTAGCCCAGAAGGGACAAACAAAACACTGGCTCTAGATACGTGCAATAGTCACTGTCCTTTGCAGGTTTCTGAATGCTGAGAGGGAGACAGCGAGCAGAATTGAAGGGTGTAGTTAGGGAAAGATTGTTAAGGCATATAAACAATGGTTAAAGTATGGTTAAAGACCCCTACTTTCCACTTCTACAATGTTACCACACACTGCTTCCTGCATGGGGACTGAACATTGGCCGTGGAGGTTCAGGATTGTCCATCATGCACGTAATCCCAAGAGATACTGGGCTGAGTATAAAAAAAGTATATATTAACAGATGAATTAACATATTTATAAGAATTTAGTTCAGTATTTTCTACTCAGGTAATCATCGCGTGACATCTTGAGGGGTCCCGATGCAGGATTGGGAACTATCGCTTTGTTAATCACAATCACAACCTTTTTCCCTGAACCCATTTTATGCAGGATCAGCATTGTTCATCATAAATAGAAAAATTCAGGGACACACACTTTTTCACTGGATACTGGATCAAGAACGTGGCAATGAAAATATGAACACAACATCAGAAGCAGCACCAAGGTTCAGAAAGGTGCTAATCTTGTCAAAACACTATGATCACCATGATTATAGTGACGCTCTCTCAATCACTAAGGCTGTAATAACACTTTACCCTTTCATCCCTCCAAGGCCACTCTTCTTCTCTGCCTCATCCTCTCCGCACTCACTCACTCACTCTTTGTCTCACAGAAAGACAGAAACCCACACACACAGACTGGAGCAGAGGTCAGCCGCACCCTGCTATTATCCCTGGAGTCCTGCTCTGTTTAAAGGCAGCACTGTGGCACACTGAGTGATGGCTCAATGGAGGGCCTGCTGGGAGCTTACTAGCAGGTGAAGAGTCAGATGAGCCAGAGGGAGAACACACACAGAGGGATACAGCGCCGGCACAAGTCCAAACACAAACTCACACACCGGTGGACGCACCAAAGCTGTCAATCAGTCATGAGTGAAACAGGCAGGAAATAAAACCTGCGAGTGCACAGGGAAACACACATACATGCAGGAATGCTTAACTGTGTACACACACACACACAC
>NW_023339785.1:15893935-15894102 GCF_004916995.1 Morone saxatilis | reverse complement strand
ACACACAAAAAACACACACACATATGCTGAGTGTGGTAAAAAGCCAGTCGTGCTCCCCAGGGATAGAGCCAGTGGCCACAGAGAGGGAGAGAGGAAGCAGCTGGTTGCTGGAATACTTCCCCTCCTAACGCTGTAATTTCCTCCCAGAGGCACACCTGGGCCAGCAC
>NW_023339785.1:15887910-15893844 GCF_004916995.1 Morone saxatilis | reverse complement strand
TGTGTGTGTGTGTGTTCAGAGCACACATGTGAGAGTATTTTTGCGCCTGAATATGTGTTTGATCTTTCGTGTGTGTATGTTTCTGCTTGGCTGCATGAGTGCGTGTTTTACCCACTGCCCAATATTACACCCATATTATAATAAAGCATTACACATTATTGCATACATAAAACACACCTTCTGTAAGTAATGCAAGCTGTGAGACAGAGTATGGTGCCGCTGCTTTGTCAACCTGAAATAAGCGGCAGCTGCTGCAGCAATGTGGCCAGAGCTGATCCACCAGCTGATCTTAGACTGGTACCTTTAACCAATTTTATCTGATGGATACAAAACTTATTATACAATTTCTGTTAGGGGAATTAAATCAAGCAGAAAATGTTTTTGATAAAAGAAACATTTATTTTCACACACTGAATCCTGTGCAAATCTTACTTGAATGGTTTCCAATTAACACCTTATTTGCCTGAATAGGCTATACTTACATTTTGGACTGCTATCTTCAGCTTTACAGCCCATATTTATCCACACCATAATGGTTCACTGAAGTTTGTATTTCCAGATTCTGGAATTTCCCGCCAAACATTGGGTTTTTGTTGCTAAAAATGCTCAGACTCAGACAAGCCTTGGCAAATTACATTGTTTACATAGGCTATATACAGTGAAGGAATTCTCCTCTAAAACCAATGATTTTAGAGCTTTAAAAAGCAGCCTAAAGGCACTCAGGACACATTGCTTTGGGGTGAATGGGAAGACTGTGTTGGAATGGGAATATGTTACTTTAGGGAACTGGGGCAGGTAATGGAAATGGAAAGATGCATCTGGTATTTTGAGGAACCTGTTTGTTTGTGTATATTCAATGTATTTGCAATTAAAGCAAATGTCCTGTTTATTACAAATATAGTGGTCAAACAATCATGACAGGTTGTAAACAAGTTAATCTATTGAAATCACTGTATTTGGCGGTAAAAGGAAAAGTGAGCACACCAGAAAAGTCGCCCCTCTATGCACAACCACAGTAGGACAGTGGAACTGGATGTTTGCAACGGACATTTCAGTAATAAATGTACTGTTTATCTCTGTCTTCTCTTTCTTCTTTCTCTTCTAAAGAATGTACTTAGCACAATCTCTTAAATAAGCCTCATAATGACATCAGAAAAATGTCACCTTTCTGGCGTTTTCAGATGGCTATTTGGGATTCAAACAAGAGGCACGCTGTACTGAAAAGCATCTTCTGGGACCCACTGTTACATCCTGAAGAGTTCAGGCCATTTATGTGTTGTGTGTGTGTGTGTGCTCACATCTCTAAGTGCTTAGTCACAAGTCTCCTCTTGAAAACCCTTGCACCGTATGACTATCCTTGTGTCACACCAGCACCAGAGACAGAGCAGGGAGGAGGGAGTAAAGTGAGAGAGAGAGACAGAGAGAGATACAGAGAGAGTGGGTTCTCGAGGGAGCTCCCTTCATTTTCTGGATGCAAGAGGCAGACATTAAGCTACAGTGACTACCACCACTGACCTCTGTCTGACCCTCTCCAACTTCCCCTCAGCTCAGGCCCAAGCTGACGCGTCATTGTATCGGTGCTGTGCGATGTGGCATACCTAACGGTGACTCACATCAGCAGAACAGTAAAGCACAATACAGTACATGACAAAAAATACAAGAACAGCAGCGCCTGAGGGGTAAAAACGAATGCTGGCTCTGCGCAGATGCATGGGGTCCTGTGTAGTTGCCTCAGTCCTCCGCCTAGTGTCAGTCCACCACCTAATTCCATCACTTTGCCCCAGAGGCTGCAGGGAGTCTTTCTGCCCTGAACAATACAGATCTCTGAAATGTCAATGAAACCAAGTCAGCTGCAAAGGACTACATGTTTGTAAAGCAATTCTATAACCTATTGTGTATGCAAGTTCAGAGCTGAGCTGAATGACAGTTACCATGCTACCAAAATATAACAGCCCAACATGATACTTCTGTAATGCTCAAATACGTAAATAGTAAGAAAAAAGTAAGAAAAGATCTATTTATAACAATTATAACATATAAAAAGGTGAGTTTTATGCATTTATGTGAGAGTTTAGTCCAGCAGACTAGGTGAGGGGGATTATGGGAAAAAGCCCTGTGGTAGTCCATCTGTTTTGGCATGTCTCAGTACCCTGGACACAGCACTGCAATGGCACGCATACACATGCTTGTATACACACAATTAAAGCAACACACCCACACAGACAGACAAAATACTAAACCCCACCCTCACAGTGGGGGTGTCTGCAGACACCAGAAAGCAAAACAAGAGTTTGTTTGGGGCAAAAAGGTAGCAACAGACCATAAACAGGAAATACAATTAGCAGAACAGAGGGACATTGATCAAAACCACAGATAAAAGAGGGAGATAAAATGAAACTATAAGGGGCAAAGAAAAGACAGATTGAAGGATGGAGCTCTGTCCGCCCCAGCAAAAAATGAATGGCAATCCTTCGTTTTCTATTGCCGCAGCGATTAATTGACGAATGTGCCACATTAATAATAAAGCTTGCTCTCTCCACTTAGGACATTGATTCACACCTCCTCAGCTTATGGTGTAAGAAACCGATCAATCTCGCTCTTTCTTCATCTCTCTTTCTCTCCTTTTTGAGCTCCTCTATTACCTTGCTAAATATAACTTCCTTCCCTCTGTCTTTAGCCAGGAAATGAGTCCAGCATTCAATAACTGGCTGTGAATTAAGCAGGCTTGGCGAAGGAGATCTCCAGAAATGATTGATTGATTATTAATTAATTCGCTAATGTCCCTGATTGATCTACAAGGGGAGTGATTGTCTGAGAAAGAGAATATGAGGGGATGAAAGAGAAGAGGAAAGGATCGGATTTGGTTTCAACAGGACAATAGAAGGGAAAAGAAGTGTAAAGGCAGTAGGATCTATAATGTGCTTCCTATGTGTCCGTGTGGCTGTGATTTTACAGTGACATGATGTAACAACTGGAAGGTAAACCTGTGTTTACATAATGTTGTGGTCTAGAATAGCTAAGACAAAGATAAAAAGGAAAAATACAAGAGAAACGAAGAGAGAGAGAGAGATCCACATCAAATGCTACTGGGAGCAGCACATGCCTGCTTGTCTGTCTGTCTGTCAGTCTGTCTGTCTGCTTAGCCTTGAAAATCCCAGCACTCAAAGCCAGACGACCACAGAACTCATGCCCACTCCACACATGCACGCACACAGACACACACACACACACACTGTGGCCTGTTCTAGCCTACGCTATTGATCTGCACCCCACTCTTCATTAGAAAGAAGGATTCAAAGGCAACAAGGAGCAGTGAGACGTGTTGTGTGTGTGTCGGTGTGCATGAATGTGTGTTCAGAAGTGTAAATGTATGATCAAGGGAGTTGTGTAAGCCGCGTGTGGTTACATCCTGTGTGTTTGTGTGTGTGTGTGTGTGTGTGTGTGACTTTCTGTATAGGGTTTTTTTCAGTTGGTGCATGTGTGTGTATGTATGTGGATGTACTGCCAGGTATCAGTAACAGTGGGAGCAGATCTGTGCTACTCTAATGCAGTCTGTCCTCACTGGGTGTTCCTATGGAAACTCTCTCTCTCTGTATATTATTAGACATTCTTGAGTCAACTGCTCAGAATAGGAAGACACAGATCACATCTTTTGCGATACACTCGTTATAAAGCGCTTCGACTCAGCTCCTGTACAACATGGGAGACTTGATTCTTTGAGAATATTTTTTTGCTTTGGTGATTAGTTGAGATGCAGACTCTTGCACCGGCCAGGGTCACGATTGATTGACTTGTAGGCATCAGATCAATCACGGTGATTGGACAGCCACTTCTACTGACACAAGCCTGAGGCATGCATTGCAGTAATATTTTTCCCAGCAAGTCAATTTCTTAAATCCCTGATAGCACAGCTTACAATACTGAAAATCTTTTTTCTTTCTTTCTTTACACCTTTTCAAAAACTTCACATACACACAAAATAAAATAAAATAAAATCAGGAAGACGTAATTCTTCAGCAAAAATAAACATTTTTCCTTGGTTGTATATATTGTTCTTACTCTTCATCTTCCTCAACAGTGTATCATACAAATTAATCATTTCTATTTTTATGACTCGTTAATCTATTTTTATTTCGTTTTCAGAAGTAGCAGAAAGGGAACTACATATTTTTTCATTCTACAACCTTGCGTTGTAAATGACAATAAAATAACCTTGAATCTCTGAATATTTTAGTGTACTGAATAATAAGCAGCATAGCAATTTAAATAAAACCCTTAATATTATTTATCATTTATCTTACTGCAGATACTGAATACACTTCATGCTTCAGGTTTCCTCATGTGAACTTATATATGGAATTTTCTATGGTCGGTGTATTAATTAAAGTTTGACATAAGTTGCAGACTAATAAGTGAGTCACACTACATGCAAGTGTTATCTATTGAATGAAGATGAATTAATTTGACTCAAGGATAATTCCTTGAAGCAAGTTCAACAATTGTAAATTAACTGTAAAGAAATAAGATTTGGGAGTAATACGAGATACAAAGAGATGAATAGATGAATTTTTATGATGAAAATATAATTTTGCTTGTGCGATAATGTTCAGACCTTGGGTATTAAAGCCTATTTGAATACACATTTGCCTTCCCTCCTTTTAATCCTAGAGCCTACATGCTATGCCAAAGTCTAAGTATTATGCTTCCTCTAAAATAATAGCCCTTCTTGTTGTTTCAGTTCATTTATTTCATCTGTAGAGTGGAAAATGGAGGCAGACACAAAGAGAAACCAAAGCCTTGAGTGCCAGCTGTTAATTGTTAAGGCAGCATATAATTCTATAAAAGAGAGAAGGCTGCTACCTTACCAGTCAAACATGCATGTCTCCATATGTCACTCCTTTACCACTGGAAAATTAGTGCAGTGACAGGAGGATGCATTTAAGTGTGAGTATGTGTAATCTTTTTGACAGCAGGGTATGCTCACGCTGTGAGTCACTGTCTTTGCATACAATAGTTTGATATGATTATATAACCAGGTGTGGATGAGGGAAGAATGGTTTAAGATGCTTGTTTATTTTGGTGTAGTGTTTCAGGATTTCAGGAGGAGTACATTAATGACAACAAAAAGTTTAGATGAATACTTGCTTGCTTGGCTTGAAATTAAGTGTGTAAATGAAGAAGGACTTCAAGGGCATTAAATCACTACCACGTGTAGCTATTGGAGAAGATAGAGTTAAACAGAGCAGAGTGCTGAAGTGTGCATGAGAAACATCCAGTGAAGGGTGCATAAAAGTGGAGGGGGGCACAGTGGGAGCCACAGACTGACCTCTGGAGTGGTAGTCTGCCGCTGTGCTGCTGATGGGCGCTTTCTTTACGGCTGAGGAGCGATAGACGATGTGCGTCCTTCCTCCTCCACCTCCCTCAGCCTCCTCCTCTTCTATGACTCCATCGCCCCTCTCCACAGGCTCGATAAAAAACTCCTCTTGCTCCATCCTGATCATACCAGCCTGAAAGAGAGTGTGGAAAATTAATTGGATGACATAAATGTGCGTAGGTGAACTCTGACATCATGTTAATGCGTGTCAGTCCCTCATCTCATTCTCGTCTCCATCCTCTTCTTCACATCCTAGCTTTCCCTGACAGTTTAAAGAGTTCCTTTTCTTTACTCCACTGCTTTGTTATGGGCATGCTGGGAGAAAAGACAAGAGAAGGGGACAGCAGTGATCCTCCTGGGGCCTTCGCAAAGGTCCGGAGTGACACCTGACATCTAAAATGGCCAACACAACAGCAGGAGATGAGACTGTCTCACTCCCATCCTGGACTAACACATTCTGTCAGGTAATTCCCCATGTCTGCGTTTACACACACACACACACACACACACACACACACACACACACACACACACACTCACTCTCACACACACACACACAA
>NW_023339785.1:15877065-15887810 GCF_004916995.1 Morone saxatilis | reverse complement strand
CACATACACACACACACAAACACGCCTGACGTCCATGTCAAGGTGAAATGGAGTAAGAAAAACAAATAGATGTGTTAGTGGCAAACCACTGGTCCGGTGAGCAGTGACTCTGGAATAACTGTCGGACACACACACACTCACTTGAATGAACATTTTTTCATCAACATCCAGCCAATCTGCAGGACAATAAACATGTGGCGGCAGATTGTGACCTGACCTAGAGATTGTCAAAGGTCTGAACTAAGATTAAACTGTTTTGTTTTAATGTCTTGCTGCTCAGTACTCCGACTCCACCTTCATGGGCTGTGACCAATCAAAAACTATCAACACTGTCTCACAGACGTTTACCTATTTGGAGGTAAGAGCTGAGGCAAACAAAAGTTCCCTAATTGTAGGAAAAAGTTCAGGCATTCTGGGAAAAAAAATCCTGCAGTGGAAACAAAGCTAATTTAAAATCACGGTGGCAGGCAAGTATGTCACCTAACCGGCTCCTTTTAAACCCAGCTCATGCTCCTGGTGTGTTGATTTATGGCCACAGTGGAGTGGCTCATCCTCAGGGGTTGGGGAAGGAAACAGGGATAAGGTTCTTTACTTTTGCAATATATTGTGGTTACTGGTCCATTACACGTGGCGAGAGATGTAAAGCTAAATGATGGTAAATCACATTTGGTGTCTATTTCAGTGCGTGTTCTCCAACCATGTGACACCTGGTCAGCAGCTGCTGCTGCAACATTTCTATTTCAGGTCTTTAAGGATGACATTGTGATACATGCATGGAAGTGTCAGTGTGTGAGAGTGTGTGTGTATTTCTGTGATGTGACAGTGTCCAAAACGGGCCAAAAGAGACCAAAATGCCCTTGTGTGTGACGCAAAATAGCAGTCAGCCAAGAGCCCAGGTGTCAAAATGGTTACTGAAGACTGATGGTAGCTCACTGGTGTTTCTTTCTGTGTGTGTGTGTGTGTGTGTGTGGTGTCTCTCAAAACAGAAACATATAACCTCTAATGCCCAGAAATAGTCTTCTGAATGATACTGTCAGCATGATATGTAGTCTATTATTGTCCAGCCAGCAAGCTGCATACTGCTGACAGAACCAGGCTCTAAACCAGTGGACAGTGCTGCTGTGGATTAGCCTATCTAACCGTACACGTATTAAAGGATGTAATTCAGGTATTTAGTATTCCTGGATTTAGAGCTATCCCTGCTTGTCTGCTGTCAACCAGAGGGGGAGCACTTTTTTTAGGATTCTGAAACTCACCACACATGATCACTATTTAACCAGCAAAACTGAATATTCAGCTGGAAGTACATTTCTCGCTGCTGAACTAAAAAGTATTCAAATGCCTGACTACTTTTCCCATCATACAGACCATACATGCACCATGGTCAGCACAGACTCAGGTTACTGTGACTTAGCCTGTCTGAAACAAGGCTGCAGTGAACTCAACACTGATCCAAAATAACAGGATGTTCTGCTGTGATGAGGGTTCAATACTATCAATAAATCAGTCTATATCACCCTCCTGTTCAGCTCCGGTGGATCATTTATAACATGGTGTGTTTCACAGCCGCTGTCCGAGGTGCTGATACCGGGACCACCAGGTACATGGGAGCCGTCCTGGGTAGTCGCCATCGCCGATGTGCTGATGTGCAGGATTCCCACTGCTAACAATGACAGAATACGATCTCCGCTGCTCGAGGGATTGGCTGTTCTACACATTGATATTATTTTAGGAAGCTTGGCAGTAAATTCTGCTGTTGTTTGTCTATTTGCAACTTTTCTGGGTACCACTTTGGTATTTTCTATTCCTCTCTGTTGTGTCTGTGCGGATACGAGGCCATAGTGCTGTCCCCGACATGTACTGGTTGAAATTTGTTGCCTGATGTGTCAATTTGACAGAAAAGACACAGATGTAAAGCATGTGAAACAAAGAAAAATACACTCACTGCATTACAAGAGAATAAAAGAGGCATGTAAGATGACTTAGCACTACTTTATGGAACTCCATACTGTGTTCCAAAAGGAAATTAACTGTGCTGAACTCTCAATTAACAAATCTGATCTTCAGTAAAACGTGTTTTACTACATAGTCCATCGTCTTGATCCCACATGAAGGTGTTTGCCCTCAAGGCAGAATAAACCTGCCCTTGTATTCACACAGAGGCAGAGCCACACACACACACACACACAAACATGTACAGGTATTGTTTACTGTACACACACATAGACACTGAGTCATGGGAGAGAATATGCATGCACATACAGTATATACACACTCACGCACAAACACACACACACACACACACACACACAGGTTTGCTGTTGATGGCGCAGGTAAAGCTGTGCTTTCCCAAGCAGTTTGAACTTTGTGTGAGACTGGCAAACATCCCTGTGTGTAGGGTAAGCAGATTTTCTGCCTTCTTGCGCAAAAACCACAATAAGGGAGAGTGGGATGGTAGGCAGAGGGGAAGAGGGGGGTGGTATAGGGAGAAAGGGAGGGATAAGGAGAATGACAATGTGTTTTAGTGCTTACCTTCAACAAAATGACGGTAGACGAGGAAAGAAGGTCAGAGAATATATGGGGAAGGTGAGATCTCTTTCCTCAAATGGCTTTATACTACTCACAGGTAGAGCGACATCATGTGACTGTACAGTATACCTGTATCAAGTCAAAGCTGTTCGCACAGCTTCTACTCAGCTCCATTGGCTGAACTCAAGCACAAACTATGGAGAGTAAGAACATACTATTTATAGTGATGCAGTGTAAGTGAATAGGACATTTCTGCTAGGACTCCTTAACTACAGAGCTTGGTGACTTCAGAGGACTGTAAGAGGCAGTTTGGATATCTATTCATTTTCTGTATAAATATAGTTTCCAAGGTTGTGAACGTCAGACATATTTCTCCATGGAAGTGTAATGTAGATTCAAGTATTCTTGGATCGAGGTATTTCAGCAGACTGATATGTCTAGATTTAAAAAATATGACATGATATGATAAACTAATGGAAGCCTTTGTAAGTTAGCTATTATTTTGTAAAACTGAATAAAAAAAAAATTGCAAATAGCAACTACTCCATAGTACAGTTATAGACACACCATACTGCAACAAACTTGAAACAAGAACATTGAAATATGCAGGGAAAAAGACAAAAATAGCATCTTTAACCACATTTAACACACTCACTCTCACACAAACACACACAAGCTGTGCACAAATGCAAACTCACAGGGAGAAGGGGCGTGAGGAAAGAGACAGTGGAAGAGATGGCAAGGAAGTATGCATACAGAAGAGACGCGCAAAAAAGGAGTTTTCATGCATACACGGGGAAAACAGGCACTGGGAAAATTGCCCGTCACTCTCTCTTATTCCATCTGTCTGTTTAAGACAACTGGTAATTACCAAGGCAACGCACTGCTGTAGAGGAAAGTCATGGGGGAGAACACACAGAGAGGATGGAGAGGATTTGGAGAGGAAGAGAAAAAAGAGAGCGATAAATGAAGAAGAGAGACAACATCGATACAATCAGCGCTTGTCTGCGTCTCCCTCTTGCTCTGACAGGAGAAGTAAGGGATGATGAGTGAGTTGAAGAGAGGAAAGTGAGCTGATGACAAAAAAATACAGTATACATTACAGAGGAATGTGCGATGAAAAGATGTGTGTAGACTGTACTGCGCTGAAAGAGTCTGAAATCCCACCCTGGGGCACAATGACGGTTACAAATGGCTGACTCTATTAGGCCATTACATCTGTAGGAGTATACTGTACATCACATTTAATCTACAACCTGAACTGATATGAATTTTATAGACAGACATAGGCCTACAAGCACTGTACATTATTACATGAGTACAGTCATGCTTTCGAACGTAAGAGGCAGATTTCATGGATGGATGGATGGAAAATATTATCTAAGAGGTTTCACAGCTCTAAGAGGTTTTTCAGAGGGAGCAAAAGCTTGATGCTGAAAACCTGTCAGAGTTTGTTCTTAGGTTTAACTTGACCGTGCCACGACAAAAAGAGAATGTCTTTTCTTGTGTTTTCTTGTAATTTTTGTGTCAACAAATACGAGAGTAGTTTTAGTCTATGAGAGCACTTAGACTCTAAAAATCTATTCTTAGTACATACTACTTATTGAATCCTTTGAGCTCTAAAGGAAATGGGGTATAAGAACTTGTATGCTCTTTTTATTCCTTGAAGAGAGGCTGATTTGAAAGAAAATGGATATTAATAAAAGTGGCCCCACAGAAAAAAAAAGAAGCTCCTTTTCTAGCCTTTACTTTTGTCCTCTCCCTCCCCCTCTCTCGGTCTTTCTCCCCATCAGTTTGAGGCTTTGGTCCCGGAAGGATGTCGACAAGCCACTGACCTGCCCTCTCTCTCTCTCTCTCCCTCCCTACTCCCTTTTTCTCTCTTTCTCTCTCCACCTCTCTCTCTCTTCTCATCCCTCCATTTCCCCGAGCCGTGTTGCGGCATTCCGATCGGAGCTGATGGATCTGCGATGGTGCATGCATTCCCACTCCAGAATACCAAGCAGAAGGGAGAGGAGAGCTGTGTCAAAGAAAAAAGATGACATGTGGGACTGGGAGACATGCTTGGATCGATCAGAGCCGGTAGAGTGGGGGCGGAGGGTTAGAGAGAGGGGAAGGTGTGAGGGAGCCAAAGAACTGGACACGTCCTTTGAAAAGCCGAAGTGAATAAAGCATCAAAGAGTCTGCACACATTTCCATAGTGAGAAGCATTGTCTTCATCTCCTCTAAAGCAGGAGAAGCCAAGTCCTAGTTGAGGGGATTACAGGGAGGCTTGTCCAAACACTGTGTCCAGAACAATTGAGAGAAATTCAGATTCGGATTCAGTACACCACCAGCCTTAATGTGCCAACACTAGTTGGGTTATTCAAAGACAGGGCTAAGGCCCACATAGAGATAATCTAAATGCAAAGATCAGCCATGATGACATGTTGCGTAGCGGTGTAATGCATAGTTACTGTTTCTGTATTACTGCATCTTACTGCAATTACACAAGAAGAAGTGGTTGGAATTCACAAAATAACATTCTTTAACCATTTATCTGAAATGATAAAGAATTAACTGTATCTTAACTGAAAAACAAACAGAGTCTATACTGAATCTACTGTAGAAGCTGTGTAAAAATTGTCTTGGACATTTTGCATGCACTTTTAAGACGGGCCCTAACTTCAGCTCGTTATTTTACCATCTACTGTCAAGTCACTCAAGGTTTTTATAGCTTCAGGCATTGAGGTAACAACACCTGGGCAACATCAGTCAAGCTTTATTCTGCACTGCCAAACAAATACTGTACGGGGAAAACTGATGAAACTGATGACAGGTTACTGGGGATGAACCTTGAATATCAGACTAAAGTCGAAACTGTCTTCTTCTTTCTTTCTGATTTTTTGTTGGCCTAGTAAATTTGGGGTTGCCATCTGCAATCTGCATTATGGAATCTGCTGCTTTGGTAATTAGTTCCTGGAATCAAGTAATCATCTGGATTACTTTTAATACTGAAATATAATTATATTAGCATTGTGCGCTATTAACACGTGTGGTAAGTAATCAACAGGCGGGTATGTCTTAGCTCAAGGTGAAACAGGAGATGATAGAATGAATGTCATGCTTTCGGCTGCTATGAATTTTGCCATTTCTTTTGTAAATGTTAGTTTAGGATTATCATTCTACAGCCTGTCTGTTCTGTTGCAGAGGCATCAGCTGCTTTGCTAGTTGCTGTTCTCTTATTACAGTAAATTCAGTAGTGCTCCTTTGGGTGATGAGCCTGAAGATGTTTTATTGGGTTTGACGTGTTAAAATTTAGCTTATTAGCTCCGCTCCCCTCACGAGACACTTAAATCTGACAGTTGCTTTCTGCATCTTATCATCATCTTCATTGATTATAAAGGAGTTTCACATCACACACAGGAAGTATCATTACACATCTGGCTAAAAAGGTCACGGCTGATGTTGTTCATATAGATTCCTATTATATATTTCCATGTTTATTGGTTTTGGTCTCCTTGCCTCCACAACATCTGATCATTTGCATAAGATACAATATTGTAAACAACATGGTGGTGAAAAATATCACCTGCCTGTCTTATATTTACTTATTACATTATATGTTTTGTCATGACTTAAAACCACAAGACAACCTGCCCACTGCGATACTATTAGTTGTTCTGCATCACTTGGTTACCATAAATTTAAATTACATTAATTCACTCAGTAAACCATGGCAGTCCTGAGAACCTTACGCATTTTGTTAAAGTTTCGTGGCCACCGTATTTTCGCCTTCACAGCCCACTCTCATTCCAAGGTCATCAAATACACATGCAAGCGGTGTTCAGTTAGTTGCAATCTGCAACTTTACCACTAGGTGCCATGCCACTAAATCCTACACATCTTTTATGATGTCAAAGTTATATGACTTTGCTGCTTCACAATAACTCAAACTAGTCAACAAGAACAAAACTGGAAAGATCTCTTACTGGTAGCTGTAAGATCTCTTTTGGGTCATATTTCAGTCAATTCATACACTTCCTTGAGTAAATCTCCTTTAGAAGGAATAATGATGCAAATTACATCTCAGTAAATTATCACAGAGATTAAGGAAGAGAAAACATTAGCACATTCTGCAAAGTGCAACCAGGGTCACATAGTCACATCTGGCTCATCATCAAACAAAATAACTATACATGCTCACAACTCAGCCTATATAACTGAGTTATTATTACTCTCACGGCCATTGAGATGGTGACACTGACCACAACCCTCCCTCTGAGACCTGAAGCACATCTGCAGACTCCAAATCTGGATCCTACACGCTGAGTGTCATGTTGCAACAGGAGGATCCTCTGTGTTTGAAGGCACACCGAGCTCTATTTGAGGATCTGAAAGGAGTAACTTGAGTCCTGGGTAAGTGTCCTGGGGGGGCACGTGAGACAGATGAGCAGCAGAAAAGCAGTGTTGGAATGGAAGAGCGGATGTTGTTGTGAGGATCAAAGTAACACCCGGTCGGGGCCCTTCAGCTCTGTCCACCACTGGCAGTGTGTGTTTGTGTGTGTTTGATCTGGTGTCACTATATGTGTGTTTGATCTGATGTCACTATGTGTGTGTTTGATCTGATTCATAACCCTGCTACTGCTGGCTAACGTCACACACAGTTGCACACATTCATCCACAGAAAGGCAGGGCAGACACAGTCACACACGAGCACAAACACAAACAAACACAAACACACACACACATCCATGCACAAATATAGCTTTGATAGTGACTCACTCGTACTGTGTAACCCACCAATTCATTCACCCTTTGAGTCATAAGAGAATCGGGCTCGTACAATAGTAAGACTGATTTGAAAAATTCGACACACTTCAGAGAGAGAGATTAAGAGTAGACGTCACCACAAATTTTAACAGCGTTTTATTTAATCGCATCAGCAGCAAATTGTGCCTTTATGCTCCCACACCAAGCTCTAAGAAAACCAAGTTTTGTGTTTGGATTACAAATATGGCTCTGGCAAAAAATAAAAAAGTAGATTTATCTGAAATTTATGAAGGTGCATGAAGCAGAGCTATTCAAAACATTCAGGGAAGCTAAATATATAAGACATTTATGACCCTTGACAAACCTTCACTCTCTGCTGCTTTACTCTCGCAGGAGAAAAGGTGGCGAGCAGAAGGAGCAGGAAGAGGGAGAGAACTGCAATTGAGGTTAAGCATTAAGACAGATTTATTAAGTGAATTAAATTATTTGCTTACGTCCTGAAGAGCGAGGCAATTGCCCAATTATGTTAATCAAGGATACGCAAAGAGGATGAAGGGAATAAATGCGGCAAGCAAGATTTATCAAAATGTAAACACATGAAAGGAGGGAGGCCTCATATTTAAACCTTCTCATACCTATTTCTGTCCCCTGTCGGTTGCTCAAACACACTCGCACACACACAGGCACACATGTTCACAGACACTGTCAGGTTGCGTCTGTGTGTGTTAAAGGCAGATGCCAGTGTGATTTAAGCCGTGCAGGACTTAGTGACGCAGCCCCATCCCTGTCACCCTGCTCAGCTCATTACATAGAGTGGTCTCTAAAAATGGTCACTCTAAAACTACATACATGCCTGGTAGTCCTGTCCCACTCACCATCTATTTCTCTTTCCCTGCTTTCTCCACCTCATTTGCAAATTGCTCATCTTTGACCTACATTTTTGATCACAGTATGTCAGCCAAACTACACACTCGCTCTCTCTCGCTCTCTCTCTCTCACACACACACACTGAGCCTGAGTCGTTTTGGCTTTTAACTCTCGAGCCCGGCCCATATACACATCAACTGTCTTCGACCCCTAAAAGAAATACGGGAATAAAAAAAAGCAGCAGTGAAAGGAAAAGGAGGAGGCATGAATAAACAGGAAGGCCCTCTGCAAGTTCCCCACAATGCCACACTGAGGACTTACTCTCTTATCTGCAGGAAAATCTTCCTACTTTTAAGTCAGACCCCCACTAGTGCACTTCGGTGGACCAGTTCTCAGTTTCCTCTCGATATTTGCACTCTTCCTTCATCTCCTTTTCCGTCCTTGCTGGTATATAATCTGCTTCTCCACTGCTCTCTGCTTTCCTTGTTTCTTTTCCATTGCTCTTTTTGCTTCTCCCTCATTTTTTTCCTTACAATTCCATTAGTATCCTATCCCCCCTTACTCCATCTCTTTCCGTTTTTCATTATGCTAAGTGGTAGAGGCACTCTAAATGTGCGAGAGTGAAGACAGGGCCAGGTGTTGGAAAAAGGAGACAGACAAAAGACAACAGAGTGCAGGCCATATTATTTAAACAGACTCTGGATTGCACGCCCCTAAGAATAGCAGTAGTAAGCCAAACCTGGTTAGCCTGACCGCATGATCTGTGGAAATTTTGGTTCAGGGCGAGAGCGTTGACACAGACAGAAACACAGTCGCTGACAGTCTGGCAGATTGACAGAGAGACTGAGTGCCAGCCAGACAGACAGTTTGCAAAGGAGGCTGCCTCAGTATCCCGTTCTCGCTTTCTCTCTCTCTCTCTCTCCCAAATTCCGGTTGTTATTCATCGGACAGAAGCTCCATCCCTCTGTTTTCTGTCCAAACAGAGATTATGAATCAGCAGTATAAGGATGGGAAAAGGAGAGGAAATAGAGACAGAATGAGCCGAGGACTTAAATCAGACAAAACGTGTGATAACCAGCTGGGAAGAGGTGATGGGGAAAGGAAGTCGTAGGTAAAAAATTGACAATTTGAAAGTGACAGATGAGAATTAACAAGAGTAGAAATTTAGAGAAAAGACTTGTCAGAAAAGCAGTGGAAACCAGAATGATGTGTGGAAGTATTTTGTGGGACAACAGACAGAGATAGAGAGGAAAACTATAGGAGAGAAGTTACGAATTAGGGGGCGTCATTTACTCTATAATCAGCTCAGCACTGAAATAAAGCAAAGGTCCTCCTTTTCCTCCTCCTCCTCCCCCGTTGCTCATCTCTCTCCTCTCTTTGTCTCACCCTTTCGTTCTTTTTCTCTCAGCAGTCTGACAGCTTTCCCAGACAGCCAAATGTTCTTGGCCTGACCAACATGAAGGAGTCAGGACAAGTGTAAGGAATGTTTACAAGATCCACTCATCAGAAGCATCCACACTCTGTCTCTAATGTTGTCTTTTCACAGTGTGGCTCAGGTATTAGCAGAGGGCCGGTACTTTCTAAAGAAGGTGGCAGTTTCGCTGCAGAGGACCAGAGGCTGTATAACTTACAGCTGATATATTGTTGGATCAAACTTAGTCCAGCCCCAGAGTAAAAGGTTCAGATCGGCTGATTTTATGTTACATTTACAGCATCCCCCAACAATGCCAAAGTGCCATTAAGGAAAGCTCAGAACTCCAAACAGACCCTGGGGCAGTGCACCAGAGGCTATCTCTGAGGAAATGTTTGTTTAAGCCCTGAAAATCCTAATTTCACCTTGTGTAAACTGTGGAATACACAGATCTCCATAATAAAATTACTTGAAAACAAATTCAAGAGGCTGACGAAATGAGACCTGCATTTACTTTACAGGTTTATGGGTGTTATTGGGTGATTTCTACGAGGCACATATGACATTGTTTGACTTCCTCTTGGTTAGTGGTTGTGCAATAGTATTAAAACTTCTTCTGATAAATCACTTAAATGTAAACGTCTCTGTGAACCTAGGCAGTGAAGGGTGTTTGATTGGAGGTCGAAAGCTTGCAGAGGAGCCTGAGTGATCTGTATCAGATGAAAGTTCATCAAAGTTTAATCAAACTTTCGTCAATAAGTACAGTTTGTGTAAAATATGTAAAATAAAAGGTCCACGACTTATTGTGCAGCAAAAGTAGTTTTTAAGTGACAAGACAGACACCGGAGGTTAATCTTTACAGATGTTTAGCCTTTGTGTGCTCCCTACCCTCGCTGTGCTCATGCCAGCACACTAACACACAATTTCACACACACACAAATTAACACACACACACACACACACACACACTGTTTATTAAAAATACAAGCATGTACTGTAGACGTACACATATACATATATTTGCTGTATTTTGGGACATAGATTTCAGTATTCTCGTACACACACGGAAACACACACATAATCAAAACTGCACTTTATGCATTCCAACGCACACACACAGACACACACACACACACACACACACAAATAAAACCAATTAGTACTATTCTTGCTTTTGGATACCCATTTT
>NW_023339785.1:15855119-15876965 GCF_004916995.1 Morone saxatilis | reverse complement strand
TGTGTGTGCGCGTGTGCGTGTGCATTTCGGTGTGTTCACATTTGTGTGTGTGGTCTTCCGGATTGATAAATGACCCCGATTAGTGGCGACTGACCGCTCTATGATTGCAATCTAAGTGCAGCTGAACAGCTGTTCTCAGAGCAGTGTTGTCTAGAGCAGTCTGTGATTAATACAACAGCACTTTAATGAATTACAAACCAACCACAGGCCTGGGATCTGCTGGCCGGCTATAATTACATCTCTTAACCTGTACATTTTGAGAAAGTCAGTGTGGAAAATGTGACATTTTGAGGTTATCTGGGTCCTGTACAAACATTCCAAAATGAAGAATCTGGTGCCATTTGTGTTTAAAAACAACAAAATTAAACAGCAAGAAAAATCTGGCATTTTAAGATCTCTCCATATTCAGTCCATTTCAATTGTTTGGATAAGCTGTCAGTTTGGATTCCTGGAATGTGGATAAATTATGTTTGTCTGTATGAACAAGACTCTGCACTAAAACACAATAAACCAGCTTTTTTTCCCCTTCTCACTTTCAACAAATCCCTCTGTATCTCTCGTTTGTTGTCACTCCCGTTCTGTCTCACTCTTCCTTCCACCCTGCTGACCCTCAGTCCTATCGACCCTCCCTGATGCTGACAATCACACACACACACAACACACACACACACACACACACAACACAAACACACACACACACACTGACACATTCACACACTTGCACACACAGATCCAGGCTCAGATCCACACCCATCCCCATCCTTATCTCTACTCTATCTCTATATCTCCACATCTATTGGGTATACCTGTAACCTAGCAACAGAGCAGAGTGAAGACCCTCCCCTACCTGCTCACTGTTCTGATTGCTGGACCTGACGGCCAATCAAACCGTGTCGGGGCAGAAACAAGCACCAATCAAAGATTTGCTATTGCTGGGAGTCGCCCCTTGCTCTCCACCCTTTTGACCCCACATACAGGCAACACACACACACATGCATACACACACTCACACAAATACAAGTCTCTTGAGGCCAGCCAGGAGAGATCACAGGATTGGGCTGACTTGCCTGTTGATTTTATAACAACCAGTCCTTCATTAGCAGATGATGATGACTGTGTCCCATTGTGGTACAAAATCAACATGTGTCAGTCTAGGCACATAGTGTTGTTGTGCTAGTAACTCAAAAGATGTTATTTATAACTCTTTTCAAAAGTAATATTATTACTTTGGTCATTATTCCATGCCAACAGCAATTAGTTACACTAGTAGTTATATTACTTTCTGACACTCCCCACAGAATTGGTAACGGTGCCCCTTCTCTTCAAAATTCAGACTTTTTACAGGTTTATTTGTTAAAATCAAAGTAATCCAGTATTTTCAGCATTTGCATTACTTATATCCATTCCATATAAATGAGTAATTATGTTTTGGAGGGTAATATTATGACTGAAATGTATTAGTAATTAGTTACACTACTACTACTAGTTACTAGGCTAAGTAATGGTATTACTGTAATATTATTACTAGTAATGAGTTATGGCCTGATACTGGTTATATACCCTTATAACATGAAGCCCCTCTTTTTCTCCTCTCTTTTATTTATTTTTTAAAAATATATTCTTTGGGGGGATGTTCCCTTTTATCAGATAGGACAGCTGAAAATAGACAGGAAATAGGGTAGAGAGAGGGGGGATGACATGCAGCAAAGGGCCACAGGTTACATTTGCACCCATGGGCCACGCTTTGCGGCTCGAGTGACATGCGGCTTTGTACGTGGGGGGCCAGCTCTACCAGGTAGATCTATCCGGGGTACCCTCCTCATCTCTTCTTTGCATGCTCTAGACGTCTACACTCTTTGGTAGAATAAACATACAATAATATCCCACAAATTATACCCAGATACATTACACCTGTGGATAAAACCAGAAGACCTAAACTATATTCTTTAAAACCACAAAGACATTTGGAACTGACTGTCTCAACATTCCTACAAATCATAAACTATTCTCTTCAGGTCTCTCTCCCTCCTCCACATGGATGGATTACCTAACTGACTGGGCACAGAAACAGGATCCCAAGTGATCAGAGGTCCCCACAGTCAGTGTGTGAAGTGCCAGCAATTTCTTCTTGAAAAGCAAAAATCATACTTAAGAGTCATACCGTCATGATATCTTCAAAGAAAAATATTACATCCATCTGTTTTTCTGACGGACGTTCAGGTTCTACATCTAAGAGCCCATGAAATATGTTAAAAGAAAAAAACTCAAAATTGATGTTTCGACTGCCATTTAGGAGCCATGTTTCCTGACATGACGTGTATATCAAGAAGCTGGGAAAGATACATCAAAGGAGGAAAGCTGCAATAATGAATTGTTGTTCATTCATTCATTCATCAGTTTAATCATTGCAGAAGTTACAGCCAGTACACCCATTTATAAATGTATACAATTGATGTCATAATGTTGCAGTGTCCTGTTATTTACCAAATCTTGCTGTGCCTCTAAAATGGACCTTTAGTAAGTAAGTAGTAAGTGCTCCTCAAATTACTGTATTTATAAAGGCTTAAAACTGACCCAAAAGACTGTTGTTGATACACATATTTGATATATGATATGATATTTACTTTACTTCCAGTTAAATAAAGGCAAAAGGAGGATCTTAACACCAGCATGTCAGCGTTTCTTTTTCAAAACTATGACAACTCTCTTCATGAAAGTGCAAGGACGAGAGCCCGCCAACTATGTATACTTGATTCGTTGCAGACGGCTGGTGCATGAAGCAAATTGGAGCCTTTAGAAGCAAACAACAGGAACGTCAATGAACTGAGGCCACAAGGACCACAGAGCCTCTTTGTTCTCCACCCAACTTTTTCTCCATTACACTCTTACTCTCACTTTCATTCTTATTGTAGAGCTACAGATAGGTATTAGAGCACAAAGTAGAATCTATTCACAGTGCATAGCTTGAGAGAAGTATGTGTCTGTGCACACAGTATAACATGATCCTGGCTGACTGTATGTGTACTGCAACAAGCTTACATTACGTGAGTGTGATGGGAAGACCTGGTCAGTTGTGGAAAAACTATAAACCAAGGCCAAGCAGAAGGTGCGATTATACAGTGAACACTACAATACTACTAAAAAGCCTCAACATCACACGACAATTCATTTAGATTTACGGGCACACATCTGACACAGAACCATAGAGGAACTGACCATTTACCCCACCACTCTTAGTTGTTGCTGCTAGGCCTGTCAAAGCTTTAGATTCTCGCATGGCACACATACAGTATACAAATGGGGCAGATATACAATTCAAAATTATTGGTGGTCAATCTTTTGAAACAAATGATTTTTGATTCCTGACAGTGACAAGAAAAGTCAGGCGTGAAAGGAACGTGTTGAACTGCACTCTGATTGGGCTGCTCTAGAGAAAAATCTTAATTTAACCACAATAGGCTTTTTAGGATAAATACAGCAGGGAACAACTGCTATAAAAATTTAAACAAAAAGTTTTCCTGTGAATTCAAAATCAATTAAATATGACACAAATTAAATAAAAGTCACATCTTCTACTTTGATCTTTCAGTGTAGCCTGACATATGATTTTTCATGAAACTCCGTATTGGAAAGTTCAAGGCATTTCCCTCAGACGTGTGAACGCTACCACCAGAGGGCGACACTGTGATGTTCGAGGCCCGTAGGAACTCAGTGGGCAGCGAGGTCTGTGAGGTCTGTCTGGTGGGCAGAACAGAGAGAGGAAGACAGAGACGGGGGGTAGAGGCAGAATGTGTGTGGGAGAGAAAAAACACTAAACAGAAGGTGAGGCGAGACAACTGAGTGGGGGGCCATGAGACTGAGATGTACTCAGAAAAGTGTGTGTGCGAGCGAGCATGTGTGTGTGTGTGTGTGTGTCTGTGCATGAGGCTTATGTATGAGATCTTGCATAAGCGCAGGTGTCAGCAGGTGCATGCAAGCACTAATACAAAGTGGTGCATTGGCATCTGTGTGTGTGTGTGTGTATGTATGAGTGTGTGTTTGTGTGCCTAAGGACAATACTGCTCCCTCATTACCCAACTGTTTCCTCCAGTCCAGCACTAATGAGGACTCTCACCGTCACCGTGGTAATCAAGGTCAAGCCTAGGCCAACACACAGAAACACACACACACACACACACACAACACTTTCCAGAACCACAGTGTGCATGTGTACGTGTGCACACAGCTGGATTTAGCGACACGTTTACAATCCGTAGCCTCACTTTATGTGGATTTTCTCCAAAACAAGAGGAAGAGGCAAATGGGTGGAGTTTTGTAGGATCCCACAAGATCCAAACTGTTTCATAGGAATGATGTGGGTGTGATGTTATGTCCCTCCAGTCTCCTACTCCTCCTCCTCCTCCTTTTGACAGAGAAAGAAAGAACATGAGGGAGAGGATGCATGCATGGAGACAGGTAGGATCAGGGAGGAAAAAAAGGAATAGGCAAAGAAGCATTAGGATGGGAGAGCAAAGAAGGGGTGGGAGAGTAGGGAAGGGTGTGATATACAGGGGAACAAGGCTGGGAGGAGGGAGGGAGGTGAGGAGAAAGAGAGGGAGGAGTAATTAAATGAAAAGAGCAAGACTTAGCTCTTTAGTCCCATCCCTCAAGACCGGCCTGACACTGCTACAGCTAGCTAATGTCATAGCAACAGGGAGAAGGAAAAAGTCTAATGGGTGCGGCACTGAGGAAAGGGAGTAAAGAGCAGGTACAGGCGAGAAAGAGGAGGCAAGGGAGGAAGAAGCTGAGTGGGGAAGGATGGAATGATGGAAAGGCAAGAAGGAGGGACAGAAAAGGGGTGAAGCTGACAGAGAGAGAGATGAACACTGCAGAGTCAAGGACAGAGACATCAGGCTAGGAGTGATGTGAATGATATAAACATGGAGGAAAGGGAATGAAACAGGAGGGGGGAGGCACAGAGAGTGAGAGGGCTGGCAAAGAGCCAGAGGAATAAAGGCCATACCGTCCCCTTCTCCCTCTCCATTTCATGTCTCTCTCTCCTCTTCTGTTATGCGGATGTACCTGTGTTTACCATTGTTTTCTATATCTAATTATCCCCTCTGAATAATTCACTAGAGTATCAATAATTCAGCTTTAATTAGCTAAGACACACCAGACAGACTTGGACCTCACATTAACATCGACAATCGTCAAACAGAACCAAAGACACACAGCTGGAGAGATGTAGTTTTGGGTGGCCTAAAAAGGGAGTGGCACGCGAGAAAATATGAGCAAAAGATGGTGTTGAAATTAATCCTGGTGACAAAATCTAAAGAGGGACGTTGAGACAAAGTTAACAATATTGTCTAAAAGTGTGAGCAGGATGACATGCTTGAACTGCAACGGTCCAGGGATGTGTTTCTCAAAATATAGCAGAGGTCACATGATGGACTGTTGCACTACACCCCAAAACTATTACTGTTACTACTTCCCCACAGCTTAATACCCATGACTATGTTCACTTGCTACTGTTTGAAAGTGAGAATGCAATGGTCTTACCAAATTCAAAATCCAGTTTAAAAGTGCCACAGACTGCATTCCACGTTCCACAATCAGTAAACTAGGCAATTTTTGTTTTCTACACTAACTTCAAAGCTATCAAGCTGCTGAAAGTATAGTGATGTACACATTGTGAATGAAGGTTAGGCTGTTTGCTGTCTTTTTTTAAATAAAGAGGCACCATGAATGAATGCAATCACACCCATTTTATAATTTAATGTGAGTTTAGCATTAGGCTACAAGTGTTGTGTTCAAATACATTTTTGAACATAACATACAAAGCTGCATTAATCAGTGCTAGGGGCACAAAACACAAAATCAAGGTGACAGACACACCACCCTGGCCTGTTACTTTATAAAGTTCTTAAACTTAACGTGTTGTCAAACAAATGAAAGCCTTCATGAACATGATATCCAGTGGTGAAATACCAGTGCATCAGAACTTAACTTTTTCTGACCTATTTCTATTCAACTCAAAAAAACACTGTGATAAAATATTCTAAACTCACGGTTCACTCAATAGCTTGTGACAGATCCCACAGCCTTAGTCAGCATTGTGGGATGGGGTCATGCCACTGGGACACAACCAAAAGTTCCCAAAAAGAGATGAGTTTGGAATATTTTATCAGAGTTAAGTGTTTCCATTTTACATGGTCGTTACAAGCGTTTCTCAACATATGAGGAGTAGATTAGATTTCTTTCCATAAACATCACAGTAGTTTTCTCATTAGCACAGTGTGACTGCAATCAGGTGGATTTCAACACTTCTAACTACATCTCTGGCGGTGTGACTCTTTACAACAATTGTTTGGCAGCAACACTTTAGGGAAACACACTGCTGGTCATGGACGAAACGGTCAAGAAAATGTGTCACAAACCAATTCGCTTTCAAGTTGTTCAGGCTTCTTGAGATGAAGGAGTCTGATGGTCATTCACATCCAGCAAAGAGAAAAAGAAGGAGGGCAGCACTGACAGCTTCATATCTCTCTCCCAGTCCCCACCACCTCTCCATCTTCTCCATGTTCACCAAATCTTTTTATTTCAGTGCAAATTGTTGGCAGGTTAAGCGCAGAACTGGGACTCTTAAAGGAGCCTGCTTTATCCATCAACTCCCTTGATATTTTCCACAGACACTCGCTCCTACACGCGCACACATGACTAATACACAGACATCCCCACAACAGCATCTATGTGGTAGAGATGGATTAGCAACTAGGACCAAAGCCACTATAAAAGATTCCTACATAGAGCTTATGACTCACGTCTCTGTATGTCTGTGGTGTGTTTGTGTCTGTACAGTGTGTGTGTGTGTGTGTGTGTGTGTGTATTCAAGCCCAAATAGAGTGTACACCAATAAGATCTGCCTCTGGATCGATTGGACTCAGACTGTGCCTCAGTCGACAGGTCGGACCTGTTGTTCTCTTGATTGATCCAACCTCTGTGTTATGTGAGTGAGTGAGCGCATATAAAAGACAGAAAATAAAGGTTAATAAAGTGATTAAAATGTATGTGTGTATTTTGTGGGGATTTTTTAGTTCGCCCTGTGTAGCCATCGTCTGTTTTAAGACCTTTACTAAATCTTGATTTGTATATCTTGGAACACATACTGCAACATGATCTCTACCTACTGTGTAAATCATCAGGTTCAGGAGGTCAAATGAAATTCTTTGGGTATAATTTAAACATTTGTATCCTATTGCCGACACCTTGCTCTACACCTGTAGACATGTTTTTTTAGGGTCTGTTTTCTAGCGTTAAAAGCTGGTTAAACAAAGCTATACAAAAATGTAAACTTATAGCCTAAAATTGGCTAAATTCATGATTTGAATGAGAAACTGACTGATCAAAGAAGGAGTAAAGCAGAGCATGAACCTAAAAAAGCATTCATTACCAGCTTTTGATACTTATGATACTCTGATCCAAGAGCAAATTTAAATCTGTATACTGACTTGATACCCAGCCCTAAAGCATATTAATTTCTGTAGACCTGCAGTTCAGTAAATTTGGTCCACACCAAGGGGGAAAACAAACAATACATTGTTGCCTTTTAGTTCTGGTCAAGTTTGTGTTCATACTGGCTAATTACAAACTAACCAAGAGGAGTAAACACGACAACTGACAGGTACCTAATTCTACATCAGCACCACCACATGAACCCACATGGAAATCAAAATCTGGTGACTGACAGTAAGTCATGAAACACTTCACTGAACCTTATGTGCTTATTTAACTCGTCAGGTGGTCAAAAAAAAATAAGATTGAAAGAAAACAGATTGCAAAACTTCTTAGTCAATTATTGTGCCTGTATACTCATATATCATATTTAGAACAGGGACAAAAAAGAGGCAATTTGTATAGTAATATCACAGGAGGCACTTTTGATTTATCTTTTACTTGTCTATGCAAAAAAAATTACAATTATTTAGTTAGTTAGTTAGTTTAGTTTGCTAATGAAGAATTCAGACCAACAGTTGAAAGCATCCAAACATTCAATAAATCATTTTCATATTCATTTAGATTGTGTATAACAGATATGCCTCTAGGTGACCTGCTTTCATTATTTTATTTTTCTCACAATATTCGAAATGCCATATGGCTATTGTAGGTTTTATTTGAGCCATTTTGTAGTTCTTGAGAGTTGTGAATTACACTGCTGCTAACACTAGCCAGCTAACGTTGCTCATCAGACAAATTAGGTTGACAAATTTCCGTTCTCTTTTTGACTCATACGTTGCGGCTGTAACAAGGAACATCGCCACTGCTGTGTGATGTAAAATGTTTGAACTGCATATGGTTTCTTCTTTCCGGAATACTTGGTCAATGGCATTCTAACATTAATACAACGTGAGTTATTTTTAGTTTGTTTTATACTTATTAGTATATTTCTCAAGCCTTGGTGTTGAGCTCTGGGAGGATAGTTACTGTGTGGTCACTATGGTTGTTTAGGAGTAAAACTGACAGTATTCACACCAACCCAAATTAAAAGCAAACAAGAAAATTCACCAGAGATGGTCTGAACAGGTGAGGTGTGAAAGCACACCAAGTGTTGCCTCTCAAGCGCTCACACTTTTTTTTATCCTTCATAATAGACATCACACAGCTGATTTTGGCGTTTTTAACACCTTATTTACACGATGTCTTTTAACATGCATAACACACATGGAATGGAGCAAAGGGAGGAAAGTAAAGTTGTGAGAAACAAAGGAGGGAGAGGATAAAGCTGAGAAGCAGAAGCACCAGGTTAGCACTAATGGTCAATGACATGTTAGCGCTGTGGCTAGGCTTAGCGCAGGCGCCTGAACTCCTGAAATATTTAGAATGGCGTACAGAGCGACAGACTCATTCAGTTCAAATCAGCTGGAGCAGAGAGAGAGAGAGAGAGAGAGCTGGGCCACTTTTCTACCTCTTCACTGCACTGAGGTAACTGCACATGCAGTCAAATGGACAGCACCACATGAATAATGTGCATGTGTGACTTTTTTGTTTTACTTATTCATTTTTGCCCCGGCATGTTGGACCTTTGCTTCAGTTTGTTTACAGGCGAAGGTTTAAAGATGAAGAAGTGCAGAGACAAACTTACTTGTCCCTGTTTGCTTTTGCAGTGTCTCATCTAACCATTATTTTTCTCTGTGTTCATTCATGTACACGAGGACTTTATTTAGATTTTGTGCTAATTCTTTCAATGACAGGTGTGCTTTTGGACCGTCTCTTTCGCAACTTCTTCTTTGCATGTCTTTCTTTTACAGTAATTCCATCCATATCTATCTATATGTGTGTTAAAGACAGAGGACACACTCATGACTGACAGGCCCCAATCAGCTTCGACTTTAACACTTTCATGCCAGCTTAGCATTTGAGATGTGATTTATTACGTGTGTGTGTGTGTGTGTGTGTGAGTGCCCGGTTTTCCAGTGTATGTGCATGTGCATGTGCATGTGCATGAGCCTGTGTGGGTGTGTGAAAGTAAACCATCCAAACTCCTCAGTGTGTTTTCCGAGCACTTGTCAGCTTCAAAGACGGGGGTCAAACCAACAGGCACCTGACACAAGCTAACTTCACTTACCGCTGCCATGACAACAGAAAACAAACAGAAAATTAAAACATACTGTATTTTCATAATGACGGCTCAGTGTCTCTCTCTCCTCCTCATTTTCTCTTTCTCTCGGACTGGACAGATGACTGGAGCGAAGGATGTGGGAAGAGAGACTGAAATCTGTCACTTCTTTCTTCCATGTGAAATTTCCACTCTCTCTCTCTCTCTCTCTCTGTAGTAGTGTTTTTTGTTTTTACCTTCAACAGCAAATGATTGAACTTCTTCACCTTCTCCTTCTCATTTTTCCTCTCTTGCTTGCTGGGAGCCCGAGGTGGACGTGCCTAGTAGCAAAGTTCCTCCTGAACAAGCCTGACAGTTGGAGCTTAATATTTAACCACTGGACAGACACACATACACACACCTATGCACACATATACTGTACCATACACATGGAGATGCACAGAAATGCACACAACAAAATGGTGTGTGTGGGTGATGGTGACAGTGATAACAAAAAGCCATCCCCCTCCAGGAGAACTTTCTGTGTCTTACCTACTTGACGGGCTTTATGGCGGAACCCGCAGGCTTTAACAGTGCGGTTGCTGATGGCACTGCTAATGACAAGTTATGTTTTCAGGCGAAGCTGCATGAGCTTGTCCATTATCTTTCTCCCTACTGGCCTCTTTCTCTCCTTCCCTCCCACTCCCCCCCCCCCTCTTGTTCTTTCTCTCACTTTTCTTTTTAATTACCTGATGTCTCCTCTTCTGGCCCAGACGCCAATAGAGATGTGAGCGGCACCGTCTGCACTGAACTGTCTGTGTACATCTGATCTCTGATCTTTCCTCTGTCTGACTGTGTGTATGTACTATGTGTGTGTGTTTCCCTAAGTGTGCCTATTATGTGTGTGTATCTAGACACAACCTGTCTGTACTTTCTGTCTGTGAATATGATGTTTTTTTACGATCATTTGTACAAGCATCTCTACATAAATTTTTGGAGCAAATTCTTGGTGATATTTACAAAAGAAAGATTTATTTAAATGACAGGTTCTTGGGATTAAATGAGGGACAAATACATTCAACAATACAAATCAACACAATCCTGTATAAAGATAAAAGACTGATCCGCCTAAGACTGCAACTAACAATCATTTTTGGGAGCTGATTATTTTGTATATTTGTCAATCTTTTGGTTTATAAAGCTTCAGAAAATACTAAAAAACCCCAATTCACAATTTCCCCGCACACAACTTGACATATTAAAGTATCTTGTTTTCCTTGACCAACAACCAAAACCAAAAGAAGACCACTGAAAATGACGAAAACGATTAATCGGTTATCAAAATTGTGGCCGACTGTGTGTGTGCCACATACTTTCCCTTTCTACGGGTCCATGTTTTTGTACTCGTTTCTGTTTCCTGTGACCGATATCACTGGGACGCCCCTTCTCTCTCCTGATGCCAAGTTCCCCATCTGCGACATGTACGAGGACAGAAGCGGCTTGTTGCACTTCAAATACAACCGGGAGGCCTCTGGCACCCTTGGCGCTGCAGCAGAGGCAACTGGATTGTGAGACAGAAAGTTACCTGCCAATGGCTGTGTGTGTGTGTGTCGATGTGTGTGTTTGGCAGGAATTTAAGAGCCTTCATTCCTCTTGTCTTTGTTGGCATGAAAAACGTAACATGAGGAGGGTTTTACACTATTTTTGAAAGAAAGTATACCTTTTTAGTATTAAATATTCACCTTATGTAGGCTTAAAAGGGGGTTGTTGAAATTTCTATAATGGATTAACCATATTAGTCATTCAACGCATATTTACTAAGGATTTAACTAAAGATGCAAGATTAAGGGTATTGTTAAAGTATCCTAATTACAACACTGTTGTAATTTGTCAGTCACATTGGTTAATGGCTAGTGAGCAAAATCAGTGAGGAATTTCCCATTTGTTTTTTTGTGGGTGTTAAATCAGACCAGACAAAAAACTTACATTTCAAAAGAGAAAAAATAACAATTTCACATTTTTTTAATCTTGCTAGGAACTGCAGAGCTGGAGAGTATTTCTTCATTGAAAGAAGAGCCATGAAAGGCACTGAAAGCTTGTCTTGATGTAAAATATGTTCTTGCTCTTATCCCGAATGACTTGAAAAGTTTGACCACGTTATATGATTCGTTGATCTGATTGGTTTAAGTTCCCTTGTGATAGATGGTCATAGACAGATGGATCATCCAATCGTCTGTATGTAGTAAAATATAAATGTAATAATCGTTTAAGCACTATAAATGACAGCAAGTCAGACCAGACAACCTCGGCCTATTCAGAAACAGATATACCGGAGAACATGCCACATAGAGAGAAATATCAACATCGGACCAAGTTTCCATAAGAAAAAATAAAATCCAGAGCATAGCAAGTGATAAAATCAGATCTCGAGTTCCACAGGGAGTATTTGAAAATGGAACTATTAAGCCCTCTGACACACTCAACAGACTCCGTGTTTACAGTGAGGTTAGATACGATCCTCTGAGGTCTACAAGCTTTAAAACCAGATCTATCAGCCATCGTTTTAACACATTCAAGCAGTTTAATGTGCAGGGATAAATGACACTTAGGGACAGCCGAACTTTAAAGTAAGTACTAAAATAGGTAAACTGGCAAAATAGGTGGAAACTACTGTAAATTACTATATCCATTCACACAAAAATGTTGTACACCACATATGGAATTAAAATTAGGGAACCAGCCTTGTTTAGGTGGAGCCCTCATTAGTATATTAGTTACACTGTATTTTACTCATACATTGGTCTAACATGAGTCAAAAGATTATCATGTAACTCTAGTATCCTCTCCCACTTAGATCAGGCTGTAATTCAAACAGCTTAAAATCACACAATGGTGCATTCAAGGACTGAACTAGATACAGTACGATGACTGACAATCACGCTGATCAAAATGGAGTGCTTCTGATAATCAAGAACATGAGGGAAAATGAGGGAGACGGAGAGAATTAAAGATTGAGTGAGATGAGAGAATAAAATACTGAAATGTCATAATACTAACACTGAAATACGTTTGCCTACTTGCTGCTTCCTGATAGGAAACTTGTTTTATTATCAAATGATGATTATACAGCAAACTATGATAGCTATGAATTACCCATATAGATGTGTTTAATGAGGTGTAGCTCGTGATGAGAGGGCTCAAGCATGACAGACTTCAACTAGCATCAACTAAGGTCACTGATATGACAGTATATACTGTGAGTTTGTATAGTGATTTTAATATCTCCAGGTGTGTTAAGCCATTGTGGGCAAAGTGAAACTATGGTTAGCAAGACTATTCATCGAAATATTGGATTTTCATGTGATTTTTGCATCAATGTGGTATCAATGTAAAGTATCTTGAGGTTGTAAAACATTACTGTCGGATTGTTTTATCTATAAACAATTTCTCAATTGTTTTTAAAGACCCTTTACAGTAAAACGATATATATCACAATATAAAGTTACCCACACTCAGGTAGAGGATATCATGCACATCGCCTATTTCCTGAGATCAACTACTGCACAACTCAGCTGCGTTTGGCGCTGTAAGTGTTCAAACCATCTCACCAGACAAGAATTTCAATATTGGACGATTTTGTAAAACCCTGGATTACATTCCCCGACCCTGACCTCCACATTCTTACTTTCTGCATCACTACATACGACTTTCTGATATTGTATCAACCGATATGGAAGGAACTCCTACATATACTGGGCTGAACTGTTCCCCTCCAGCTCATCCCGATAACAGAGTAAATGCTTGGTGATGAGTAGGTCATGTTTAGGAGGTCATTTAGCAAACAACACAACCTTGACTACTCTGCTTCTGTCCACACCAGTTTGTTTGTGGTCAATCAGCCAATCAGAGTGAGAGATGGGAGAGCAGGCAGACACACTGAACAATCCTTGCAACCTATATATTAATGACTCCTGATGCAAAATGTATTTAATGAATCCTACAAAATCAGTTTTCAAATAACATTATAACATGTGGTTGTTTTTTATGGTCAGGGCATCCACTTTGGGCTCAGTGAACAGGAAAAACACTGTAGGCTTTATACAGTAACTTGGTGGTATGGTAACTTGTGAGGACACAGTTGGTAGGGGCAAACACAAACATTGCTTTACTGCATTTCTGCTTAACCCTATGCCACAAGTCTTTCAGTAATCAAGCGCTAACAAACACATACATGCACTCGCACAAACACACAAGCACACTGGAGGTCAAATCGTCTTTATGCCAGAAACCTTGTAGAAGGCCACCCAGTGAATAGCAGCCATAACAGCTCTGCACAGCAGGCAAGACACTAGAGAGAAGGGCACAGCGTGCACAGCAAAGATATCTGTCAGAGCAGCCAGCCTTTTGAAAAGAATCACAACATCTATCAGCTAGAATCTTGTGCGATCTGTGTGGAGGAGATGCTTCAAGATGTGTCAAGGAAAGCACAGTGGTAATGCTATTGATATTCCTGCGAGCTGTAAGGTTACAGAGGACTGCTTTCAAATGAAACCGGCCTCTTTGAAAAGACAACTATTTAGACACAGAGAACAGAAACATAGAAACAAAGCTGTTTTCAATTTCACAGTTACACGGTTGATTTTGAATAGGTTACATGGGGCTGCAGATGAAAGCGTGGATAAAGAACAGCAATCTTTAAAGGCAAGTATCACAGACTATAAGTTCCAGGAAATGAATCTGACATCAGTACACCCACTCCTCGTGGTCGCTATGGTAACACTGGGGTCAGTAGGTCAGGCATACATGTGGTTTTTGCAGTTTATTGATGCTAGCCATTTATGTCACGCACACTCTCACACACTTAATGGCTCCATGTCTGCATATATCCAACCGCCAACATGACTTCGGCTGGACTCATTAGCCAGAGTTAGCCTAATAAATGCTGGACTGGCCTGGGAAAGGGAATGGGACTGGGAATACTGCCACATTCCCTCAAATTCCCTCACACTTATTTAACCCTTACAGAGGCAGAGACAGGAATGACAGAACAGGATCAGGCCTTGAGGGCTTGATGTGGATACTGGAGATAAAGGCTGAGATAGGGGCTGTGGAAAAATGGTTGCGTGTTGTGAAGAAATGGAGCATAACTGGATCTACAGACCATCCTTTGAGTCACATTACAGTTTTGTGAATGGCTGAGGACTCAACTAACTCCCAAAATGTGTGTCACTGTCATGGTTCTTCTCTGTGATAACTGTAATTCTCTGCATCATATTTAAACTGGAAAGTTGGGATATGGTGTTTATTACACATTCAATTTCCTGTACCTGTATGAAATCTGATCAGAAGCAAATATATCTTAGTTATTAATTCCTGGAAAAGCTGTACTGGAAGTGTCTCATCCAACAGCTGCACTATCCTGAGAGGTGCTGTCCCGAAGGCTGAGTTCTCAGTCTTCACACATACAGAACATACAGTACACTGGTGATGATTTTTAAGAAGTTAACAGTGTTGTCCTGAAATAAATATAGTGTACCTAGCCGCAGAGGGGCAGGGTATTTACTAAGAGAAACATGGATAATCTAATAATCTCTGCAGATGAATGCAGGGAATGTCAATCCTTGCATTGGTCAATCCAACTCCTTTTGGAAAGGGGGAAAGACAAAAATAAACTTTTTATATACTTTCAATCAAGAATAAAAGGAAAGGTCTCCAAATGTACAACATGCTCTCCTACGTGCAGCCTCGAGAAGTATGTTCCCAACCTTGGCATTTGGCAGTATAGTCACAGATTACTATGCCCACGCTTCACTCTTGCGTTTCAAGCATGTAGGAGAAACTATGGTGCCAAAATCCCTATATAGCTCCAGTGTTTGGTTTGTCCACTCTGGGCTTGTATAGAAACATGGCAGATCAACATGGCAGCCTCAATGGAAGAGGACCTACTCCCTCTGTTGATAAAAACTTCTTATTCTAAAGTAACAAAAACACAATGATTCTTTTTTTTAAGTGATTATACACTAATGAAAACATATGTATGAATATTATATTCCATTTTTTGCCACTAGATCCTCATAAATGTTACACACTGGCCCTTTAACTTGTCTGGCAAAAACATTTATGTTTTTGTAAGTCTGTCAGATTCTCAGACTACATGACTCAAGAATGTTTGTCTGTAGTGTAACCCAGTAAATATGAAGAATTAGTCATTTTCAATAGTAAACAGCAGTTAAAGATGGGTGGTAGCAGCTGTCCTGGATGACAAACACCTCATGTTAAGCAATGCCCGCCAAGTCTTTTCACTGCGGCCTTGTCAAAGTCACAACATTGTTGGTTAATTTAAATCAACCAGTGATCTAGAACAAGTTGCCTAGCATGTTACTGCAGGTTAGGTGCCTATGCGTGATATTTCCCACCCTCTTACATCGTCTCTATATAAACTGTATGTATACATGAGGACAAGTCAAGCTTAGGGTTTACAGTGAAGATGTCCTCCCTGTGTAATAATTCCTGGCATCTACCAACGGCCTAAGAGAATGGCTTTAGGAGTAATTTCCACCCCTTAGTCCTCTCTCTGTTGTTGTTCTCCTTTGTCTCGCCCCCTCAGCTGCCTGCACTTCTTCCAGCGCTGTGATCCTGTCTGGTTATTAATTCATAGTTAAATCTAAACGGTCTGGACACTCACATAACCCTTCCACTGCTGTTCATTTTACGCTTGGGAGGGCCGCTGCTGTGTACCCCACACCCACTAATGTCCAACAAACACACATGCGTAGAAACACACATGTATGTATAACACATGTACATGCTCTCTTTCTCTTACATGCACATAAAGACGCACTTTTTCTCTCTCTCATTTGTATGCATAGCAACTTCTCTGTGTATTAACATGAAGAAGTTTTTCTTGGGGGTGGGTGCGTCTGGGCCTTCTCAACTGAATAGCAAACAGTGCACAGCTATGATCATCGTATTTTTTTTGGACACTTCACAGAAAGAATGTAAAGTATGGCTGTGCTTGTGCTGAAAAACTATGTGCATTAGCATAGTTTAGATGCCATTTCCAACAAGCCATTCTGCTATCACAGTCTCAAGTGGCCAACTAACTACAAATTTGTACACAGGTCCACACTCACTCCTTCAACATGCTGCTTCAAAGAATATTTTCACACGCTCAGGCACCGCACACATACACAGAGTTGCACATGCGTACACACCCTTGCTGTCAGGATAGTGATAAATTGCAGGGAAAATGAAAAGGGGGAACAGTAATCTGACACCTACAGTGCTGGGCAACCAGTAATTAAATCCCTTCATTAGGTCAAATATTTGATTATGAAGAACCTGGAGGGGAATCTAGTAATGACCTCTTTCGTTTTAGGGGAGGGAGGAAAAGGAAGGGATAAGAGGAGAGGAGAGGGACATCTGTGAAGGTAGTGGAGAAAGAAAATGGAAACGAGTGAAAGCAAGGTTGAAGACGAGAAACAAGGCAAAACATAGACAGAATGGCAATAACGTCATCTACATATTGTCTGTAGTCAGTGACTATGTTGTTCACACCTCCTCCCCACTTTTCCCTCTGTCTCTGGATAGCGTCTGTGTGTTGTTGTAGTAAGTCGAAAACGCTGGCCACAGCATATTGCTAATGTGTTGATGAAGGCAGTCCAGGCCAAGGGAGTCTCTCTCTGGTGGAAGACAGACAGTGTGCGTGTTCGACAGACGAGTGAACATTGCTGGCCTCCGCCTCAACCCTCTCTGGGAAGCTGCTAGCTTCAGCCTGCAAGTGCATCTCCTCCACTCTGCTGTGCTATTCCTTGTACATTAGCCTGAGATAACACGGGGGGGGGGGGATTATGCACATTAAAAGGCAGGAGTGTGTAGGATTAGCACAAAGTAGCAAAATGCAAAGGAGATGTCAGTTCACTTTGTTGTTATTGGTGTTCATATTTTTTTACTGTCACATGTTATCTTATCATTATTGAGCTCACAAGGTGGAAGACACCTGGCTTTAAGAACTTAAATTTAGAATAATGGGAAAACAAATGCTGTTGTGTGAAAAACTTAGGAAGTTTGACTAAATAATTAGCCCTCCCAAAAAATTAAGAACTGATTTGATTTATTACGCCCCAAGGAGTACAGCAATTCAAAGTTGCACCTGCAGTTGCATTATCTTTACACTGTGTAGTTCCAAATGCTAATTTATCTATTGATTAGCCTTATCAAATCCTAATAGCCAAGCAAATATAGAAATAGTGGCCATGCAGAGGGGATGTAGCAGTGTAGCTACTGTTGCTGCAATACTGTTGATGAGGCACAATTATTTGGCCATAAATCACACACAGAGAGAAGTACTGGTTCTCTGGCCTCACAGGCCCACAGGGAGAGACAGGAACACACTACTGTTTAAGCAGTAGTATATAAAGTATATAAACTATATAAAAAAAAATACTTCTCTTATGAGCTGCCAGCTTCTACAATTAATTAATAGATGTTTATGCAAGAGTGTACCTGAACTTAGATGCTCCTATTTCATATTTCACAGCTTTCCCTCGATCTCTCCCCCTTCCCCTCTCCTGTGTGTGTGTGCATGTGTGTGTTTGTGTGTGTGGCTGGCTCGAATGCCATGCCGTCATCAAAGGATACGTCAAAATGAAGGCTCGAGCAGAGGCTGGATCTCAGATACACACACACAAACACGCATACACACACTGCTCCAGCTATGCTTTCATATCACGCGCCTGGAACCGCCCACATGACTGCAGCAATATCTCCACCCGGTATCACAAGGTTACCGATGGCAGCGGTAGCCAGGGATACCGTCGGAGCCGCCTGTGAAAATGTAGATAATGGTGTGGGCCAAAGTCCTAGTTGGTCGACTGGTAACATCTTCTTGTCAAGAAATTTCACAATTAAATGACACAATCTTATGCTCCAAAATGTGTTTTTATGTGAAACTTGTAAAGGTTTCATTGAGCCAACTGAATATTTTTACCTTACTAATTTTTCTAATAATAAAGAGGCTGAAATTACTCATAAAAATACCTTCCAGATTCAACAAACAATGTCTGTGACAAAATGGTATTTGCTAATCCTTCCTACGGTCTATCAGTTTTTTTTTTTCTCATATGCTGTGAAGGGAATATTATTCTTTCCCAAGGTCTTAGTTAGGACTATTGCTTTTACAGTTATGCAGCATGCTTCGCCGCAATACAATCCAGCACAGTGTTATTAACAATCCAGGTGTTTGTTTGATACTTTGCACGCTCAGCTTGTCTTATTCCTGCATCTTTGCAACGCTCTGATTACAATATAACGTGTGCATTCTGATCTAACAGACATGTTCAGATGCATCTATTTATACCCAGGGAGCATGCATCAAGTCCAGTGAGTTTGTTAGCCAAATGTATGAGGCCTTGAAATTCATTGGTTTAAGGACCCAAGATTAAAAATTGAGTGTGTTCATGACAAAGGAAGGGCCTCGCGCAGCAGCCGTGTATGCCACAGCACTCGACAAACAATTTGAGAAAGAATATTCCCAGGCAATTGCTCCGAGCTTCACATCTCTCTGGCCTGGAGAGGTGATGTGTGTGTGTGTGTGTTGTTGTGTATGTGTGTAAGAAGTGTGTGTGTGTGCCGTGTGCGTGTGTGCGTGTGAGCGTTGTGAGAGAGAGAAGAGAGAGAGAGAGAGAGAGAGAGAGAGAAAGAGAGAGAAGAGGAGAAGAGAGAGAGAGAGGAGAGAGAGAAAGAAGGAGAGAAAGAAAAAGAGAGAAGAAAAAGAGCAGATTGCTTTCCTCTATCAAGGTAATGAAAACAATTGTAAATATTTTGGATACATTCAAGCGGAGGGACAAAAAAGACAAAGAGCAACTCAAGGAGAAAGAAATTGTGTGACTTTTTTATCTTGCACCTTTGTCAAACCCAATAGTCATCACACACACACGCATACACACACACAGCTGTTAACGTGCATTTACACTAAAATACACGCATCTGAACACATATGCACTGCATACATACACACAAATATCCCACAATGATGGTGAGATTTTATTTTTATCACATCACAATTCTAACATGATATGCATTCCTGCAAGTGAGAATTGCATTCGTATACAGCTGTCTAAGCGTGTGTGTGTGTGTGTCATTGGGTGTGGTGAGATACAACAAGACTAGCAGAGACGTCAATGTATGCCTGTTTCCAAGTATTCTAAGGTTTCATGGAGGCGGTCTGAACACAACTTCGAGGTGATGTGTCAACCCTTCCCCACTATTCCACATCCTATTCCTACCCCATGAGGAACTGCAACTAATTGTGTTTTTTATATGGGTCCAATGTATTATAGTAGAAGGAAGTATGCTTTCTTTTACACATTGCTAAAACACTAGATTCCCCACTCTCCTTGAGGAAATGGAGGACATCCTCTGTGACAATTTTTGCAGTTGCATGTTGTCTTTAAAGTACATGTTACAAAATGTCTCTTTTTCTAAATTCTTTTCCTCTAGTTTTTTCATCCCTATGTTAGTATTTATATTATATATTTTATATGTGTATGATTGTGTATTTATATATCTGTATGTATATAGTATGGTATGTGTGTATATAAATTATATGTTATTTGTTTTGGTGAAGCAACTTGTAACGGTGTTTTAAAAAAGTGCTATATAAAAATAAAAGCTTTTAACTTACTTACTTACTTACTATATACACTCAACAGAAGAAACCTATAAGATGAAATAGTACAAAGGTGCAAAATACAGCCTTATGTCCTGTTCTACACACACTTACTGAGAATGTAAAGAAACAAGTGTGACTCCGACTTACTGAAGGTCAAATATTCTAGCGGCAAAGAGTAAGTCTATCCAGTACAGTCTTATTGTTATAGAAGTGTGCAGCGGTCCCTGGAGTCCCTTGTTAAAATAACTGGGTTTGTGGAGAAAGTAGAAGAACAGAGAAAGCAGCTAATTTCTGAATCTATACTTGGAGATGTACAGTTAATAGTCCAGTACAGAAGGAAGCGAGCCAAATATTTTTTGCTTTAATGCTCAATATGGATTGGTTCTTCAACCTCATAGCAGACGAGCTCCAGAAACATTTGTTAAACGTAGAGTTAAGAAGACTGTTCCCTCTTAAAAGCAACTTTGTTGGACAAGCATACAAAACATTAATCATGTAATATTTAAACATTTCACTTATAATATGATTTGATTAAAAATGATAATGTTGAATTGTTACTAATAAAGCATAGTGTTATTTCAGGCAGAGCACTGACACTGCATTGCACACTGGATTGACAACAACAAGACAACTAAAGTGCAGATTATGAGGCAACAGCTGAACAAGACCTGGTCTTGTAACTGTGGTGCTGAATTTATTCGACTTTTGGAAAGAAAACAAGGTGGAACTGTGTTTCACAATGACACCATGTATAAGCACAGGGTGGTCATGTAAGCTGAAGAGATGTGTAGTAGTGCCACTATCTCCATTAGAACATATTGTCCTGGATGATGTTGAAATACATGCAGTCTAAGCAATATTACAGTCTAATAATATTAGCTTTCTAAAGTTATTTCTCATTGTAGTATTGGATTTATTGAATTGCATTACATGTATTGTATTACTTACTAAATCAGACAAGAATTCTAATAAATAAGTACATATTATTATTAGTCTCACCAATTTCTAAATTGTTTGATCCAAATAAAAATATCCTTGTTCTATTTTGTTAGCCTGTTATAATGTTATATGCCACATATTACTCGTTTCAATGTCTCATCATTAAACTGTGTAAAATTACACCTTGCCATTGAAATATAATGTGCGTATGCAAGCACACATAGGGGACAAGGAAGAAGGGTTAAGGATGTAGCCTGAGGCTCTGTGAGTGTGTGAATGCATACATGAGTCTATGTTGTACTGCATACACTTGTGGGTGCCAATTAAAACACTGACACATCTACACAGCATCCCCGTTCCAACATCTGATCCACAGGCTTTTGATAATACAACATATCAGGTTGAAAACACAAATCTCTAATCCCAGATCTGCAAGCGAGTCCAAAGCCTGTCTCCCATCTACAGCATTATTCACTCATGCACACATGCAGTCACACATACAGAAAAAAATGACATTTATACAGAGTCTCCTCAGAGAAAAGTCACCACCAGAAAAATAAGTCAATCACTTGGGAATCCCACCACTTCCAAACAAATAAATATGTGCTTGTGCACCCATAAACACCGTCAGAGATGTTCTACGCGCTCACACACACACACACAC
>NW_023339785.1:15813101-15855107 GCF_004916995.1 Morone saxatilis | reverse complement strand
CACAGACACAGACACTGACACACATGTGCATCATTCTCTTCCTGAGCTGAGGAATACAGTAGACACAGTAATTCACACCCTGTCTGAGCTAAACCAGAGATTTCATCTAGAGGGGAAACACCAGGCTCCTCTATTGCCCCCAATTACTCGGGCCTGGAAGCGGAGTCAACAGCCACAGTTTTATACAATCACATCGTCTGGGAGGAAATCAGCCCCCTTTCACGTCTGCTTTGAGCTGCGCACTGCTGGCCAGGGCTACAGCAAAAGCCACTTAAACTATCATATTCTGAAAGAGAGCAAAAATTACTTGAGCTCCTTGTGGATAAGGATTCCATACAATTTCTCACAGAGGCGTCCTCCACATTATTCTTTTTCATGTAATATGTTCGCTGACATCAAGCAGATACCTTAATCCTGGGAACACACAAGAGCTTGTGCTTAGTAGTTCATATGGTGAAAAAAAAAGCCCATAGGTTCAATTTGTGTGCAATTTGCTGTGTGTGTGTGTGTGTGTTGTTGTGTGTGTGTGTGTGTGCGGTTCGTGCAGGCCATTCTGCTCTCTGCGAGCTCACTCGTATTGCCATTATACATCACAGCACAGCACCAGCGAGTGGCTGTGTCAAAAAGCCTGCCTTCCTCTCCGCCATATCTCATAGTTACCTCCCCTAACCAAATTACCCCTCCAACCCCTGCCTCACCCACCCCCTTCTCCAGTAGACACTGAGAGATGAGCTTCAGAAACAGCTGCCTCAGAAAGACAGCAGCAATGTCCAGCAGCGTTTGAGAAGAAATGAGAGTAAACAAACGCACTCAACAAACAAAGATCTTGGCTGTCGTATTTTATTAAATGAATAACATCTATTCAATGGAAATTAAAATCCCTGATATTTTATAACATTCAAAGGCAGTTCATGAAAGCTTTTACATTAAATGAAAATCCTCTGGTACACCTACAAAACTCTCTCTTCATTAACTGCTCCCTCGGAGAAAAAAAGGTTGAGTAGAATAGTACATTTTGGAGCACACAAGCTTGTTAATGGGGCATCACATTAAATATACACCTCCCTCTCTGGAATGTCATTTTTCCAGTTCATTTGCAGTTTGTGTTTAGTAGACACACTGTGTTTAGTCTTGCGATAGACGACCAGAGATCTCAGAGCCTAACAATCATTTGGGGATTTCTAAATGTAAAGTATTTGCTTTACGGCTGCTAACAAATGCACGTCTTACCGAAAACAAAGCTCTCCCTCCATTCTCCTCCTTAGAGAGGTGAGATAGCTTTTTAAAACAAATGCAACGTTAAGTTCCGCATGTCACTGCCCTACAGACTTAAGATTGGTTCTGCAATGCAGGTTTTTTTTTAAACTCTCTAACTGTTTCCACCCAGCTTTAGCAACGAAAGCTAGGAAAAAGTCCTAAGTTTCTACTGAGCGAGGCGTTTAGAGACTCGCTTGTGAGTCTACACTGTGTTTTGACCCATGCAGGTGTTTCAGCTGGTGCCTTGTGTTACCTCACACACTCTTCCTTTAAATCAGTCGGACCTGGAACAAACACAGAGTGGTTCAAAAGCTAAACAAAATGTACTTTTTCATACAAAATGTACTTCTGTACCTCTATTCTGGAGCACAAACATTCATTACCATTTTATGTGTGGGGGTGGAATGCAAAACCATCACAACGCTGATTGCCTAACATGGAAGGTTTCATCAACATTAAACAACTAAGGACACAAAAATGATTAATACCAGTCCAGGTGTGGTTGTTGTCATTGTTAGTGTATGTCATAAAGTGTTCAATTCCACACCTTTTTGACGTTTCTACTAAAGACCTGAAGCTGTCCTGGTGATCTTCGCCATGCAGAGCTTGAGAATAACGTGATAAACTGGGCTTGCTGGACATATTAGCAGGTAGAGTAAGTCAGTGTAAGGCAACAACAGCTTGTGGCTCAGCTGGGGCTATGACCTCTACGCATTGTAGTGGGAGGGAGGAAAGAGACGTGGAGAGGGCAAAAGAGAGATAAAGATGGATGGGTGGTAGAGGAAGGAGTAACAGCAAGAAATAAAACACATCATACAAAAGAGTGCTTCCGTCCAAATTATCAACTTAATCTGAGCACCTTTCTCTGCTTCTGTCTGGCTCTACACCTCTAGGCCTATCAACACACTACACACATGTAGTTAAGAGGCTGATTTATCACTTCTAATGGTGATTAAAGCTGCAGTTTTAAAGACACATGCACAGCAACCAATAACTGTTATCATATCGAGAAATAAAGAGAAAGAGAATAACTTGAAGACACTTGAAAAACTATCAATACCATGAAAAACAAATCCTTCTTGTTTGTTCTAATCCTTGCTGCCCTCTGTTCCCTTGTAAAAATCAGCAAATATATTTTGCCTCAGCAAAAACAGTCCCTTACCTCGTTATCAGCTGTAATTATTTGGTCACCTTCGTCCGCAGGAAGTATTGGACTACTTTGCTTTCCAACTAGACCAATTTGGCGGGAAACCCATGGAAGTGACAACCCTACAGTAACACTACTACAAGGACGACGGTGTGAGTAATACAGAATCCCACGAAACATTTGGAGGCAATGACAATTTTAGAGCTGATTGTGTTGAGTCATACTATGATAGTAGGAAACACTTACTTTTGATTTCCATTCCCAAAAATAGAGAATTGTGATTTAGCAGCTGACTAACGGGTTCAAGGTAGTGTCTAATATTACTGTATTTCCTGTCTCCTGCGATTGTTGTCAATCTGTGAAACAATCTTTATAAAATGTTCTCTCTGGCAATCTTTACTTAATAACACTGACTACTTATTATTTGGGTCAACCCATCCCCTCCATCTTAAGACTTACACTAATACAGAATATCCTTCAAAAAATTATGCAGACATGGTATTTGACTGTATTTGAATAAAATACACATCTAATTCGACATTTCAACTATATAAATAGGTGGCAGACAAGGTGAGATGACACAACTAGAGATTTTACAACTAAATTGAACTTTACATTTGCGTAAAATAATTTCATCAATTTACAAAACTGTCCTTTTAAAAAGCAGCTTTTAATAATGCACGTTGGCTTGACTGAAGCCTATACCCACTATTATTCAAGCTTCCAAACTGGGCCATAAAAACCAGTAATCCCTGACACCTACCACAACTTGGACCCTCAGTATAAGTGTAAAAACACAGTGAATGGTCCCATTACATCTGTCAACTGGCCCTGCGGCTCACCGCCTCAGGAAAGCCCTCAGTTCCTTTAGCCTAAACATAACACAACCACCAAAATCACATAAAAAAAATATTAGCTGTATTGGGAAAAAATAGGAAAAAAAGAGAATTGGACATCAACAGGCTATACACAATTTAAGACTGCCTGGCCATTGTGGCTGACCCTAAACTAAGAAATTCCTTGACCAGATAGAGCCTCAGTCAACACAGAGTGGCTATGGAAACAGGCCAACACAGCTACAGAAGTGCTAACTGGGAGGTCACGCTGCTCTCAAAAGAAATGCATATGCCGCAAACACAGCCTAAATATTAGAAAAAAATACAGATTGAATGTAATCTCTCACCCCTAATATAGTACTTCAATCAACACTTGGAATTGCCATACTAAATGAAAGTCCACTGAGATCAGATGGAACAGATTTCCTTTCATGTTTAATCATTACTAAAGTTTATTTGGACTGTTTATTGATTACATTTTCTTTAAGGGATTCATAATTGAACTGCTTTTATTCTTTATTCATTGCTCAGCTGAATTGAAAAATGTGCTAAAGATGATGATGGTACACACACCTTCATACATGCCTCCACACACACACCATTCAAGAGAGGAAGGGCACATAGCTAGACCTAGAAATATATTTTTTTTCCCCAACCGGTGAGAGAAATGAGGAGATGGGATGGGAAAAGAGACGGAGGTGGATGGCGACTTCATGCTGTCACACACCAGCAAAAAGGACAGAGAGGAGGGTCTTGTCACATCGCATCAGAGTCAGCTGCAGCCACACCCGCCCTGCGAGCATACACCCTGCTGCTGGGAGAGGAGAGGAGAGGAGAGGACAACTAGAGCATAAAGCGAGGAAAAAAAGAACATCCCCTTCTGTTCTATTCCACCATTAGTCTCTCCTCTCCAGTGTGTCTCATTTCAATTGTATCTCATTCCTCATCTAGCCTGCCTCACATACAGCAGTCTCTCTCCACTCTCACCATGTTGTCAGTCTCCCTGATTTGGCCACAATGGGGACTTGTGTGGTGGATCCTAGCCTCGGGACAGAGCTACTAGACAGAGCTACGGGTGGTGGTGGTGGTGGCTGAGTGGGTTGAAGTGGGGAGATGGTACAGAAAGGGAGAAAGAGGATTAGAAATGAACTGTGGAGATAGAGCACAACCTGACAATAAGTCCCTTCTCCCCAGTGTGTCTGCGTCTGAGTATCAGTGTGTGTGAAAGAGAGTGGCAAAGGATTAGCTTGTGAGAAAAAAAATCATTTCCCTTTGTGTTCCAAGTGATGTTGTCAATCATCGCACTTTAAGAGGAGCTTTGTGTGTGTGTGTGTGTGTGTGTGTGTGTGTCTGTGTGTGTGCGCGCGTGCGCGCGTGCGTATGTAAGGATAATAGTTATAAGGATAACATTTCTGGCTAAGGCCATAAACATAACCAATAATAAACTAAGTCTGACAGCAGAGCTATGTTATTATATATATTTTGCTCCTTCTAACCAAGCTTAACACTTTGTGCCACACTCAGCCACACAAATGACACCACACACATACGCCATATATTAATGCACAAACATGCACGCCAATAGGAAACAGCTTACTACTAACATTCTTCTTTATTGATCGCAGCTTGTTTTTCTCTCCTCTTTCTGAGGAGGCCAGAGGTCAGGGCTGGAAACTTTAACAGAGCAGAGGCTACATGAGGGTTTGAATCAAACAACTGCAAAAAGGGCTGGGAAATATAAACCATACAAACACTGACAGCAATACAATTTTAGAAACTTTAATTCAGTGTTGAGAAGTAAAATTTCTTGACAATATACTTATAACCCAGTCTGAACACAGAAACTGAGCTGCTTCTAAGAAATCATATGGCAGCCGTTCTCATTCCCAGGACGTCAAATACAATCGCGAGCAGTGTTGTTAAGAGTGTTAGTTGCATTCTGCAACTTCACTGCTAGATTCCACAAAATCCTACACATTGGACCTTTAATACATCACACGTGCTGTTGGATTGAAGATTTTTGAATATTTGAAAAAAAAAAATGATTTTTTCATTTTATAATTTTCAGGTTCTGAATAATCTACTTTAAGGTAATTTTAAACTCAACAGAATAGTGGCTTCATTTATATTGTGATAAATATCGATATTGAAACATTGATAAGGTGCTTGACCCTGTCCCTGTTCCAGAGGATACATCCAGCACACCTTGGAAGCCCAGCTATACAGTAACTCAATCTCACACAGAGCTATACATGGACAAGGTCATCTCAAAGTCTCCATTACATCTTGGCAAACAGATTATATAATTGTCAAGCAGTATCCAAAGCTCTCTTTGTACACACTGGCAGATGATCAGTCACAGTGATCAAAGTGCTAGATGTGTTTCTTTGTTTCTGCTGCTTCCCTCCAGCCCCCACAGAGTCAGTTATTAGAATACAATATATTATTATATAATATATTACATATGCTGGTACACTAACAATTCCCGAGATCCTCGTGCACTGGCAAAAAACCCCAAACATAATACTCTGGGAGAGAAAAGTGATTATTTCTCTATTGCAGAAAACAAAAACAGGCAGCCTTAGTAAGATGAGGAGGGTGTGAGGTTCTGTTATGAGGTGCGATTCTTGCCGTTTAACTGCCTGCTGCACCAAGTGCCAAGCAAAATGATTTTCAACCATAGATAACCACAGACAGACAGACAGACAGACAGACAGACAATACAAACGAGACAGCTGAACAATTCAAGCCAGAGGAAGAACAAATGCCACTAATTTGATCAGGCTAGGACAAAATGCACACATATTTTTAGAGTGTAGGGGGGTTCAAGTATGCACTCATGCAGCGAAAGCAACTGGCAAACATAAAATATCCATGATAAGTCAGAGAAGTGTACAAGCTTCTGGAAGCAGGCAAGTGACCAAAGTGGAAGAGACAATAAAAAAGCTAAATTCTTCATGATAATCAAGAAGCCTCCCCCCTTTTTCCTGTACTCCATCCTTTCTGACCGAGCAGGTGGTGACAGTTATGATGCTGCTGATGTTCTTGTTCGGGTACATTAAGATTCCACCACGCTCTTCCTCCCTCCCCCTTTGTGTTACTGTCGTTTTCCTCCACCTACCCTCTCTCTCTCCTCTCTCATCTCTCCCTTCTCTCTCTCTCTCTCTTGTTGTGTTTTTTGAGGATTATGTGGGGGAAACTTTAAGACTACAAAGCCACATGTGCAGCGGCTGTGAGGTAAAACAGCGTGGCCACAGGAGACATGGGCCAGGTCAGCCAGGGGTAGACAGGCAGAAGGGTTGTTAAGATGCTGGAACATGGGGAGGATGTCTCGTCCTGTTTCCAAGATCCTCCACTGAGGCTGCCGGGGCCTGTTAGCTAGAGAACTGCTGATGTGGCTAGCATCGATCAGTTTCCTGCACGGCCCTGTGGCCTGTGGGACTGGCTGGCTTACTGATTGACTGACTGACTGACAGGCGAGGGCTGCGTGTGGCTGTCTGGCAGGCAAAGAAAAACATTTCAACCATGGCCTGGTCTATTTTCTATTTTATTATGTATTTTACTTTCCATTGACTTTGCAGAATAATGTTGTTATATCTTCTGTGCACTACTACCCAACATGTGCAAGTCACGAACGACAAATTTTTCGGTCTGACCGCGAAATGCTTTAGTGCATTCATTTGGTATTCGGAGGGGTTTACCCTTCCACTGTGCACAATCATGGGAGGAGACAGCATGTTGGAATTAAAATCTGTTTGGTAATAAAACATGGACTGGCTCAGCTGTTGAAATGGTATGACATAAGCAACTGAGGCACTGTAAACCCTCTGGAATCTGGAGTCTGGAATTCACAGTGACATCATAGAATCCAGGAAACCCACATTCCATTATGACATCATGTGCACAGTGCATCATTCCATCGGCACTGCTATAACATTCCGGAGTGTTGGAGCTGATTTTAGTATCAAAATAAGCTGCTGTAATCATGACATCACGGAGGTGTTTCCCTATAATCATTGGGGTTCCACTGCTCTATTTTCTCAGATGAATCCTGTTATTTCGACCACTCAAACAAACCATGCACTCTGAGCAAGCACTCTGTGAATGACATAGAGCGAGAGGAAAGAGAGTCAAGGGGGCTGGTTAAGTGCACTGAGTGAGCGGCAGTAATCACAGCTCTGGTAAAAGCACTCCTTTGCTCTGTATAGTGTTCCTCAAAATGGGCCTGCTCTCTGTCTGCCTCCCCCCTCTCTCTCCCTCTCTCCCTCTATTTCTCTCTCTGTCTGATAATAGCTCTAGATTGAGTAATTGTGTGTTTGAGTGGAGCTACACTGCAGGGTGGAACCTGCAATCAGATACCGAGAACACGTTTCTCTCTCTCGCTGTCTCTCCATTCATACCATGCCTCAGCAGTCTGGCCTCTCCACACCCGGCCCTCCCTCCAGCCATGCGGTTCCTGCGTGAGCTCCTCAACCATCACCCCTACACACAGCCTACTCTACGCAGCCAGCCAGGGCTAGGGTCAATAACAGCTGTGCGCCGTGCTGTAATTGATGTCATCATTTCAATTTGAGCTGATTACAGTTGAGAGCTGCTTATCGTGTGACCCGGGGTGGAATAACACACTGTAGGGCCCAGCGAGCTGCCACGCCTGACCAAGCTTAACTGCCGGGCTGGCTGGCTGGATGGATGGATGGATGAGTTGGCTCAGCCCAGGGCTGCCTTCTCTATTGACTCCTAATGCGGAGGTAATGACTGAGCGTATTCCAGGGGCATGGCTGGCGCAAGTGTCCATGTCGCTGGCATTTAGTGTAGTTCTGGGGCTATTATTGTGATTGGCCTGCCCCTCTGTCAGCACACTCTCACATGATTAAGCCCTCTGCTGGCACAGATTTGGAAGTGTGATGTATGCATGCAGACCACTGTGTGTCTTTACTGGCTTTGTAATGTTAAGTAACTTTACAACCTTTCTACTTTTATTGAAAGGCATTGCAATCAAAGCATCATTACATTAAATTAGTATTGTAACCCTGAAGAGGATTTTTATAGTATTCGCAAAAAGATTGCCATCTCCAAGCATCCGCCCACAGAAAAGAAATAAATAAAACACCTGTCAATGCTTTTGGCATTTCTCCTTGCTGTTGATGTGATGTCTTTTCAATGAAAGCACCAAAATAACACAGCCGCCTTCCAGCATTCCTGCTGTGCACTAATAACACACATGAACAGACTGAAGCACACAGTCATACATAAATATGGCATTTCAGAATATACAAAGGGTTACACCTGTACCGGATTATCTGACAACAAATGATGGTGCCCATATTGTACAAATAAAATGTACAAAGGCATTAAATACATATTTTCTAGGTAGTAAAATCTTAATATATCTTTGTGGCTTTAAACTTTTTCTGCATAGACTGTGGGCAATACCCTTAACCCTCGACACCACTTGTCTGATCAACGCTTGGGAGCAGAGTTGCTGCTAAAAACAGACAAAGACTGCTCACTAAAGGAACACTGTCTCTTGCTGTCTCTTTTTTTTTTTTTTTTCTGCCGGAGCTCTGAATCTGTGGGTGTTGGGGAGCAAAAAGCTGTCTGCCACATTCTTTTTCTTTCTCTTTCTCTGTCATTTTCCTGACTCTTTTAATACCATCATTAGGCGAGCTCTCCTGCTTGCTGCTACCGCTGCTGGCCAAGAAACACAAGACAGAGAGAGAGCGAGAGAGGAGAGCGAGGGGTGGAGACAATACGAGAAATGTGTGCACAGGTTTTTTCTCATGCAGCAAGTAAAGATGGTTCAGGGGAACTTCACTGCTGTCGGTCCCTGCAGTGTGTCTGAGCGTCTGACCATGCTGTAGGTGTGTTTACGTGTGTCGGAGCACATGATTCCCACTTCAACAAAAGGTGTGCGGCGTGTTTATTGCATGTATGTGTTAACGTGTAAAATGTACATCACAGCTGTGGCACACACGTGTCTTGTCATGTCATACCCAGGTGTGTGCACCCACCTGAAATTTAGGAGCAAAGCCCAAGATGACAGGTAACGCACACACACAGAACGTCTATTACAAACTCTGAGACAAAAGATCACTTCTCAGCCAGCTGGATCTCACTTCTAAACTTGGTGCACACCTATCAGCTCCATACACCTGTGTGACCCTCTGTTCCCACAGTTACCTGAAGCTGCCCTACCATTTGTCAGAACTCACTGATTATCTCAGGTGCTGTGGCCCATCTGGAAGACTGGATGCCTCACACTAGAGATAGATATCTGGATGTGCAGGACTACAATGAGAGTATGAGTTTATATGTGTGTGTGTGTGTGTGTGTGTGTGTGTGTGTGTGTGTGTGTCAGTATTTATTAAACATCACAATTTATGTTTTTCTGTGGCAGTTTATGCTTTTGTTTGAACGTTAAGTACATCCAGGTGGAAGATGTTTTGTGACTTAAAAGAATATCATTCTATTACCTTCCAGCTATACACACTTTTCCAATTTACTTTTTGCATGTTTCTGAAGATCTTCCATTCACAATTCTTTTTTGTCTTACCCAGTTTCTCTTTTTCAACTTTTGCTGGGTCACATTGATGCATGCTGAGCATTCAGTTTAGAATATGAATGAATTTATCAAGTTTAGAATTGATCAAATAAAATTCTAATCACTCAACAGAATTTCTGTTTCTGTCTGTGTTTTTGGCTACTTAAAGTATGAGACCACTTCACCTTGTTTAATCATGACTGGGTGAGGGGAAGCTAAACACTGTGTAGGAAGAACATGACTATGCTCTAGGAAACACGGCTCATAAACAGAAGAAGAATCGACTTTCATGAAAATCCAAAAATCTTAAAGATCTCCTGCAGACCGGTATTACGACATATAAAAACCATCTGTTTGGAACAATAATGTGTGTCTGAAATGCTTTTTTTCCACAAGAAAGTATAGTTTCCACCCTAAAATCCTTAAAAAGGCATGTACTCTTTCTACTTCATTAAAAAATCCACAATCTATAAATATGCACATTTTGTTCATTTCTAAGGTTTTCCTGCTGGACACAGGACTACTTCACTATAAAGTCCATTCGCTTTGGGTTTCTACATCACAATTGTATAAGTTGTGTACTGGACCAGGACTGACTTCCAAACTATTTGTGATGTCACAAATCATGCTCTTAGGCCCTGATGAGAAACTTTTACACTTTCAGCAGATTAATGTGATAACATCCTTCTAGTATCAGACTGCACATATATCATTCTGCACAGTGAAGCCCAAACATCTGACTGTAGGAACAAGAAGAGAAACATATTTTTTAGTGGAGAGGGACGGGTGACACTGATTTATATGATAAAAATGAATAAACTTCCAAAGTGAAAATTAATTCATCTCTGGCCAAGAGTTTGACTGTGCTACCCACAAACAGTGTAAGCACACTGTGAACAGTGTGACAGTTCCCACTTGACTACTTCAGGATGACTACTTCAGAATTATTTATCATGTAAAAAATGGAATAGCCATAATTTTGATCTCCCATCCCTATGTCTCTCTGTATCTGTAGGAAAAGCTGGAGGTATGCTGGTACTCACATTCCACATAAGATCCCAAAAACACACACACACACATGAATGCACCTGACCTCACACCCACATGTGCACAAAATCAGGCCAACACAGCTAAAGGCCTCCACATCTCTGTACAAATACTGTAGGTGAGGCCTAAGGAAAGACCACAAGTGGGGCCAGACACACACACACACACACACACACACATGCAGACATACATGCATGAATAATACATTTACGCAGAATTTAAGTTTAGGAATTGAGATTTGCTGGAAAAAACATAACAGCAAATTTCCACCATTGTTAGCAAGCTTCTCCATGAAGACTACCATACTTAAACCAACCTGCTTTCTCCAAATTTTCATAGATCCTGAAGCATTACAGGAATAAAACTGACTCAACGTTTAATCCTGTAGGTGTTTCTTCCTATTACCTTTATGCTAAAATGGCTGCTTACAGTTCAACTATAAGACAGAATTTTGTAAGAATAAAGTTCAACAAAACTTTAGCTTTATCCAACATGCAAGCTTAATATAGCAGAGGATAGCCTTAATGTTGCACCAAAACAACCTAAAACAATTCTTCTAAATTAAGTTCATTTTAGTTTTTTACACCTTTCATTTAGCATGATTCAAATAAACAAATAGGTGTTCACAGACATACACATACCTACACTGTACACACCAACATTCATGCATGAAGTGGAAACCTGCTAAGCTTTTGTTTGATTCATGCAGTCCCCCTTTCTGCACTCTGCACACACACACCGAAACACAGTCTCAGCTGTAGTTTAATTTCATTTTGCACTGCACCGATTTAGTAAAGACACATGTACACACACACAAAGACACACACAGCACACTATGTACACCACTGAACTGTGCACTGCCTCCTCTCAACCATCCAAAGGACTAACCAGCTGATCACAGCTTCTGTCCACAGAAATCCAATTCCCTCCAAAGGTCATTTCTCCATTCAGAGATTTTCCTTTTTTCCTGTGCTCTCTCATCCTCTCTTATTTATTCTGGTCATTTGCTACTCCTTGAAATCTATACCCTTTGCCCTCTTCAATTCCCCTCCTCTCCCTTTTTATTATTTTTATTTATTTATTTTTGTATTTTGGTTTGAACCCTATCTGCCCCTGTCCTCCCTCCTTCCTCTCACCACACACCCTGGATCACAGCCAGCAAGAGGTTCTTGGCTATGAATGGCAACACAGGGCAAAAAAGGCTCTAACCAGGTGTCTGGGTCACTGAGGAAGTGGGCACAGCAGGGCAGAGCTGCGCTACGTGGCTCTGCTGGGTTTAAAAAGGCAGATGCGGGCAGAGCCTGACAGGGCTTGGCTGTATTTCTTGGCATGCCTGAGGAGGTTGTAAGAATTGATTAGTAATGACATGTGTTGTTCAGGGGCGGGGAGAAGCAAATGAAATATAAGCAGACAGCACTATGACAACACTAATATGATTATTACAAGTTTCTTTTTCACTGTTTGGTGAGACTATACAGCACCAATACAACATTTACATATTTATGGGGGGTTAAATATGTAAAGTAATGTAATTTTAAGTATTGTACTTACATATGTTTCAGCAAAAAAAAACTCTCAACAAATATGATTTTGAAGGATAGCTTCATATTGTTTAAAGTCATAAAACAACAGTCACATGCCTATACTGTTTGTATATTGGAACAGTTTTTGGTTATTCATTGGTTACATTGGTTATATGTGCAAAAATGTATTCTTAGGTTTAATTGAAGCCAGTATAAAGTGAATATTTTCAAAAACTACATGAAATTCTCTGTGTGTTCTTCTGTTCAAGTGTTTTCTTGCTGAGTTGCAGTAGAGGGACAGTATAATAAATAGAGAATGTACTAAAAAGACTATAACTTTGGAAGATACCCACTGATTTATCTCTCTCCAGTTGCTCAAGTCTCATATTACCTTCACTTTGCTTAAAGGGCCCCTGTGCACAAAAAGAGTTATGTTTACATTCAGTGTTTTTCAAAGCCTATTACTTTTATTACATATTTTGCTAGCTCGCGATCATCTTCTTCCTGGCCTTTGCGCACTGCTATGTTACCACCACCAACTGGAATAACGTAAAACTGACGGGAGGAATGTGTATTGCGTCACCCGCATGCTCATGTGCATGAGTTTTAATCCTTGTGCATGTGCATGAAGCAAACAAAATGGGAAAACATTGCTCTATAGCACTACTAGTGGTAAAAGACTATAGAGGATACCTTTAAGAATGGATTTCTGTATATAAGGAGAAGTGTGGATTGTCCCTAATTGGAGTCACATAAGGAAGGGATCTCTTTGTGACAAATTGTGGACAAATATTTTAGGGTATGTAAGACAGACTTGAAAACATGTGAATCTAGTCTTTAAAATCCACGGCATGCCTGGCATGCCAGTCAGACATTCAACAAACCAGTGGCCAGTGCTAACTGGTGATTTGTAAACTGTAACCAATTACACTTTGACAATAACCTTTCCTAGAAATTGCCAATAGCCTCTGGAATGACAGGCTGGAGCAAGCAGCAGTGAGTTGCTGCTGGCTGGTGTCAGGCTAAGTGGGCATGTCAGGCCTGTGCTGTCCTGGCTGCCTGCCTGCTCTCTCAGCTGCTTGCTCAGTCCCCTGTGTCCTCAACCCTAAACGGATCCAGTCGCTGCTACTCAGCTCCAGTGGTAGGCTTATATGGCTGACTAATGAACATTTTTCCTAATGAGGGGAACTCCTCCCCCCAATCTCATCATCCCCTATACGTGTCTCTTGCCTTTTTACTCCTTTTTACTTTTTTATCTCTCGCACTGGCCCCTACACCTCGTCCTCAGGCACTGGTCTCCATCTTTCTGCATCCTCTCATCTCAGCAGCTCCTGTGCACATTCTTCACACTGTCTATATCTCACTTCTCTCCCTTGCCGACAGCCATTCACCAACTGTTTGCCATCTCTTTTCTTTTTCCTCTATTCATTGTCAGCTCTATTAAAAGCATCTACAATTCAGGCTCTTTGAACAACTGTTGTGCAACCAAAATATTATATGGTGGCAGCTTCAATTCAAATGCTGCTTTAGTGTCAGGTATTTGTCCAGTGCTTCTGTATCTATGTGAAGTGAGCAGTACAAGAGAGTTTGATGTTATTCAAAACACATTGTGCTGAGATGTAGTCATAAATACCGATGGGTTATCTGTGAAACATCAGTGTGCTCCTTTAATAATCCCTCCCCCCTTTTTACATGAGTAAACTAAAAGGGGCAGAGGACAGAGGGATGAAAACATGACTCAGGTATTTCTCATGGAAAGCCTGGTGTTACAACCAGTGTAGAGGACACCAGGGAGAACAGCAGTGTAAATCATAAGTTTGACCCCATGACAACCTCTGAGCTATGGGGTCAACCAGAAAGACTCATGAGGGACGGCGACAGGGTCAAGGGGCAAAAATCTCCTGCTTTTGCTATTTGTTTGTAACGTCATATCTATATTTTAACACAGAGGTCTCCTTACAGCAGGCTCAGTTAACCCTACAGTGGTAAGAGGGATAAGAGCAGAGCACAGATAACATGGGTTGTCCACTCACCAGGCCGTCACAGTTGCTGATGGCTACAGTGGCCCCTGGTGTGTCTGTGATGTCACCTACATACAAGCATTCATCGTGCAGTGGCTCAGAGTGCCGGGTGCTGTCGCTGTCATCACGCCACTCCATCTTGGCTCCGGGGGCCACCAGCCTGGCATTGTGGTGCAGGCGCAGGTGGAACTCCCGGCCGAAGATAGTGACGTTGTAGAAAAGCCTTTCCCGATAGGCCACGGGTTCTCCTCTTGGTTCTTCCCACTCATCATTGCCTACTCCTACCTCCCTCCTCCGGCGCCTACGGGGCTGTCCACCTGCCATGCGACCAGCCGAGACGGCGTGTGACAGGAAGCGGCCCTCTGCGTCCACACTGATCGGCCTCACCAGTCCATACTCCCCCAGGACATGCTGCAGGGAGTCTGGGAACAGGACAGTTCAGAGGGAGGGAGTTGAGGGGGGAGGGGGGTGAGGCAGGAGGAGGTGAGATAGGGAAACAATGTTATTTTGGTGAGTAAGATGTGAAAATGTGGAAAAGGGTGGGAAGGAAGAACATCAGAGGTTGAAGAGGAGGGGGAGAGGAGGAGACGTCATGGGAGAAGCATGGGGAAAAAACAGTGGAGAAAATGGGGAGTCATGGATAGAGGGTTGAAGGGAGGATGGAAAAAAGAGGTGGGGGGGAAAAATAAGGAATTAGAAAAATGTCAAGCATGGAATTGTTTATTCCTGATTCTGCGTCACAAGAAGCACAATAATAAATAAAAGAAATAAAAACAGTAACCTTTCTCACACACACACACACAGCCCCACCCATGAACCCAGAGGCGACCCCGGTGCTCGGCAGTGCGCGTTTGGAAACGGCAGCCTCAGCAGTGCGCGCTGCGCTCCTGACACCTTCTGTGCCCTTCCACCGCCAACAGGAAAGCCAGTACAAGATCAAGATGCTAATTGCGGCTTTCTCACGCTGCTTTCTCACTGTCAGGCTGCAGAACCGAGAAAAAATATCTCTAAAACCTCGACACCGACTGTACAAAAATACTGATCCGCCAAATGAAACTGACATTCTTATAAATATAATGACTATCATGCACATTGGAATTATTGATCCGATCATCACCATGATCAATTATCATTACTGTATCTTAACTACATGCTAATTTATGCACTATGAGTCAAAGGCACACGTTTTGAATTCACACCTAAAAGGCAGTTAACGCGTCTGACATTGTTTTGCATTGAAGAACATTTTTTTTGTTGACAGTCACAACACAGGTGCGTTTTGAAGGCGACCTAAGAGATGCTCCCCCCCCACACACACACAAGGATACACACTGAGCCAAGGCCACTTTAGGGTGTCAATGTCATCACAGTCAGAGACAGTTATTTTATCAGCTTATAGGCTACGTGGTCCTCAAGTGCACTTATAATAATAATAAATTATTATTATTATTATGTTATCCATCTGTCATATCTTATTTATAAAGTTTGCTGACTGTATACAAACCTAACTCACACTGTTAATATTTCTTGAGCCCCCGTGTTAGAGGAATGATTTGATAATAGTGTGATCAATAAGCTGACATCCGACTCCAGCGTCCTGTGACAGATCGATAGATGCGACAGCGGCCGAATCAGATAATGTTAGGTTACTTCCCTGCAAAATCCGACAGTAAACTGGTGCATCTGATGCCCCTTGACACCCCAGATAACATTATCCCGCGGATGGGAGAAAGCAAATCACAACACTGCTTGCACCGCTGAGGAACCTCCGGAAAGACCCTGCAAACACCAAAGCAGGACACACAGAAGTTGTAAACGCGTCCTGCAATGTTGTTTGCAAAAACTGCAAAAAGCATGCCAAAGATTAAAAACACAAGGGGAAACCGGACAGTGTTTTTTTTTTTTTTTTGCCGCTGCGTTAGAGCTCCAGACTTTCAGTTGAGCGCGTGAAGAGCCCCGTGCAGCCCTGCTGATGAGAGATCAGCAGATACGTAGAAACAACATAAACACTGACCACGTTTAACTGTACTGTACGTACCAACGCTACTGGCGATGTAAAGGCCGCTGGTGTGCAGCAGAAAGGCCGGTAGAATAATTAGGACAGTAAATCCAGGCGAGAGACCCATGGCAGCTCCGAACTGCGCAGGTGAGAGAGTGGGACTCCGGGCTCCAGTGTGGTGAAGTTCCCCGCCTGGCGCGACCAGCCACGCCACGACAGCAACAGCACAGCAGCCCGCAACTAGACTGCCAAGTGCACCGGGAGAGACGGAGCTCTCCTCCCCTCTCTCTCTCTTCCTCTCCGCCGAGGTCTCTCTCTCTCTGCTCAGTTCTCCTTCGCGTCGTCTTCTTCTCTCATCTCCCACATCCACACTCTCACTTTCAACCTCCGTCCTACCTTCTCTTTCCTCCTCTATGTTTCTCTCTCTTTCTCGCAACTTCCCTCTCGCTCTCTCGTCTCTCTCTCTCTCTCTCTCTCTCTTCTCATGGGTTGCGTGTTTCCCCCACTATTGGACTTTTAGTTGCTCTGACAAACTCCCCACAGCACACACACAAACCACGCACACACCGGGCGCCCACACGCGCCCTATGCTTGTGTGTGTGTGTGTGTGTGTGTGTGTGTGTGTGTGTGTGATGAGAGGATATTTCTGAGAGCGCTGGCCGTGCTGCGGACTGACTGACAGACAGACAGGCCCGCTGACAGCTCGCATCGACAACAAATGCAGTGGAATTAACGAGCATGCTGCTTTATCACACCTCCACTGAGTGATTTTTTGCAACTTGGCCGCTCTTTTCTGGGATCAAAACTACTGTTCAACTCTCCCCACCGCCGGTCCCCGGTGTGCTGCAAGCCTTGCATAAACTTTGGATACCCCGTCAAGCGTCCTCGAGCGGCAGCGCCCCGTGTGGCCGACTGCCCGAAACGCACTCAGTTTTTGCAAGGGCCCAAGGGTCCAATTTACACACACAGGAAAAAAAGAGAAGTCTTACTAGCCCTAACCTGCATTGCCCTCATTTAGCACATCATTTACCCCTCTTGACCACTAATCTTACATTGTTGTAAACACTGATGAGCAGCATAAGGCCATCATACAACTTGATATGAACAAAACCAATTATATTATCACAGTTTTGTTTTTGCTTAACTTTTTCTTTTCTTTTTTTCTTTTTAAAAGAATACAACACAATAATAACAGGGACAAAGTAAAATACATCTAAAACAACAACTGACAAGTATCTTTGAAGTGATACCGAAATCAGGTATTAAGGTGACTCTGTTGAGTCCCAATTAGCAGTATGTCAAGTTAAAAAAAAAAAGCTCTGATTTTATTTATAGTATTTGGTTTCTGTTGGTTTTCACTTTTGTACCCATTTTCAAGGCTGTACAAAGCAATAAACAAGCTCCAGAGAAGAAAAATAGTGTCAGCATGCATGTACACTGGCAACACAAACTGTAAAAGATATAGCAGAGCAGTGTGACATTAACAAACAGCAGAACAATGAAAAACTGCATAATAATGAGTGACCCTTTGACATCATAACAAGTGGTCAAGCATGTGGTTAAGCTCATTGACAGAGATACATTAGTGATTTGCTGGGGGCCGTGGGGGCTCGTTTTAAAGTTGATTAATCTTAACCAATCAAGAATCAAGATCACTTAGGTTTGTGCACACATACAAGGGATTTGACTCTGGTTTTATGTTGCTCTCAATGTACAAAAACAGACTAACGGCATAAATAAACAGGACAAGTTCAACAAAATAGACATAAACTACTATGTATATATATAAACAAACAAAAAAACAATAACATTTGTAGACAGTAGTTTAAAGGTGCAGAGTGCAAAGCTGAAATAAAAACTTACGTGCAGATTTTTTTAATGTACATGAGGTGGGTGGAAATGACAGTATATACAGTATGTGCAGCATGCACAGCATAGGCAGATGCTTGAACGATAGTATTTATATATATTTTTTTAATAAACTGTTTTTTAACGATGGAAAAATAAATAATAAATAGTTGACAGGTGCAGTAGATGTTTTACTGTTAGGGATTTACAAATATATTTACATTTAATTGAAGAGTTTGAGTTTGGTGAAAACTAAGCATTTTTTGTTTGTCAGCTGATAATAACTGACAGCTCCTAAGATGCACACACCCTTAGTTACAGTTGCTATGTCAGACAACTTACTGACAACTGGTCCTTCTGTTCTACTTAGCCATATTGCTGTGTATAAATGACGGAGAGACACGTAGCATGCTGTTTGTATCTGAGTTGCAAGGGCTTTTGGTTGACAGTGAAAGGATTTTTTAAAGGTTTTGTTTTGCCATTCACTCTAAATACAAATGGGAGATCAATCAACATTGCTCCTGCAATGCTGGATACGTTTTAATGCATATCACATCATACTAAAGTCAACACTGCTCAAATTCCTAAAAGGGCTGAAACTAACAATTATTTTTCCATTTTGATTAATATGTTGATTATTTTCAATTGATCATTTATTTAAATATAAGTGGAAAAAAAAGTTAAAAATGTCCAAAGCAAAAAATATTAAATCTTTTTCTCTCTGCGCAGCAAAGTGAAAAGCACTGTTTAATTTCAATGACAAAGAGTCTTTATATTCTAAGAGCAGAGGCCCACTGATGATGTTTCTGCACAGTTCAGTTAGCTTAGCGTAGTGTAGCTTACTTGCAACCCAAAGGCAGACTGTAAGAAATGTTATCTAATAATTAATGTGAAGCCACAGGGATTTAAAAATTGTGAATATGTGACTAAATAAGTGTTAATTGTCTTGGTGGCCTTGCCATCAGCTGTTGGAGAATTGTAATTTTATCATTATTTCCTGGTTAAAAAGCCTCAGTTCTAAACTGTCGTGAATTTATTGGAACAAATGTGAATAATTGTTCTTCCCTGCTCATAGACTGACATGTCAATATTGAGCTGGTTTTATGTTTTATGACTATATATATTGCATGAACTTTCCTTTGGTTATAATGACTGAGCAGATAATATTTATGAGTTTAGACAGTGGAGATACCCTTGAGCCTTTGGTGTTGATGTTGACTTGAAATTAACTTCTACTGCAGCCTAATCCACTCTTGACATTTAACAAAATGCTAAACACAAAGTTGATCTTGGAGGGCTCTAATGCTAGTTATGAAATTAGAATCGTCTATCAAAATATGTTTTATGTGAGGTGGCATCAAACTTTTTTCCAGTTGTCCTTACAGCACTTTTCTCAGTAAATTGCAGTAAATCAACACTAAGGCCTAAAAATTGTCCTTTCAGGAAACCATGATTGATATCACAGACTGTATGTCCATATATACACTCCATTGGTTCACGTTGTGGCGTCAACACTGACTCTTGATTTTCTTCTATTCTGTGATGGCCATGCCCCCTCATTAGGAGTGGTTTCATAAACTACTGGATAAAGTGAAACTCCAGGGATTCCTCAATTGCCACATCATCACTGAACTTTTACAGGAAGCTCTGGAGAGCAGACTGAATAAATTTCCACCTCCGTCTCTTGAATCATCCAGTCTCTTACTATGCACTATTCAGGACTTGTATGCCAGCAATGTAGTAGGAGTGAAGCCATTCTGAATGCAAGCTTGTTTCTTTCAATTCTTTCGACTTAGATCAGTTTAATCTTTTTGTTATAACTTGCGTCGTTTTAGAACGTAAACTCTGTCGACCGTATCACCTGCAAATTGCATTCATTTGCAACTATTTAGCATCACTAAAATGCAATTAGTTTGGTATTTTGTCAACATACCAGACAGTGTGTTAGTTACTCACTGCACAATGTTCATAGCCTGTGGTTTATACTTGATTATTTTTCTAAATCTGTGCATGGCGACTAAAGAATGGTTGAGGTTAGGCAAATGAAACCACTTTATTAAGGTTAGGAAAAGAACAAGGTCATAACAAAATTCAAGTGCTCGCAACTAGCATGAGACACTGCACGAACCGAGTGCTGAAGGAAAAATTATACTCCTCCTATATCCTAACCTCCACAACTTTACTTTTCACTGCAATAAACATCACACTATTTCCTGCGCTGACACTGAACATAAATCATTGAGGGAGTTTACTGTCCACCACATATGCCTATGAGGTCCACTTTTTTTTTCATGTACAGAAAGAAAATAGTGTAAATTAAAACACTAGTGTAAAATTGACAAATGTCCTTTACAAATCTGGTTCAACATCATGCCTCACCTTTAACTCAGCTGTTAAACTTGTGTGGAAGTTTATTTTTTATCGTTGAACCTGGCTGCAGAAATGCTACACCTGCAGAGGCCCTATGTAGCAAACTGGAAAGCAACAAAAATTCAGACTGAAAAAGATCCAGATAGAGAATCAGGCTTGAAAAAAAGGGAATCTAGATGTTGGACAAAAGATGGAGAGACAGCCAAAAGTAACTAGAGAGGACTAAAGGTTAAAAGAGAGAGAGGCAGAGGAGAAAAATGTACAGGGGTGGACATATCTGGGCCAGCATGGACACATGCAGATGCAAACACTGTCCAATAATACCTGGAGGTCTCTGCAATACAAACACTGACACTGACCCTCCACTGAGAGAAACAGTGTGTGTGTGTGTGTCTGTGTGTGTGTGTGTGTTGTACAGTGAGAGGTCATCTTTCACCAAGCATCGAGATCACACCTGGGCTCTCAGTGCATAGATCTCCACAGGGCTGTTTGGGAACACACACACACAAACACACACAAACACACACACAGACACACACACATCTCCAGAAGAAAAGCCACACCCTGTTTGCCTTTAGTCCGCATCACCACAACACATGAAAATGTGTTCCCAAGTCTATGTACCCAGCAAGCCTATCTGTGACCACAGGAACCCCCCTTCACACATCAACATCATCCCCATTATCACCACGTCGCCCCTCTCCCCTGCCTCCATCCCCACCGCCCACCACCTCCTCCCTCCCACTGCTCATGGTCGCTTTGCTGTTGCCATGGAGATACCAAGCCCTGCACCTTGAAAAGTGCACTTGGAAGGAGCAGGGGAGAGACAGACAATAATATCCCTCTTCCCAGACAAACAGACACAAGTCTTGTGTTTGTGGAGGTTATTTTTGCTAGGCTTGGCAGGGCGGGGGTTTGTGTGTGTGTGTGTGGCTTTGTGTGTGAGTGCAGGCACGTGTTTGTGTGTTTCTCTGGGAGGTGGGTGTTCAAATGTCCGTTGTCTGTGCATGTGCAAACAGATTGTGAGTGGAGAAATAGAGCTACATGGTCAGACGAGACAAGTGGAGAAAATCTGTTGTGTTCTCGATGCGCTGCACTGTTTTAGCGCTGTATGTGGTTAATATAGATTCTAATTACAAGTTATCATGTTAGCTGACAGCACTAAGTGTTTATCTTCCACTTTTACAGTCAGCTCGGTGTAGTGGCATTCAAGCAAATTCTTAGAAAACTGTTTGTACGATAGAATGCAACAACACAGAACAAAAATAAAACCCACACATGCACTTCTGTATTATTCATTTATTATAATTACCTTCAGTTGCCAACAGCAAAGGAATGTCGTCTTGTTTCTAAGGGATGTTCTTAATAAAAGGTGTTTTGAAATCAAAAGATGAGCTGATTCTTGTTTGCTCAAATTTGCGTTTTGTTGGTCTGACTAAGTGTTGTAAGTGCTGTTGGTGTAGTCCGCCTGAGCATTATGCACCTTTTCTCACTCGCAACTTGATTATGCTGCATGTGTTAAGGCCTATACGGAGTGAGCATATGCCATATTGTGTCCTGCAGGGCCGCGATGGCCTGTCTCTCCAATGACTCCTGCTGTCCTAGCAAGGTCAGGCAGCAGGCCACCATGTGTACGCATGTATTAGCATGCCTTGTAAGTGCAAGGACAGGTGTTCCCAGTGTCTCAGAAAGGGTACATGATGAGGCATCAAAGCCTCATGACAGCACATCAGGCCAAAGCCATGAACCCCCGACACAGGTGGCTGCTGAAAGTCAATTCACATAACTCCACATGGAGGGCAACGCACAGGGAATTGTAGGAGTGTGAGTACATACAAGCGTACTGCAGTAAGAGTTGTTAAGCCAGAGAGTGTAACGATGTGACTGTATCAATAGAAAGGGACATAAACATTTTGCCTTGTTCACTTACGTTGCAGAGATGTATAGGAAACAAGGAATGTGAACTGAAGAGAGTTGGAGGTGAATTAAACTTCAAGGTCGACTTCAGCCTTCTGCACCAAAATATCTGTGCATATCACACTATTTCCTTGCTGTTTTGTGACAAGTTTTATCATTACTATGCTTCAACTCAATCCTGTGAAGTTCACAGTTCCATCTGCAGTCGTAAAAATCCTTACAACATACTTTAAAAACACCACACCAACTAATTTTATCCCCAGATGCCAACTGGCCCAGATGGAAAAGGACTTTGCCAACCTTGGTGTTTACTGGTGATGTCTAAATCATAATTCCAAACAGATCAACAATTGTAATGTGTGTCTGCACCTTCAACAAGAATATCGATCATCATGAACCATAGTTAAAAGCAAAAGAGAGAAACAAGGACTGCAGTATTGATTTTCGAGACACAAACAATGAATTCCATAGACTATAACCAGGTGGCAAGACATTTTGTTCATCTAATTGCAGAGTCAATGCAAATATACAGTATATGCAAGTATCTTGAGAAATTTGTATCAGTAAAAGATGTAGAAACAGTACTGGGAAATGGATAGACCAATCTGCTTCATACACTGATTTCAATTTTATGCTTTCACAGTAAGGTTAACTGACTCATTTTGTCAATACTTTTCACTTTTCATTGGGTGGAGTACTGTGAAAACCCATGGAGCCCGACCCTCAGGTCAATAGTGCCTTTAATTATTCACTGGCAATGCCAATACATCGCCGTCCACTGCAGGACCACCTTCAGGTGTGTGTTTATTTTGTCGGTCACACACACACATCCCTACACACATACACACACACACACATACACACACACACACACACCACCTTTGCTATTGACTGTTTATGCACCATATGTTATCTAAGCTCTCAGTGGGTGCCTGTGGCCTATTTCCCTTTATGCCCTTAACTGATCTGATTGGCCTGGGTGCCCTTTCTGATAAGTGATTGCCATGGATCTGGAGCATGGAGGCGTGCTTCTTTCTGAATTACTAATATATAACACAGCTCTACTAAAAAAAGAGTAATCAAGTGCATTTTTATGGTATTATTAGATAAAAGTATGCTCAGTACACTAGAAAAAAACTCCCTAAGAATTTTCAAACAGCTGTTAGGGAAATAAGCTATCTTGTTTTCTCTTCTAAATTCCTCTCTTGTCCAGCACTAAATTAATATTTCTTAATCTTCCACACTACTAAAAAGATTAGGATTAGATTTTTTATTTTTCTGGATGATTTTAATCTTTGTTTGGACCTGGCATGTGCCAGTGACCAGGGCAATGGACAAGTGGATTTTCCCAGGCTGCCTCAAGTCAAAACGGGTCTGGCCTGTATTTCAAACAGCGCCTCATCCCACAGAGAGGAAGCAATGCCAGCAGAGACAGATTCTGCTCCCTGACCTCTGTGGCAGTGGCCACTGAATTTAACTTGACCACTGGAAGCTCAAGGTCCTGCCCAAGAATGAGAAGTACTATTGTTGTACTGTAATTATCGGTGGGAAAGTATGCGCGTGTATGTGAGGGAGGGAGAGGAGAGAAAGGAAGAAAGAAAGAAAGAAAGAGTCTATTCAAGGAAGTAATGCTAAGACTAAACCGGGTTCTTCTTAAAGCTACTGTCGTATGATCAAGACAAAGAAAACACACCGATAGAGAGAAAAAAAAACTCTAAAGGGAGCTTTCACACTGATAGTTGTGAAATCTGGAAGTATTTCACCTAATAATTCTCAGTGATAGATTTTATAGTGTAGTGTGTTACTGGGACAAGTCACTTCCACATGAATTAGCCCATAGCGGTGTTTTTACCAGCTATTAGTTTCGTGGCATCATTGGGAAAAAATCTACATGCTGTGTCATTAATAGATGGGCGGAAGACAACAGTCAACACAAGTTAATGCCACATGCAAATACATAGCATCGTAAACTGATATCACTTTCATATGTGGAAATGGGTGCCAAACTTGTTTAACTCGACGATGATGAAATGTACTATACAAATGTACTACAGGGGACAGTTTCACTAACTTTTGTGTAACATGACATTCACACTATTTGCAATTTGCATGTCAGCAGAACTTGCATATTCCTTTTGTGAAACAGACCCCAGATCAGTAAAACAGTTAAAATATTTAAAAGTAAAGCAAGATAGTGCTGGGCAAAAAACCTGCCATCAAATCTAGCTTGAAAATACTCTAAACGGTCCAAATATTGTAATTTTGCTCACTTAATACAGTAGTTTGTGCGTGGATGTATTCCTCCAAAGGATTTATAGGGGGAAAAAATTGGTAACAGTGCAAGAAGCAAAGATCAATTAAGGTATTTAATCAAAAAACTGTGAAACTTTAAAGTCAACTGAAATCACATCAAGTGTCTGTACATTGCTTCATTACTGTGTTGACACTGGCTACATTTTATTTCCTGTTCCAGTGTCTAAGAGCAGGTAGAAATACACATGTGGCTAAGATCTCTATAAAGTGGACCAAGGGATTTTTAGTCACAATGGTGCACACGAGGTGGGATAATCCCTCAGAGGCATGTCCAGCTTTCAGAAGTAGGAGAAGTATGATAGCACAGCCACACGTGTGTGCACACACTTACACAAGTACACACATACACACACACACATATACGCATGTACTGTAGGTACATTATCAGTTCTGCAGAGTGTGAGGGGGAAAGAGGGCCCAGTAATTGAATGGAAACCTTTCTTCTCCTCTCTTGCATGGTGTGGGTTCAGGGTCAAGGCTGGCGCAGTCACACGTAAACCATTCAATTCTGGAGGGATTGGTGTGACATTGGTGTTATACTGACACAAAGATAGAGAGGCCTTCTTACTGATGCAGCACTAATATATAGACATGAGACTAGTGTGAATGTTATCCCTGGTGTAGTGGACTCTATTAATACTTTGCCTATTAATCGAATGCAGAGTTGATACAACATACAGGATGTCAGCCAGTGTTAACCATTATATCAGAGCTGGAGTGTGTGAGGATATCACCTAATGAGACGCAGTGGAAGCTATATGATTGTAATGCCATGTGCGTTGTGAGGTGTTAGGAACGGTCTGTTGAGCTCATTGACAGTTGAGTTACTTGTGTGTATGAATTTAATTATTTTGCATTGCTTCAGAAGAAAATAAGACAAAGCACAGTCAGCTAGCAATGGCTGTTTTCCTGCTAATTCATTTTCTTTTAAATATTATAAATCTTAATATGTATTATTTACATTAACATGTCTCAAAACGAATTTTAGAAAAGCTTCACCATGTCTGTCACTGCAATTTTTTTTATGTGTTGTAAAGGCAAAAAAACTATTTTCAAATTGCTATCAGAAAGCAAATAATGCTTGAGATTAAGTTGTGTGTAAAACCAGCAGGAGTGGGTGGTGTTTCCTGTGGCCTGTGCCCTGGGTTGCAGTGTCAGCAGGGTCAGAGGTCTCAGGCCAAAGGGTAACAGAGTGAGAGTTTCAGGGTGAGCACAGGAGGTGGCTGGCTGACAAATAAGGGCATCAGTGAAGACAGAGAATGATGAATGGAGGACCAGACCGGGGGAGAGGCGAGGACATGGCCAAGATGTCTAACGACAAGAGCAAGAGAGATGGAGAGAAGAGAAAGAAAACAATACTAGAATAGGAGAAGAGGAAAGGCAACAGCCTGTTGAGGCTTCCTGTTTAAAGCCAGCAATCATTACTGAATTATCAGTGCAAACAAAGACACTAAGCCGACTAAATTTCAAAACTTATCTTTTCACTGTTTTGGCCTTCTGTTCAAACTAAGCCTGCATCTTTCTTACCCAGAACCAGAACTTTTTGAAAAACGCTCTCCAGAGTGGATACATCTTTAAACAGCAGCTATGTATCTTTGTGAGAAACTATAAGGTTTGGTATAAGGTTGGGGACTATGTCACAGTAAAGTCAAAACAACTTTGCGTGGCCTCTATGGTCCTCTGTGGTCACTCATTTTAAAAGTCACGCAGCTGTTTATGTTGACTGTCACCAAATGTTGATGCTTGCTCAGTTGTATGACAACAGACAAAGGATGAAGTTGACTCATAAAACGGGAATGACCACTCTCCTCCGCCAGTAGATATTTATAATCTGTCAGTAGGTTAATGACTTCCACCATGACCAGACACTCCCCACATGGAATACATCATGACTGAATCTGATCTCTAATTATACACACACATGCAATCTTTCAAACAAACACACATGCAATCTGAATACCAGAAATGACTTCACTTACTGTTCTTTCATGCTATTCTAAGAATGCAAAAATATGGAAAGACTGAAGAAAAGAGGGAGAAATAGAAGTCATCACAAGTCCAGCCGCAAATAAAACACAAAGAGGACAGCAAGTGTGGTGAAAAACACACCATGTTCCAATCCATATTTGTCTCTGTATTATAATTACTTATCCTCGGATTAACATAGCTAAATGTAAAATGTGTCATACTATTATTGCTATGATAATAAAACATAATCACTGCCCTAATCCTAATTAAGCTCATGGCATGTTTTGATACCATTTCAAAATAGTGGGACACTCACATTGCACAATGAGCCATATTTTGAATACCAGAACTTATGAAAGTAAACCAAAAGGGACTGAACCCAGCAAACAAATGTTTGATACTGCTGTTTAACACACTGATCCTTCAAATTTAGAACTGATGAGACTGGATGGGGAGAAAGAACTGGGCTGAAGAGTTCCTATGTGAGAATCTGGACAAAATGCATACTAAGTGTTAATGAATGTGTTTATATGCAAATGATGGGGCATGTTTCATGTGTGTTCAGTCAGTGATTCTGCAGGATGTACTGCATGTGCTGGGCTAATGCTAAAAGTGGTGTGAACAAGGTGTAGAGGTCAGGACAGCTCTTGAGCTCTTGCGCCTTCTACCTGTAGTTCACAGCCTGACACTTTTCTGTTGGATTACTCTCGTTGCTTTCATCAACCCTGTTTCCAGCTGCAACAACCAGCTGTTTTATAGCCAAAAACCTCTGATCCAGCACCAAACTGCAGAGAAAATTAATAAGTAACTGGTGAACATAGTGGCCTTATAGCAGCTAAAGAGCCAGATATTTTGTGAGGAGTTTTCCTTCAGCCAAAATAGCAAACAAGGCAGACAGTAGTCACACAGACATAATGATCAGAATCAGAATCGCTATCAGAACTGTTTCTACTTCTTGTGAATCACTGCTGACATCGGTACCATGATTTCTACCCCTTTTGTAGCACGGCATGCTTCCTTTGTGTGTGCGTGCGTATGTGCGAGAGTGTGTATATCCTCCGCAGCACAGAAACATTTTATGCACCCCAACACAATTTAATTTAGCTTAATCTCAGCCTTTCCACTGGGAATGCAACATATAATTAAACTTTATGGAACTGCCCTGCAGCTCATGCGAAGAAGCAGATTGTCTCACACACACAGACAGACACACACACACACACACACACTAAGACTGAGGATGCAAAATAATTTGTGTCGATGTATAATCAAATTATTATATAACTTATGATTTAAAATTCAACGCCTAAAAATAAATATTGATAAATCCTGAGAACACGGCAGTGCATAATTGAAAGAACAGCATGAATAACCATGTAAACTTACAATGCATCTTTTCTATTACATGAAAGTGTGTGGATTTCATTGATTTGATTCTGCGCTTCATTATGTCTCCATATATACGGGCAAACGCTGTGGATGCAATAACACCAGTTATTAGGAATGATACACAGAAATTGGTTCTGAATAGATTTTATCCAATGCTGCTCCTGTCTGTTCATAGCTGCTGAGCGTTACGTGGTGCTTTTATTAGGTTACTGAGGACATAACATGGTCATCCGTCTATCTGGATGGGGCTTAGCACGGTGGATTCTTATTGGAGTTTCCATGGAAAAGGAGTGGTCAGGACAGTAATGCCTCAGTAATACTGAGCTCAGGGTTTGAAGGCATCGCCTCAGAGACGGAGGGAGATCAACGGAGTCTGGATCAGATGTTGTGTAACCCGCGGACACACATGTGTTGCACCACAGGCACCGCCAAACACATGGGAGAAATGATGTGTCTACATGTGTTCATGCATCATATGCAAACGCACACTGGGTACCTGATGTGTTTTCTGCACCTGAGGGAGAGGCCAGAGGCATTTTGTTGATGCATCTCTCTGTATCCACCTCCTATGTGGAACAAAGGCCTGCTCCTCTGAGACCTCCCGCATCTCCCTCTCCTCTCCTCCTCTGACCTAGTTTACCTGATTGATTCCTACCCAGCTGGCCACTTGTATAACACCCAACAATCCTTACGTGTGTGCGTGCATGTGTGTGTGGTCAAAGCATCCATGCAATGCGTGCGAATGGATCTAGGTTAAGATTTTACTTTTTAATTTAACATTCATTGGGTAAGCAGTTTTCCTCCACCAAATCCAATGCAAGTATAACGCAAACATAAGTTTTCCCTGTATGACTACTCTCTCATTTTCCCTCTGTTTCTCCAACTTTCGCTCCCACCCTTTCTTAGTCTAACCCGAACTTCAGCACAAGTTTGACAGCTTACAATGCAGTACAACAACATCTTGTGCAGTGCAGTGTTTTTCTAGAAGGATGTAGCAAATTCAACAGGTTTTTTTAGGCAAGTCCATTTCCCAAGCAACACGACTCTTTTCTTCTCTCCAAGTAACCTCAGTACAGTCCATCTGGGTCTCTCACACACACACACATACACACACAATAACAGCATGTACTGCCAGTACTGCTCCTCACACCCTCTTCATGTCCCTTTGGCCTTGCAAAGTCTGTTTCTCACACGACCACGCTATTTATAAATTAATTTTTTCTTGTCTGTCTCTCTCTCTCTCTCTCTCTCTCTCTCTCTCATTAGCTCCACCAATGACTGTCACGCAATTCCAAAATAATGATACATTCCTAATATATTATATTCATTCAGGGCTGTTGCTCTAGGCAGAAATTATAAGTCACATGTGCAGTGCAATTCCAATGGTTTTGGCTGTTGGCTGTTTGGCTGTTCAGCCTTGACAGCAGAAGCAGCATTATGACTGCTCCTCAGACTGGCTTTGTTTCATCGCTGTTACAGTTAAGGTTTAAGAAATTACCGGAAAGACTTATGACATCAGCAAGGGAGGCTGAGATGTCTTAGCTCAACTTCTGTGTGAGAGTTCAAAAAAGTACAGTGATTAAAGTGCAAGAGAGACAAGAAAGCTGTATAATTTTTGTGGTTGACATTCAGTAATGGGGTGCTGTGTCCTCAGAACTGAGTACCTGTTGATTATACTGTCAGGAGACTAGAAGCAGGAGAAACATTCAGCCCTCACATAGAAGCTGCCATACAGACAATAATCAAATTTGCTAAAGTTTCCTTGAGAAAAACAGAGACATACCAATAGAGGTGTACAGTATGCCGTGTGTGTACAGGGTAGCAAGATGAGACAAATTAAAGAAAAATTATTAGTTTTGGTCATCATTTCTATCAGTAATAACCAGCAGAGCTCTGGGAACATTGCATCTCAATAAGACGACAAGAAACGCATACAGTTAGTGTGAAATAAAATAAAACAATAGTAATCCTTCAATGCACATTGTACTCACTCATGGAAAGTAATGAACCAGAAACACTGCCTGCTAACTGCAACTGATGTTTAGAGTGGACAGTTTGCATAATCATTTTTTTTTTACCATTACTCTTCCCAGTATACATTCACTGACCCCAGAATTAAAACTGTATGATCATCTGACTATTCGTGTTTCTTGCTCTGTCAGATTTCTTTTTAGCAATGTGGCCTTTTGTTTCCAGATTTCAGCATTTAACTTTGTAAGTAGTAGTGGACTGTTATCATCACCAAGAGGAATGGCCAAAACCTACAAAATGAAGACCCAGGTCAAAACTGCAATTTCCTTTAACCCTACCCTCTATCCACTGATCAGCTTAGTAACGCAACAGGACATAGTTTAAGGAATCATAGAAACTGATGTTTATTTACTGAATCATCTTTTGAATGCAAGGTCGGTTTGTGCAGGTAGTAAAATCTATTACAAATTCATCTTTACTATAATTTTTCACGACATGCTGATTGAACAGTTTGCTTATTGCAGCAAATGATTATACAGCTGTATTTGGTGGAAAAAGGCTGTGCTTTTGCTCTACAAATAAAATGCAGATGAGTAGAGATATATCTTTCTATGAAAGCCATCACATAAAGCCAGACATAACTCAGGCTTAGCCGGCACAGCCTCCTCAGTGCAGACAAAGACAGGAGGCTGGAGTCCTGGAGGGAGTCTGCAAAAAGTGCCTTATAAAGAGTGGAATGATATGATATGAAATGAAATGATATGATATGATATGATAGGCTTATACATGACTGAACTTTTTTCCATGAACAAACAAACTTAGTGCTCATTTCAAAGCAGTTTCAACCTTTCACAGATGAAGCTCACACATTCACCGACTCCTGTTTGTGTTCTCTGTAACTGAACGTCCATTGAAAGCCATGGAGTAATAGTGATGCTGTGGTCTTGGGTCTGTGTGCTCCAGATTAGTGTTTTCTGGGCACACAAACTCTGCCTAAGCCACAGGCTGTGAGTCACTGGATCAGGAGGAAGAATTCACAGCTAAACAAACGTAGGCCAACAGCCAGGCCAACCCACTCTACTGGCAGCCATGCATGGACATGAGATCACACACACGTATGCACATGAGCATGCACACATACTGTATGAGCTTTACACATGGAGCAGCACACGCACACACCTAACAGTTACACACTTGTGCGCTCACACACATCACTGATACTCTTCCCCGTGTCTACTGTTTACTCGAGAAATGTTTTTCTTTCACTCTCAATCTTTCTGATGCAGCCTTTGATAAATTTTTTGCTGTTGTTATCTTTATGTCTTCCACTGGCTTTTCTCCAGCACTTATCATGTTAGCAAGAAAATCTACAATATCACTCAAGCCTATGGAGATTAAGTCTTATTTACGGTGTGAACGTATTGCTTTAAGTCCTCACAAGAAGAACAACCACACTGGTGGAGGGCTCATAGAGTTCCCCAGCTATCATTTCACCACCTCCACCACCATCCACAGAGAAGGGCAAAGAGCACATTTATCTTACAGGTGATTATATATCTTCTAACTCTGTCCTTTTTATTCCAGGCTACTGACAACTTAAATGCTGCCCATTTATTTAACAGGATTAAGAGATAAGGCTGCTTTCCATTTGACCCCAGAACCAGCGCCACCAGAAATCCTCCCTAGTCCCACAGCCTGAGGCTAACACTCCTGCTAACCGCTAACACCTTCATCCACAGGAAGGAGAGGCGAGGGCTGCACAGATAGAGATGATCCCAGCCAGTGGGCCTCTAGGCTGGGTGATTTATCTCATCCTCTGCCTGCTGCTTTGGGAATGTGGGAAAAGAGCATGTGGCCACCGGGGCTGAGTGTGGCAAAAGTGCCTCATAGCATCGCTGTTGTTAGATCCAATTAAAGAAACGAAAAAACAAGGGAATAAGTATTTTTCCACACAGCCCACATTTTCAATATTTAACAGCTTTACTCTGGCTTTTGTTTTGGAAATTAACATGCACGGTGGCAATTTTACAAGGACATAAAATCTGTGGTGTTTACAGCTGCACTTCACAGCAAACATGGAATATTTATTTATTATTTTATCTTCCTCTATCTACACACTGTTGACAGCCACTAAAGTCTGTTGACATAGTCTAACAAGAGAGTTCAAGACCTGTTGAGATCAGCCACATGTTTGATGCCAACTGACTATTTTCACCAACAATGCAAACTAAATATAGGTAGTGAAAAATAGCTACGGCCCTTATTAGTCGACAGTTCTCTATATTTCCATGTGGGGGCGTGGCAAGGGGCATAAACTTATAGCAGGAAAGAACAAGATGCTCCATCCCTGACATTATAAAAGATCAGGGAGCTCTAAAAGGTCGCCGTTGCCATATTCTCATTCTCGGCGGTATTGACACTTGGTATTTCTCTGATCTTTTGCTCTAATTAAAAAAAGAAAGAAAAACAGTTGCCAAGGCTGCAATTCAAGTGTGTTTGTGAGCTGTTAGTGTGTCGTTGTCTACCTTGCACAATCTTAGGGTGTGTGTTTGTATGTACCCATCTTTGTGTGTGTGTGTTTATACACCAAGGCAACAGGACATTCTGATGAACCCTTCAAATGTACACCGAGTCATTCCAAATAATTTAACTTCTTCAATCTCTAGTTGATTTTGAGCCAAAGCTAATTCCAGGAAGTCATAGATCATAACGTCAAAAATGATCTTGATGATTAAAAACGCAGTTAAAGATCTCCGTAGGAAATAGCCTTGTGTTGATATGCAGCTTTGTATAATGAAATGTGGCCGGTCTCTTGCATTAGACTTAATTGACAGAGATCCTGAATAACAGACAGGAAGAGGTGCTAAAGGAGACGTCCTTGTCAGCTGCAGAATCACACATCCACTATTCTTTTTGTCAGTATCAATCTGCTCCTCAACGTTATAATGTCCACTGTGTCAATGTTTATATATACAGTCGGTCCACACCGGTCAGCTCATTTAACACATCTAGTAGTTTTGAACAACAGCCGCTACTGATTTCAGCTTTATGAGCCATCAAACAACTCTGAAATCAGCACTTGTCACCTCAAAATAACTGTTACTGAAAAATCAATACTTGCCATGTGAATGTGTAAAACCAGGGCCAATGCACAACAAACAGAAACAGTCTTGATCCCTTTGCCCACAACAAAACCTTGTAAAGGCGAGATGATGAAGTAAGATTTGTGTACAGTGGAGGTTTTGGCTACATTCAACTTGTCATTGCATAGAGAAACTTCCTGAGGTGTGGGTGAAAGCGTACAGAGCGGGCAAGTAATTAAAATCCCTGTCACAGGATCGTGACAAGGTAAATCCCATTGATGCCTATGGGTAATTTATAAGTACCGGCATGTCCTGGCACAGTGTTGGATTAAAAGGCTAATGATTCGTGTTGGATCAATGTTTGCTATTTGGCAAGTTTGGGCAGAATGGAGTGGAGACAAGCTGGAAAAAGGGGGCATGGCAGGTGTAAAGGAAAATACAGGTGACACACACATAAGTGATGTATGAGTTCAGTCAGAGTGCAGTAAGTACTCCTGACTTAAAAACAGACCTGCATGCATCATACATACCTTCCACACATTCTCTATAATTGAGACAGTTGAGAGGTGAGACCAGCATCTTTGAGCAACCCCAGACTTCTAGAGATCATGTATAGTGGATGTGAAATGGAGCGTATGAGACGGAGACAGAAGGAGGAACTGTGGAAATATAAACAGATGAACTGGTAATTCCTCCAGTATTTGCCATTTAGTTTCCATATCCACAAAAGCTGAGGAAGATCCAGAGTTCATATTAGTTCACAGACTTACCCTTACACAATATCTCACACACATGCACACTGTCTGTAGATAAAGATCACTGGTGTCTTGTGACACTAAAGCGCATTAAGTTCTTGGCAGCTGGAAGCAACAAGAAAAATCCACAAACACAAAACACATGGCCTACTGTACACTTAAACATCTGCCTTGCCATACAGCTCTAGCACATACTGTAGACCGCTGCAGACTTCAGTACTTTTTGTCAAAATGCTTTTCTGAAGAAAAGATGATTAACCAATGTCATGCCTTCAGCTACTTAATCCTCCTCCCATTCATATATTTAGACATCATTTTACCCTTGAATCTGTACGACATGGAAGTTAAGTATCACACACTTAGACCTTTTTTATAATCATTCACAGTAATCTTTTCAACCTAAACCAGTCTTACCTTGAGTTTTGATATAGGTCTTTACTGCGACAATAGGAAAACCGTTCAATATATTTGCACACTTGCAAAACGATTAAGCCCAGCCACTGCTGACTGTTAAACGCCTCTCTGATTTCACTTTTTGTAACCATAATTTTCTGCTCCAGTGTTTTAAATTCAATGTGATTACAGAAACTGGACCCTATTGTATATTATGCAAAGATAATTCAATATAGATGAATTCTGAACAGATTTACAGCAACACTTGTAAGATTAATTTAAATATTATACTGAGGATTTGGAAGGAACGGGCTAGCAGCATTGTGATAAAACCTGCTGTCCTGTTTCATGTATATTTCTTACTGAAGAGGAATGATTGTTCCCACTAAGAAATAATTTAATGCGTCACATCTATGAAAGCTTAATTTTTTTTGGTTATGAACAGACTGCAAGGCTGTACATAACTGAGCAATTCATAAGCTGTAAATATTAAAAATATGCAACAAAGACAACAATATAATTATAGTTTTTAATCACCTAACCCTGAATAGTTTTTTATACTTCCTGTCCACTAAATGTATAATTACATGTTTAAACGCTGCGTAGCTTCTAAATAGCCTTTTTATACTAACGTTTACCGTAAAAATGCCTGCAAAAGATTTTTGCTTATGAACTTAAAGAATTATATTTTACTGATAACAAATATTCTAAATTTAAAAAAGACCTTTAGACTTGGGAAGTGGCTGAAAATATTGGCTAGCTCCTTGGTGGAGTATGGCAGCTGTAACGGTAGTCCGCTTGCTTATCGTTAGCTAACGTTAGCTACGGCAAATTCCAGTGAAGAGGTATCAATATGAAAACCTCTCCTAGACCTATTTATTTGTCCAAATGCTCTTCATAAAATACCTTCACTAAAACTATGACTGGTAACTAACTTTTCAAAACAGCTAAGTATGCTAACTGCTAATAACAACCAGGCTTTGCTAACAGCTAGCTGTGCTGGTGACAGGAAGCTAAAGCAATATTTTGGCACAAGATGGTCGGCAGATGGACAGCAGCAAATTATTCTGCAAGAGTATTTTAAGATGTTTGTGTGGATATTGTTCATCCTAAATGAAGGTAACTGCTGCAATGCACTGTAACACTTCTTACTGCGTTCATGTCATATCATCAGACTATAATTACAAGCAGGTGAGGAAAATTAGCTTACAGCAGCCTACAGTTGTAATTCAGAATCTGAGATATGTCTGACACCACATCTCCCTCTTGTTAATTAACCATAATATATGTAACACAAAACAATTTAGGCCAGGAAAAGACAGGCAACCATCTTGAAAGAATATGTGATGAATTATCTGTTATTCATCACGTGCCACTAAAGTTTTTATCTTTAAAACAAATTTAGAGAGACAGTAGTTACTTGTTGAGAAATAACATCAGTGCATCACTTATGTAGAAGTACAAGATGCAGAGGAAAAATTGATTTAACTAAGAGATTACTAGAATTTTGGATGTAGGCTACTTGGGAAAGGATGGGAATGCATGTGCTTCATTGATGCATCCCGTTTCAAACAGTGAAGAGGCTGTATTTATCTAAATGTACAATCAAATCTGCTAGTAAATTGGATTTCAATATTGAGTATTAAATCTGAATCCTTTCAAATCCTTACTAAATCCATTTAGATTCAGTGTTTAACTTTTGAAGAACTTATAAATAATGTAATTATAAAGATTCAGCTGAAGTCTGTAGACAGAAAAGGTTTAGTTAAAAGTTTGGTTAGTTAGTGAGTTAACCACTTGATGAGATAAGATAGTTACTCAATTCATAGCAAAAGACATTTGTTTGCCAAAGATGCTCGGTGTACACAGTAAAATAAATGTTCACAGCAGCAGATGACATATAATATTGATTAAATATATGCAATAACAGTAATAATCTAATAACAATAGCTATTGGCATATCACTCTTTGTTATGGGAACTACAAAATGAGCTCAGGTGTCACAGAGTGAAGTTTCTTTCTTCACAAAGGATCTTTGGCTGAGTTTGGCCCCTGGTCACAGAGAGCACACAAACCCGACATCAGCCAAGTTTAACTTGGCCTGTCATCAAGTAATTCATGGAATTACCATTAATTAGCGACAGCTGATATGACCTGCCGCCAGAGGCCGTCGTCATTTTAACCTGTAGAAGCGACGGCTATAGTGTCAAAAAGTAAGTAAGTAAGTAAGTAAGTAAAATTTAAGCTGCCATCTGAATGTTTTGTACACTGTTACTCTTTGTTAATGAGAAAGAGAGAGATAAAAGATTCAGTAACAGATTTTTACATTGGCACACTCTGCACACACTGAAGAGCCCTGCATTGCTGTCCTCCCTGAATGAACAAGAGGTGAGTGTTTGAAAATCACATATAGGTTATTGGTGTATTCAAACATCTGGGGAAAAGCAAGGCACTTACCAGGAGATCCCCTGTCATTAGAGGCATATTTGTTGTGTCAACCTTTTTGTTTTACTTTAACACCATCATTAGGGGGCAGGTGACGGTGTTAGGAAACAAAAGCTAATAAGTAGCAGCTGTGCCAGTTGATTGCTCAGGTGTATTCAGTAGGTCGATGATGTCACAAGCCTACAACAGTTTGTAAGGCGACACTTATAATGTTTTACTATGACATCATCAACCTACTTGATTAATGCATCTACTTGTTTAATTTATTTATTGTTTAAATTGGTAATTATTATTAAAGTAATACTGAAATAATTGAAAATGCTTCAACCTGCAGTGTGGGACTTTTGTCTCCCCCTTCTGGCAGAGAGAGTAATTACAACAAACACATGTCGACAGGTGAGTAAAAGCTACACCAATGGTTATACAGGTTTGTCCTCGCCATCAATTGTTTCCTTTATATGCCTCCGTGCTGGTGATAGTTGTGGCTGGTGGCATTATGTTTTAGGGTTGTCCATCCATCCGTCTGATTCTTGTGAACGCAGTATCTCTGAAACACCTTGAGGGAATTTCTTCAAACTAGGTACAAACTGGGGCGCCATGATAGCTCACCTGGCAGAGCTGGTGCCCCATGTACAGAGACTGCAGGCCCCACTCAAAAACAACAACAACAACAACAAAAACTAGGTACAAACATCTACTTGGATTCAGGAAGAACTAATTAGAATTTGGAGGTCAAAGGTCAAGGTCAGTGTGACATCACAAAACTCCTCTTTTGGCCATAACCAGAATTGAAAACAATAATTCACAGTTGGTCAGACAATGAATTAGATGAATTGGAATAACCTTGACAAACACATTTCTGATGCGGTAATTATGACAAAATTTCACACAGATGTTTAGTGGGATACAACAATGACAGTGATTACCTTTTTTATTCAAAAGTTCAAAGGTCAACTTCACTGCGATATCATAATATCCTGGAAATACACTAGTGTGGCCATTTTTCAACACCATAACTAAGGAACAGATGTGAAGCTTGCGACCATATTTCACAGTTAGACAGTCAGATATAGAATTGGTGACACTTTTAACTCAAAGGTCAAAGGTCATTGTGACCTCAAAATAGCATTTTAGCCATAATTTAAGAATTAATTGGCAGATCCCAAATTTCACACACATGTTGACTGAGACGACACAATGAGTAAACAGGAACATCTTTTCATTTCATCCATTCTGTTTTTCAGTCACTGCCTCATTCTGAATGTCAAGCGTCATCAGAATCGTGACCTTCACAGTGAGTGAGTGCGGAGAAAACAAAAGCACCACATTTTGTATTGCTATACTATCCTTCCTCTGCACACTGAGGTTCTTTTTTTATCTGGAGCATCAGAAACCTTTCTCGTACGCTTTTTCTGTTATAGGTTCTGCCATACTCCTAGCAGCTATCGCCTTTGTCTCACATAGCCAGACCAATGTCCACACTTTATTTTAGCACTGTGCCACAGCTGGAGGTCTGGCTGGACCCATTATCATTGTGCTGTCGGGGGGGAAAAACACTCTGGCTTGTTTGTATTTCTTTTGTACCATTTACAATCGTCTTGGGCAGCGACAAGCCCAGGATAATTTGCTAATGGTAGGTTTATACCAACACCGTACTTCCTGTGAGTTAACCTACTCCATAGTTACGGTAGTCACAGTATATACTGCAAAATACAGAAAGAGATTTACCTGGCAGCAATTCAGCATTGTGTATTGTGTGAACTTGTGTGGCAAGGGATTCTTTTTTGAGAAATAATAATACACTGATAAGAACTTAAAGGAGGCATGATTTTTTGTAATTAGTCTTAACGTGACACTGAATTTAATAAATCCTCCACTTCATTCAAACAAGGTCAGTCTTCGCCAAGCCAGGAAGTTAGTTCTGCTTGTGGAGTAGGCATCACGCAGCCCATCTAGCTCATTTTGCTCATGAATTTGCTGACCAAAGAAAACACAATCATTACACACTTGCATTCTAACTGATTTTTCCAGGCACACAGCATAGTGAAGCAGATAACAAAGCATCCACCTCTAATGCTGTGGGATTTAATCACACCTCAGCCCCTCCCTTCACTGATCTACCACGGTGCTCTCATTCCCAAATATCATGAAAAATGGGCAATAAAAGCTACTAGATCACAACTGACAAGGTTGTGTCAGTTGCTGTAATATCCACCGTGTGAGGCGTAAGTATTACATTATTGTTATTGGCTCATATCCATATGCCAATAACAGACTGGGCCTGAATTAGAGACAGGGTTTGCCCCAGTGAGGAGCAGGCTGTCTGCCAGACACACCTGACACTACTGCCAAATGACCTCCAGCCCTTTCTACTGCTTACTGCAGAGCACACACACACACACACAACCTCCAAAATTGCAGAAGGAAAACAAGGAAATTTGAAAACAATTGAATCTTTAAGCAAAATTTGAAAGTGCTGCACCCAGAGGTGGTGTTAATAGATTGGTTACCAGTTGTTATCAGTGTGAGTGAGTGTTATTGTGTGTGTGTGTGTGTGTGTGTGTGTAAACTGAGACTAACTTACTGTCCATGGAATCTGCAATATTTATTTGTCTAATGAAGACAAACTAGGGTTGGATGTTTTTGTAAACATTCCTCATTCCTAAATGCAATACTCTCCAGCTGTAAAAACACCAGATCAATCCTGATGCTCATTCATCATGGTCCAACGGCTGCCAAAACATACAGCATATCCCGAAACACTTGCTATACACTAACACATAACACATAGGTTCAATAGACAGTCAGTCACACGATCGTATGCACTTGTTGTTACTGTTACTGTGGCTGGAGCTTTTTTGTCAACTATGGCCAGGGTTAAGCTATTCTCATGTGCTCACATTTAAAATTCAGATAAAAGTCGTCTTTAAAACAAAATAATTTCTCTCCATATGAAATCTTACAGCAATGCAGTTGCAGTACGATAAAAGATTATGTTCATAAAACAGTAAACAGTTAAATTATGGTCAAATTTAGAGTAGACGATAGACGATAAAGCTGTGTATGCTTTTGGGCGTGGCTACCTTGTGATTGACAATTAATTCTCAATGAGTCAAAATCATCCTCCACAAACCAATGGGTGACATCATGGTTCACACTTGGTATTAAAGGGTTAAACAACACAAACTATTGTTTTAAAGGGGAAATGTAGTGAGTGGACTGCACAAGGACGCACAAGGCAGAGGCACTGCAAAGAGTGGCAGAATATCATTCGTATCCATGTGTAGCTCGGTCTTTTACTACCAAAGCCCAAGAGAAGGCCTCCCTGTGAAACCAAGACTATAAAGTAGAAAAGTAGCTAGCCACTCTTGGATCTTAGTCTGTTGCCGGAGAAGTCATTGATGAGGCTTTCAATGGATGACAGTTCAGAGTGTATGCCAGACATCTCTGCAGTGGACTCTACTGTTGTCCACACAGTCCCATAAGTGATCGCACCATGACTGGATGAGTTACTTAAGCCTTCAGCTCAGAGAGCCAGTGTTTTAAGTATGGAGCAGAGCATGGGAAGAGGAAAAGATCCACGAACATCCAATGCATGCTAAGTAAAAAAATAAAATTAAAAAAAAGTAAAGCTGGTCTCATTAAAAGCAGCAGAGTATCAAACGTCATGGCGTAGTAATAACAAGACCTTGATACCTGAACTCCAGGTATGAGCAGCCAGGTATACCCTAATCCACCTTAATGTTATGTCAACCACCAGCTCAAATGATCTCTTACAAGTAACTGAGTTATTTCAGTTTGATTGTGTGATTGATTTGATAATCTCGACTTCAATTATGTTGGATTACAGTCTAATTAAAAATCAAATCAAACATATTTGAAAGACAAAGCTCAGTTTTCTCTACACAAGGCCTATTACTGAAGTAAACAACTCTTTAACAGCATCAGAATACATTAATAACATGGATTTAGTGTTTCTCTTAGTCTGTGTATTAAAACACCTACCATCAAACAGTTAGTCATGGAGGTTTCTAGTCCTCTGTTTTCAAAACCCAGTACCTTTAAATAGAATACAGAGAACATTAAAGGGGTTGTCACTCTCTCTGGAGAAATACACTTTGCATCTACAGGCAGCGTTCAATTAAAATCCTTAAAGCCCTTTCTGCAGGCAGGGGATAGTTGACAATTACACACGCTCACGTACACAAACACACGCACACATACACACACATATGCACGGTGGGAGGGGATTTAGAGAGACGGCTCTAGAGTCTGACATCAGTAAACCCAATTCAAACCTCCAGCTTACATTTCGTCACAGAACTGATTTCCACTAACACTCAGGACTACACAAAGAACATGTTCTGTATTGATCATTATACAAATGTGTATACACACCAAGGATGGATTATCCACACAAATGCAGAGTGAACACAAACAATCATACGATACATGTGATAGTATCGTCTCCTTACTTTCTCCCTGTAAGGACTTTCTTTCACACACACACACACACACCACACCACACACACACACACCACAGACACACAGAGAAATGAAATCCCTTGCCTTTCTGTGTTTGGCGTCCGGAGTAATGTGATTGGTGTGCACACCTCCGTATTTACCAAGGCTCAATGATGTCTGGCATCCCTTAAGGTGAAAATACGCCTTAAAATGGTCCCTGAGATGACCAGCTGGACCCAGTGAAATGCTCACCCTTACAGACTATAGACTACTAATGTACAATAGAGTACAGCACACAACATATGATCAATAAGAATATCAGTATAGACCACAGTCACAACAAAATAGAAAAATATAAACAAGTTAAGCTGGTTGCTAAAGCTCTTGCAAGACTGGCAGTGGACAGATGTTTGATAAAACAATTGAGAGGGAAATAAAGATATACTTAAGACACTATAATGTACTTAAAATTGGTTTCATGGAATTCTTATAATGTGCGTGTGAAATCATTTGTTAAAGGCAAAGTCCACATTTTCTTTTTCTTCTTGCGGTGCAATCACGTAGATCATTGTTGCTGTAGATGAAATCTGGGATTTGGATTTCGATTACTTGAATGACTTAGAGAAACCAGAAGAAAGCCGATGTTGTGACATTTTTCTCTGCTGCATTTGGCTGTGTTGTCAGGTATGGCTCTGAACAATAGGAAAAGAATAGGCAGA
>NW_023339785.1:15810040-15813001 GCF_004916995.1 Morone saxatilis | reverse complement strand
CACACATACACACATACGCACACATATTAATCAAATCTACCTTCAAGCATAAAATGGACGCCTACTCCACTTATAACTTCCCGGAATCTCCAGAGTCCTCTGCCAGCTGGACATGCCGAACTCCACACAAACACACACACACACATATGTAAGATGGAAAAACAGACAGTGTGCTGGGTCATAGATGGGTTCTGCATACATAAAAACATCACAGATGTCATTTCATCTGCTCTCTCTCTTTCTCTCACTCATACACACTTTCCTTCAGATATCATTAATGGCTCAACTATTTGGCATTTAAGCACTACTCTGACTAGCAATGTAATGGCAATGATGACTTTGTTTTAGTAAGCTTTTGAGGCAAAGTACATTCCTGAAAATGTCCAGCCAACACAACATAAACACCACATACTGCATGTCCTGGTGATGTTAAACATCCCAAGCAGCTGTGTTTAAGGGGTTATCAGAGTAACACTGCTACAGAAGCTGCTCATTATTGCCTTTGTCCACAAAACACTGTCTGACTCTTGATCTTTTAGCGGCTTCACAACTTGTTGTTTTTACTTATTTCACCATATAATTGTCTTTTATGTTGAAGCCACAAACAAAGAAAGTCCTTTGTCTTGCTTCTCTATCTCTGGTTTTACAAGGGAACCCACACAAAGTATTCTGTACATTTGAATGTGTTTTAAAAAAGCACTTGCTTCTCAGCTTGGCTGCATTCTTTATGCTGGAATAGTGATTAGTGGCTTGTACATGCTTCATATACACAAGACATACAGTCAAGCACAAACATGCATGTACATACACACTCTTTATATTAATAAAATGCAAACACACCACACACTGTGGCTCCAGGTCATTATCTGAGGCAGGTCCAAGCGAGGCTCTCAGGGTTATTGGAATGTCATTTCACTGTTTTTGGAGGGGGATCAGATTTCCAATTCCTCTTGACCTCACTCCTCTCTGCCTCCCTTAGGGCTCCGCAGCAAATGAACAGGGTCGCCATGGTAAAACAGGCCCCGCCAAAAGGCTGATCTGCCGCAGGCATGCTAGTGGCAGAGTTGATCTGATCTATGTGGAGCCAAAAATGCAATAAATAACACATCATACTGTGATTAGTTTTATGTCTGTCACCATAAAATAACAGTGAGGATTTAGAACATTTTGTCACACGCTGGAACATTTTCAGCAACAGCTGGAGAGTTGTGTTGCTTCATTTGAGGTTTGGGTGAGAGAAAGTGAGAGATGAATTTGTGGTAAATGGGGAGTCTATCGCCTTCATGTTTTGTGTGAAATAGTCTCAGTTTTTTAGCACCCTCTTATAACACCTCCATTCACACATTGACCCCTTTTTCAAACCACTGTTGACAACCACATAACCCTGTAATAGAGGGTGTCAGGAGCAATCTGGAGACATTTCTCTCTGGGAGGCCTCCCTCAGATACAAGTCCGATACAAGTGTCCGACACTCAGGGAAGAACTCTCTGTCTGTTATTCTGTTATTTGAACATTCATTTTTTTCTCTCTCTTTTTCATCATTCACCATCTTTCAATCTAATAATCATACCTTTACCTTACCTGAACCTTTGTTTAGTCAGTAGGTTTCAGTACACTGTCAATGTCCCTGAGTGGATGTGTCCCTGAGCTTAGGGCAAAGAAGAGGAGGAGAAAACTGAGAGTCAGAGAGAAAGAGCGAGAGATGAGGGATGGATAGACACACAGAGGGAGCGGATGACAGAAAACAGATAATTCAGGGTCAGTAGATTCAAAGCGCTACGAGACTTGGATGCTGTCATTTATATATCATCTCAAAACTATACTAAACTGTACTATTTCCACTCTTTTGCAACTGATAGTATTCATCTTTATAATAGAATGTAAACAATTACAGACACACACAGTAAGAAATAAAGGTACAGGAATGGACCTAAAAGGAAATGCCTTGTCGCTCCAGCTTGGTCATTTATCAGCTCTATTTCACCTTGATCTCTGCTTTGCATTTATTATTACTGATCACTCTGTACGTCTTGACCCTCATAAGCACTGGTTGGACTAACCTGGTTTGTGTCCTACCTCCAAGAAGAAATTTTACTGTTGAGATCTGAGTCTACAGGTCCTTTCCACAAGGCTGCTTTGTGGGATGATCTTGGGATCAATTTGCGTCTTTGTGCCATCTATTGCACACACATTATTTATTTAGTTAGTGAGATAGTTTTGTTATGCTGACGATACCAAGCTCTACCTACCAGGTTCTGTTCCAGGAGTAAGAAAACTCAACAGTATGTGAAATGGATCAATTCATGTCTAGATAGGGTTTCTTAATCTGACTGCACCAGATTGTCTGTTACACAGAATCACCTGGGAAGTTGTTGTTGGAAAATAAATGATGAAAAAGGCAGGCTCTTTTAAAAAATGCTCAACAGGTGATTGGATGAACCATCTGTCTATTACTGTCTATCACGACCAAACTTCAACCAGTCAGATCAATGAACCATATAACGTAGTCCAACTCTTACCAAAGCCTGTCAGGAGAAGAGCAAAAACATATTTTTTATTGAGAAATGCCTTCAGTGACACTAAGTATTTCTTAGAATACTTATTTACCCATAATGTCTTTAATATTTTATCTTTTCTTTTTTTTCCCTTAAATTGATAGCGACAGCTTAAGAGTGACAGTAAAGGTTGGAGAGAGAGATTAGATGACATGCAGCAAAGGGCTTCAGGAACGAACATATCTTAAGGTTAAATGTAAAGCCAAAGTCTGTTTAATTAAATTCATTACTTTGCTATAATATTCAAAACGTAAAATTATTTTTATTGATGGTTTAAAAAAACATAGTGTATGGAATCTGTCACCCCCTGTTGGCTACAAGAATCAGATAGATCAACGTCTCCACAATCCCTCACACAGCTGCCCTCCATAACACATAAACTTACACAGACGCTCACACACACACA
>NW_023339785.1:15809821-15810017 GCF_004916995.1 Morone saxatilis | reverse complement strand
ACACACACACACACACATTCCTTACACGCCTCTCTTTGGAACATTTCATCGTGGTTAATCGACCTATGGCCCACTAAGAGGATGATGGGAGGTATTAGAGGGGAGCAGAAAAGCACCTTGGTAGACCAGGTCACTTCAACAACACCACTCATATTGGAAGAGGTATTATCTCATCCACATGAATTAGGATGGACTT
>NW_023339785.1:15801995-15809721 GCF_004916995.1 Morone saxatilis | reverse complement strand
TTTTGGTCTGGGGCTGTTTTTTTTTAATGGTTTTTGCCTTTTAGTTCCAGTAAAGGGAAATCTTATTGCTACAGCACAGAACAATAATTTTGACAGTAGAGTTTGTGACAACAATCTTGGGGAAGGCCTGTTTTAACATGATCTTGTTGGAAGCCTTCCAAGAAGTGTAGAGGGTGTAGTGACAGCAAATGAATGCCCATGGCTTTGAAATTAGATATGAATGTAAAGTTAATTTGTCCATATACTTTTGGCCATATAAGTAAAATAAATAAATAAGGTAAATACAGAAAAACAGTGATACACAATATATGTAGAGAAAATAAGAAATACTGTGTATTACACTATTTAAAAATGAAGAAGAATAAAAGAATACAAATAACACCTAGAAAAGCTTTTATATATTCAAGCAGATTTTAAAAAGAGCAGTTTGAATAAGCTCAACTGGTGGAAAAGAAGAAAAACATGGAATTTTGGTGTGGTGAAATTATTTATAAAATGTTCATACTTTTTGGGCATTATAAAAGAAAACTGCCTTCTGTCTCCACCTCTTTTTTTCTGGCAGATAATTTTCTTTTTTTACGCAGTGTTTTCCTTTGGGGCTCATTTGGACTGAATATAAGGCCAGCTGAAACTGTCTTAAATGGCTGATATTGTTCTAGTTTTGGAATTGACTAATTTTTTTCCAGTAACTAAAATAAATTAAATTGTTTGTCCAATTATTTGAACTGCTGTGAACATAGTAGACTATGGTAATTTTACTGTATCAGAGCTAAGGGTGGACTGCTCTCTCGCTTCAAATCTTCAAAGCTCCTGTAGCAGACATCACATCTCACCACACCTCGTGTTTTACAGATGAGTGAGATATAGCCCCACATTCCTTTAATCACCATTCCCAAACTTGAAAGATCCCCGCCTTGCACGGTTTTATTGCCAAGATTCCTCGTACTGCTCCCTATACCTGGAGCATATCCTCTGGCTAGTAACAAATGCATTAACTTTCCCATAAATGCCTTCTTTAGCTTCTTTGTTTCCCAGCAGGAATATTCCGAAACTGTAATAAAACTAATATAAAGGAGTATGTTTCAGTAGAAGAGAAAAAGGAAGCATGAAGGGTATTCCCAGTGGCACAAAGGGCCTCAGCAGTGACCAAGTGTTTAGTGATGCTTGTCGCTCTTTCTTTGTCCCTTTCTGTGTCTGTCTTCTGCACAAGCTTTTAAGGGATCCCCAACTATTCTGACAGACATCCAATATTCTGTTTCTGTGTGTAGTGTTGGAGTCAGGACTGGGTAAGGATATACCCACATCTCTCAATTCAATATAAAATACTTTATTCATCCCTCAAGGGGAAATTTAAATCAAGCAAATGTGCGAACAGAAGGAGACATACACCATTAATTTACATACAATAAAAAAACTAGATCTAAAAATAAAAGTATGACAAATGTTAGAAGATATACACAAGGATTAGAATAATGTGAAAGTGCGGGTGCATCTATCCGTCTACACACAAGGTAAACTAACTGTTGTATTGTGACTGTTCACAAGTCTAATGGCTTCTGGAATAAAACCTTCCTTCTATTTGTTTTGTATACAGTTTTTACTTGTTCGGCAAAGGGATCTTTTTGTTGCTGAGCTGGTAGCACCTCGTAGCTTCTGGAGTTCAAATTCAGCCTAAATATAAAATCCCCCCGTGGGAGAAATTCAACAGTGTTTACTACAAGATTTACACAGCACTAAATTTAAACAAGTTGCATGCTAAATGCTAAATAGACAGAGAAAGGGATTTCACAAAAATAACATAACATACCTAAAACTACTACAACTACCTACTACTAATGTTATCATAATCAAATATATATAATATATAGCAAAATCAAAAAAATCTCCAAATCATTTTTCGTTTTTGCCCATCAAAATTATCATGTGTCGTTTTTTAAGCTACAGCTCATGATGCTAGAGTGATTATTAACTGAGTTGGTCTTAGAAATAGCATAGAAATGTGTTAAGTTGTGATAGTGCAACCCAGTTCAGTAAATCACTAGTTTGAAACTAGCTACTTAAAAACTTAGAAAGGAGGCACAGACCTAGTAGCCTAATGGATATATGAATAGCTTGTGCCACCCAATCCTGGTCACAAAGAGGCACACGTGCATACACACATATAGACAAAGATACACATACAAAAACTTCAAGCAAAAAGTGGAAAGATTTGGTCACTGCCTGACACGAACATACACATATGCACATAGGCCTACATATTTTCTCCTTCCACATCTCAACCTCATGTGGCAAGATGGTGGATTAAAGAGGGGAGCAGTGAGTCCGTTCCCCCCTTTAATTAATAACCGTCTCTGTTATTATCAAAGCCACACTCATCTTTAGCAGGGAGGAGAAAGGAAGTCCTCCCACTATACCTCATAAAAAAACAGAGAGGGTGGCGAAAGAGAAGTTTAACGTCCACAGCAGAAGAGTAAAATACAGGACATATGAACTGTAATAGCAGTCAGCCAACAAGTTTTGCTTTTTTGTTGCTTTTTCTGTCACTAATATATATGATGAGGGGGTACATGCATCTGTTTGCAGTTGCTTTACAGTAACAGTAGTACAGATTATACATCTTTTAAACTATGGTTGCATTTTTCTAGCAGATTTCCAGATGTGTGTATGTACACTCGTGCTACACTTGTGTGTGCATGTTGTGGGGGGTTATCGGGGACTCGGGTCTAATAACAACCTTGATACTGTTCTCACAGAGGCCTCTGAAGTTGCCTCCACTCCATCAAGTCAGTGTGTGGTTGCCCGGCAACCGAGGGTCCGGTGTTCCCGAGCGGCGCTGTTTGTTCCCTACGAATGATCCGCCAGAGAGAGGAAAGATGGGCGGAGGTGAGGATGAGAGAAGGAAAGACACAAATTGGTAAATGGAAGACGCAGCCTCAAGGGGCCCTGAATCAATGCCTGAGCAAACAAGCTCTGTCTGTCTCTCTCTGCCGCCATCTTTCTCTCTGTTGGATAGTACTTCTGCTTCACTGTCTTGTCTAGCTCTCTCTGACCCTCATTCTTTCATATAGTTATTTTTTTAATACTATTTTACATGCACTCTATCCACTAATTAGCTCAAATCTTTCACTTTGAAATGTTTTTAATTTCCTTTAACATATTCATCTTTCTGTTTCACTCCACAGGTGATTGTCTATCCAGTTACATTTATCTTTTCTTCCCCACTTCTATTCACACTTTTCTCTTCCTGTACCATTAATAAAGATTATGTCCCACAACATAAAACTGTTTCCCATCTCTCTATAGCAACTGACTGATGAAAACAGATTATAATCTTGTGTTTTAGAGTTTAGACTCTTCAAGGAATACTTCTGCTATTATCTGTTATTTATCATGAGACATTCACTCCTACCTTTTACTCCTATAATGTGATTAATGGCAATAACTAATTCTTCTTATTATTATTATTATTATTATTATTACAGTATTAGAAGGCTCTATTGGCATGTTTTCATAATCACCTGAATATAGGAATTGTTGTTGAAGTGTTTTTCTTACCTTAGAATGAGCCATTTATATCTACAGACGACTTCCATGGAGTCCGCCATGTTGAACCACCTGTAGATGGCTAGATAAAGACGTTCGTGTTTTTCGCAGTCGCTGTAGTTTCTCTTTCATGCATGGAAGGGGGAGGGCAGTTGCGATCTGCAACTACACGGCTAGATGCCAGAAAATCCTACACACGGTACCTTTAATAATAAAAATAAGCATGTGCTTTTGAAGAACCCAAGGTAATATTTCAAAGGAACATTGTAGAGTCGTGATGGTATTGCCAGACATAAACAAATGATGAGGGAAAGGATTGCAGAGCTGAGAGATGGTGAGCGGGCCTGCAGATGAGGAGTGGATGCATCTGGGTGGTACATATTTATTCATATAAAATTGGGGTTGAAGTCCACAGAGGGCTTTGAAAGTGAGTAGAATCCTTCTGAAGTTAATGCAATAAGAATACAGTCATGGGGGACCTGCCTGTGCGATATAGTTATGTGAGCGGGTGGGGTAAAAGTGATACTGTGCGAAGTAAAGTTATAATGGATTACACGATCATCTAACAGTTTGTTAGAGAGAGTAACACAAGCAGACCTGCAGATGTCTAGCACGTTAAGGGTCCGAATTCGTACTTGTGGGTAAGTTAGAGTGCTGGTAGGGTTGCTGATGAGAATGTTACAAAGACTTGAGTAGAGTCAATTTGAGAAATTTGGAAGGAGAAAATGTTTCTGTTTTACCACTGATGGAGTTGTGAGGTAGGTTTTGGTGACCTACGTCTTGATGTCAAGCACAGAGGAGGTGAGTGGGCCCAGCAATATAGTAGAGAAAATAACATCTTTGATGTGTTCACAAGAACTGCTGAATTGCTGCTGAATGTGCTGCAGGTTTATTGTATGGTTCAATCTCACTGAAACTCTAAAACAGCAGCAGGCACCTGTTACTCAGACAGATCCATTGTACACTACTCGATCACTGCAAGTCACTTAGTAAAATTTCCCAATTCCCCAAAATTGCCAAGAAAAGAGTTGATGCAGCTTTTCACAAAACTTCCTCCACTTCTTGAGAGTAAGTCATGGTTTTGTTACTTTACATGCACCTTTTTCTCATGATAGGTCTCTGGTTTTGCATCTTCACCAAAGATGGTGAAGATGCCTTATGATGGCATGCACAAAAAGTAGATAGTTAATCAGGTTGTTGTAAAGAAACACAGGTTTATTATCATTTCTGTATGGTAGTGCTGTACGCTAGCTAGCTAGATAGTTAGTTAATAGCTGCACTATGTGAGGAGTTTTCAGATAAGCATGCATTCAGTGAATTACAATTACAGAACAGTTTTATGTTCAATGTGCTGCTGCTGTCTTAGCCAGGACACTCCTGTAAAAGAGACTGTTAATCTCAGTGAGACACTTAAACACTAAAGTTATATATAGAACAGGGTTGGGAAAAAAGAGCAGTGAATTCAAATTTAAACAAATTACACAATTGAGCTGTATTGTTTCCAGAAGAAAAGTGAGGTGTAGCAAGAACAGTATGTACAACCATACACTTAATAAAATACATTTGGATCTCTGTCACATCTACACCATGGCTGTGTAAAGGAAATTTCCCCTAACTTTTTGAAGCAGCTGGACTCACAAGATCAAACGAGAATCCATTTAGCTTTAATCTATGCACCAACCGCAGTGGTTTAGATCAATCAGCATCCTGTGAGGAACCACCAGCAGCTACGGTATGTGTGACAACATGTGAGAAGTGACTATTTGTTCAAAAACAACAATCAGGGCTGGAAGAGGTTAGTGTAGATTCTACTAGCATCAGTTATATCAGAAGTGGAGAGTATTTCTTCACTGAAAGAAGAGTAAAGACAGCACCGAAGGCGTTCATGATGTAAAATCTGTTTTCGCGTAAGGGTTGACTACGTAATATGGTTCTTTGAGCTTATTGGTTGAAGTTCACCCGTAATAGACAGATGGTTCATCCAATCACCTGCCGAGTATTTTTTGACAGTTCCTGCCTTTTTCCAAAAAGTTTCCAATGACTACTTCCAAGATTGTTCTGTGTAACAAACCACAAGGTGCAGTCAAGTTAAATTTCCCCTCCACTATGTATAATGTAAGTCAGACCTCCCTGTGTGGCTTTACAGTCCACACCAAAAGTACAGAAAATGCAATGAAATGACTTTCTATGAGGATTATTTCTCATACAATGTGAGAAATAAAGTTAGACCCTGCTGACTTTCACAAGCTGAACTGAAATAACTGTGGCTTGACCGAATCATTCCACAGGCCAGCCTCTGACAGCAACAACCCAAACAGATTCATACACTGTGAAGCATTATGTGGAAAATGCGGAGATTGAATCTTGATTTTCATTTTGAGGTCTGTGGAAGCTGTATGACATCAACGCATGTCTTCACGACTTTGTGAAAAGCTGGATTTAGCAAGCTATCATTTAGATACATATTATGATATGATCTTATTAAACTAAACACTCTCTTTCTTTAGAGTAGTAAGGTAATGGATCCTGACAGATCTTGTTACGCAAAGTTTCAGACAAAATCAGTTTGTTAAAGTTGGTCCCAATGGAGTCAGGTTCAAAGCAAACACTGAATGCACACCGAAGCGTGAGAGTGTACCTGGCCTTTCTGCCAAATTCGGCTTACATCAGCGCTCCGACCTAACCAGCTAGGGGCCAGAACATACACACACACAAGCACTGAGCTTCTCAAAGGACACAATGTACTCAGCACCATCTCTTGTTCTTTTCCTTCTTTTTCACCCTTTCCCCCTTCCTTAACCTAATTATATCTGTCCTTATCCTTCTTTCTCCTCCCTTGCACTGCAGAGCTGGCGTTCTCACCACCACTAATGACACGGTGTGATCTCCACAGAGTCCCCAGCCAGCGAGCTAGGGTCACATATGTTCTATATCATCTCCTGAACACTTCCATATGGAAGTATGCCACCCATGCCAAGACCTGACACAAATACAGTGCCCCTGCAGTAAAGGAGAGAGAAACTAAGACAGACAGACTGACAGAAATAGTTGGGTGATAGAAAAGAGAATAAACAATAAGAAAAACAGAGAGAGAAAGATGGACAGACAGAAAAAAGGAAAGGGTGAAGGCATAAGCTGGAGTGCAGCAAGAGAGTGAGAGAAGGGAGAAGAACAGCCAATTAAAACCCAAACAGGGAGAGTGTGAGTATGATGGAAAAAGAACACATACCAGGTCTACTTTTTCCCTGTCTGGCTGTTGACTTAGGCAGACAGAAGCAGTCATAAACAGGAAAGCCTAAAATGATGAAGCACCATGCTGCTACTGCATGTTTTAGTCCCCCCATATTCACAATGGGTTTGTTTCTTTTTTTTCTTCTTTTTTTTCCCCTATTGAAAATAATTTGTTCAACCCTTACTCTGTTGCAGCTTCTTGTTGGGCTTAAATGCAATAGAATAGGAGAAACATTATACCTTTTTAAAATCAAGATGAATCTACTTTTTGAAGATGCAAAGTCCACAGCATAGTCACACATATCTTCTGATTAAAAAGAGGATCACAAACCTATGCAGTTTTATTGATTCAATCTCTTCTATGGGTGCCAAAAGCAGAAAGTAGTGCAAAAAAAATCTTTTTTTTTAATTGGTACAACAGATAGACCTTTCTGTCAATACTGTGAGCTTTTCCACTAACAGTACAGATAGAAAGTGAGCTTTCCACTTCTAAAAAAAGGATCTTTCACGCTTTTTAAAGGCAAGAATCTTGGTCCCATTTGATTCTGTTGCATTAATTTTAGTTTAGTTTAGTTTTTGGTGTTCCTTGCCACTTGGGCACTGACAAGATAATAATTACACTGTAAATGGGAACACTAACAAACAAGTTGCCTATTTAAAGATCTAGCAGACATAAAGCAAACTTAGCCCACATTTAGAGTCACGTCACTAGCTACCTGATAAATGTAAGTCCAATGTCCACTCTTTCCAACTCCAGCTCCTGACAAACATATCTGTCTCTTTAGCTGCAAAATGCTTCACTATGTTTACCAGCTAATTGCTAACCTTGCCTGTTTGGTGCAGGGCAGATAGTGCACAATGGGTTTATCAGAGCTGCTTGAACTGGGTTGATGATAGTGGAGTTGCATGCTGTAGAACCAAAACAATAAGCTGAAAGACATTAAAACGCTTT
>NW_023339785.1:15801543-15801889 GCF_004916995.1 Morone saxatilis | reverse complement strand
TAAAAAAACATGAGCCTGCCCTTAGAACATGCATTCTTTCCTCAAAAACGTGGTTATAAAAATATGGAGTTTAATGAATTTTGAATATAATGCCTCTGTGTCATATGCAGTGTAATTATATAACGTACACATGCACAAACATACACACTCTCTCTCTAACAAAGCCTTAATCGCTGGCTATGAACCTGAGTTAGAGATAAGTGAAGGAAAGACAAGAGGCCGAAGGAGACAAACAAGTTGGTTGCCATGCAGATGTGTGTGGAGGTTGTGAGAACGCCGCTCTGCCACTAATCAGCCCATCACCCAGACAACATCAAGCCTTTTAACATTACAACCGGCAATGGGG
>NW_023339785.1:15795326-15801518 GCF_004916995.1 Morone saxatilis | reverse complement strand
TCTTATGGGTAGATGTGTCTGAGTATAGTGCGGACATACCCACTTTTATATGCAGCATGCAAGCTTTTTCCTCCAGGGGTGACATTGATGGTATGGAGTGCTATAGGGGGCAGAACAGGCCTGTTCATACGTGTGTGTGTTACTGCAGATCATGTCCTTTCAGTGCCAGGCCTGTAACATACACAAGAGATTCACACATGCAAATAGACTATATTCAAATAAACACAAAAAAACGCAGGGCTGTTGTATGTGGAGGGTGCAACTGAATATTCATGGTGTAGGTAGTATATGTTGGTGTTATGTATCATACAAACATAAAAAATACAACACAAAACAGAAGGCATAATATACTGTTGTGTTCTTAATATAATATATACATAATATAATTTATTATTTTATATTAAATGAAATTTTTGGTCGCTGTGGGGCAGTGGAACAAGTTAAAAACAGAACCATTTGGGCATATTATTACTATATAAATTTGTTATATGGAACATTAGCCAAAACAAGTTGCTAAACTAAGCAGACACAGAGTAACATTAGCATTGATCTGTAATCGATGTTTTCTGGCTGGCTGATAAATGTAGGTCCAATATTCACTCTTTTTTTTTACCACTGTTATGATTCTTCCTACCAACCCCTGAAGAAATCAGAAGAGGGTGAGCAGTCTGAATATGTTAATATATTTACTCTCTGAATTAAGGTTTTTTTTCCCCTAACAAACAAGAGTTTTTTGTGGTGATTCGTTGGAACAGTGGAAACAGTGGAAATACTAAGAGAGATGGTTTGGGAATTATTTAGTTTATGTCAAATTCAATGTTAATTAGGTAAAATTGTCAGTTTTGTCAATGGAGTCCGGTGAAGTGAGAGAGATGGGATAACTGCAGTTTCTTATGTGAACAATCTGGAGCCCATCATTGCAAAACCAAAGACCACTTTTTAAGTGGAGTGGTACATGAAGGTGCCCAATTGCCCCATGAAGGATTATGTTTGCAGCCAATTTTGCAGTTGCTGGTTGCACCCGTGCGCGGTCAGATAGCGTGAGCCGAGTTTGAGAGAGACGTGAGTGCCCCATTAGTTTCTTCAGGACATCAAAAAATGGAAAATATTGTCAGGTTGAAAAATACCAAAACCCGAATACAATGCTAATTACACCTATACATGCGCGGTGATGCCGTAACACTATTTTAGATGTTTAGCTGGCTGCTGTTTGAATATGTCTCAACATGATGAAACTATTCATAATTGACCCATTGTAAACATGTAACATTGATGTTGTGTGGTTAGTTATAGTGTGACTAAGCAACCGAACAGTAAACAAAAGCGCTGTAGACACAGCCACAACCTGTATAACGTGCAAATGCTCCTGTGGGCTCTGAGTAGAGCGAGGGTCGTCACACTTGATTGGAGTGGGGTCGATTCCCCAGCTCTCCTTCTGCATGTTGAAGAGTCTTTTGTATGACATGAATACTTTCTGTTCATGATGGCCTTTGCCATCACTGTATGAAAGGGGTGAATTGTGATATGTAGTGTACAGCGCTTTGAATGGTCAGAAGACTAGAAAAAAGCTATATAGTAAGTACAGACCATTTACCATTTATGTCCATAGATGCGGTCCAGCACTTAAAGGGGAACTTGACAACTTTTTCACTACAAATAAACCCATTTTAGAAATCAATTTGGATGGTTAAATGGCCTGTTTCCAGTGAAAATGACCCCCCCAGCCCCCTCAGGCGACCCCAGGTGACCCCAGGCGAAACCAACCTTGCAACTTTTTGGACTACCATCCCGGTAAATTGGAAATAGGGAAGTATTGCGAGACAGCCAGAACGAGCGAGAACACGAAGGCTTTACGCAATTCCACATAAACGCACCACGCGCCTCAATAACCGTTAGTTATAATTGTATTACCCATCTTCGGTAGATATTGCTCCACACGAAAAAGTTGCCCGGCGAAAAAAAAGTCACATCAGCAGCGGTAGAAAGGGGGAGGAGGGTCGCCGCAAGATTTTTTTTCGAGTGTGTGAAATACACGTCCCAGAGCTGAGGGGAGCTCGTTGAGAAAACATGCGATGACAAAAGTGAAAACCAGCGAAGAAATGGCTAGAGTTGACAAGTTCCCCTTTAAACAAATGGCAATACACTTTCTTTCTGCGAGATAAAAACAGCACAGTGCTTAAAGTGAGATATTGTGTTCCCATTACCCACTAAAGTTATGAAGACACGCAATGTGAAACACTGAAAATGTGGAAGCTGTGTCCTTGATATGTCCTTTTCAATTTCCAAAACATCATGTGTTGAAATCATTGTTCATGAAGCTCTTGTTATTTACTGACAGTTGTTCATGCTTTGTGGTGAGAGTCAAGTCAGGACAGTCTGGTCTCCTAATCAGAGACCATATTGGAGTATGTCTGTGTTTGTATCTGTTCTTGTACATGAGGCACCCAACACGTGGTGCGCACATACGCACGCACACACACACAAACACGCATGCGCGTGCACACACACACACACACGATAGCAGACATACAACACAGCATGGTCTGCAGATGTACCAAACTCACAGCAGGCAAACACACAAATAGCATCATGTTTAGTCTCAACTTCAAATTAAGACTCAGATGCTTACGCTGTTTGTATCGGAGAACCAGAGGGTGTGTTGCGGGATGAGATGGGCTGATGATAGTGGCTCAGTGGACATATGATCCGAGGAACTCTCATTTGCAAACATACCTGTCCTTGAAATCTCTGTTCCTTCCCCACAGGTTTCCATGGAAACCAGGGAAAGCAGGGAGGCTGTGTGTGTGTGTGTGTGTGTGTGGAAGAGAGAGAGGATGAGAGAGTTTGCAGGTAAGGAAGTGCTCATATCTTACAGAGCTCACTTCATTTTTAACACATGGCTGTTCCCATTAGACATTTGTGATTTTCAATGATAAAAGGATGGTTGAGGTGAGTGACTGGAACCATAACAGTGTAAAAGTCAAGTTAAAATGGATACCAAGAAATATAGCTATGCAGTGCTTAAATGTGTTTTGAAAAGTTGCTGTTCGGCAGTAAACACCACTGGGGGAAGACCTTATGTGAACCAAGTCCACGACTCTGCCCTTGACACCAAAGTCAAAGATCAAGCACATAAGCACTTGGCTCATTCTGAGGCAGCCCTCATCAGCCACAGCAATACCAATGATGTATTTACAAGCGACAGACAGAGAGGTCCCAGTGAATTTTTAATGAAAGCTCTGTTTGAAATTTTGAACAAGCTCAAATTGATTCATGATTTTTTAATGGGCCCTGTGGAAGCTTCCAGAATTGCTGATTGTTTCTCCCACGATGAGCAAACATCCACAGCAGGGGGAAGGGAAAAAAGGGGGCCATGACTCAGACCTCTATTTTCTCCCCCACACACTGTTCACACAAATTTTAAGAAGCCAATATCCTGTTCAGTCAGTATTAATGATATTGATAACTTGATGACACTGAGAGTCAAACAGTTTGTAGATATGTCATTCTGGAGACATTCTCCGACTTATTTAAAACTCTTTAGCTATCTTCAAGTTTACTGACTTTGACTTTAGACTTGGAGGGCCAGAAAAAAAAAAAAAAAAACCCTCGTGAAAACATCCACGTGGAGGTCAAACTAAAATGTAATAAAAACAGACTTTGAGGTCATAACACTGCTGCTGATCCCTTGGCTCCATGTCATCTTATAGTGAGCTCACATCTAGAGGAACATTTCATTTAAGGAAATTCGATTATTCATTTATAAATATGGAACTAGGGACATGAGGCAATTAGCCTAACTTCGCACAAAAACTTGGAGCAGGGTGAAACAACCTGGCTCTCTCCGAAGATCCTACTAAATATTACACACTGGACCTGGAAGAGACAGCCATACTTTAAATGTATAATATGTTATCTCTGCCTCTCGGAGTCTCTCACAAAGAAACATAACAAAAGGCGTAGTTTGATGATGTTGTGAAGTAGCATTGGATCATGGGAGTTGTTGTCTTCACCACCATTTCTGTCATTGCAGTTAGCTTCCCTGGTTGGGAATCCTTTAAAAAATATACATCATAGGGCTAGTGTTTATAGACATTTTAATTAACATTGAATTTAATAATTATATCTGTCATGTGGAAATGTTACATATTACATGTTTATAGAAATCCAGGTTAGCTATTTTCCCTTGTTTCCAGTTTTTATGCTAATTGCCTCCTGACTCCAGCCCTTTAGTTAACACACAAACAGGAGAGTTGCATTGATCTTCTAACCTCACTCTAAATTTAAAAAAAAAACTTAGTATGTTGTATTGTTAAATATTACTGATAATGTAAAATATTAATTTTACATAAAACATGTTACAGTCACAGATGCTGCATATTCTTCATGTGTGTGTTTTGAAGAGGGAAGGCTCAACTTCTTGCCAGTACAACAGTCTGTGTGTCCAGGATGAGCAGGATTGTGAGCAGAAGGAAACTTTCACAACAAGCCCTTCTGGTTTGTGTCCCATAATACAGAATTCCTGCTGTTCTCCAAGTGCTCTGCTTATGTTGTTGAAAGATTCAGATTCAATTAATTTGGGAAGAAAATTGACAACAGCTTAGCATCAAAGGGGCCACAACTATTATTACCAGCAAAACAAAAAAGTCTGCTCTTGGTTTTTGTCAACACAGGATAGAGCCATATTCAATAGAGATGAAAATTTAAATATAATCCATAAAGATCCTTCTCCGGCAACCTCATCACCTTATTTAAATATTTGAGCTTCTCTGTAAATAGTCCATCCCAAACAGCAATGTAAGATTATCTCCAGCAGTCAAACCCCCAAGCAGAATGGAGTTCGGATAGTAGCAGGGGTAGTCGGGTAGGATTTCATGGTCCTACTTTGCCTTGTAAAGTGACGATTCCCTTGTTTAAAAACTGTCTATAAGATCACCAGAGGAGGACTTTAGGATTCAAATCTTAGCCATACTCAATCTAGCTCTAATAAATCTTGAGACGTGAAAGTCAGGTTGCAGCTATTGCTTCATGGAAGAGGTGCAGGTGTCCATTCCTTTCACTCCTCTGCCCTCACTTAATTTATATTACAGGTGTAAAGCAGTCTCAGCTCAGCTAAAGGTCTCCTCCAAAACCCTCAGGGCCACTGCTCGCCCCAGCATGCAATAATTTATGAACAAAGTTGCCAGGCTTTACGAGACAGGCATGCCAAGTTTGTGATACCTTTATCTATTCTGGACACGGACTCTGACTGTCTAAAATATAGATCAAAGATTGTGGCCTGGGTATAGATTAAGAGAATGTAGTGTAGAAAAGAAGGATTCGTTTACAAAAACCATAATTCAACTGTAGTCCAGTTTAGTGTTCGTGTAGGAGAAATCTTTGCAATGAGATCAGAACAGTGGCATGACATTTAGGAGATATTACCTGCTGTCACGTGTCAACGTAAAGAAGATATCCTGCAGGGTGATCATTAGACCAGGGAAGAGCCATGGACCATCTATCTGCACTGTGTGAAGACAAGCAGCCTGACAGAGCTGAGATCTCTCTTCTCTGCCTCTCAATGTCACACTAACCCTCCTCCGTCCCTGGTGCATTCTCTTTTGCTTTTTGTCTCATCTCATTCTCCCTCTACCTCTAAGTCTCCCCATGTCTCTCAGTCGTGCTATTTGTCCACACAGCTCTATCTTTCTCTGCGTCTACAGTACATCCAAAGGAAAACCACATGAGAGAACCTGGCGCACCGTATGATGGGAGCAGAGGCCACACACATCATTCAAACCTGGCAGATATTTGTTCTCTTTCCGTAGAGGAGGGCAACACTATTAGACTGCTTAGAGCCATCTATCATCCTCCGCTCTGACTCTGCGCTCGGTAGCATCTCTCTTTTAACTTTTTGGAGGTCAGAGTAACAGAATGAGCCATCTCAGTGTTCCCTGGCATTTCTGTTTCACGCTGGCGGTGGGGAGCTGCGGGGCCGAGCGACGCTAGGAAGGAAAAAGGCTGCCATTTCTGCGAGAACAGGCACAGGGTCAAACTAATAGACTGGTTTCTGACAACAAACACTCAGGAGTCACCAGGCGCGGGTTAAAGAGATGGCGGGGCAGCGAGTACAGGTGCCCCTACTGGTTTTGTAACAGGAGGAGGTAGTTCAAAGGCTCCCGCTGCTTACACAACAGACATTTACCACCTCTC
>NW_023339785.1:15795021-15795311 GCF_004916995.1 Morone saxatilis | reverse complement strand
CGACTGTGCCGCACTGTGAGGGAATGTGGATTTTCTGAAGACTCTGTTGCTTTCCACCAGCCTCTGCTGGGCTAATTTGCGGGTGTGCTTTCCTCTTTACCATCTGCAATGGTGGGACGTTCACCTGAAAGGTATGTTTTAGCTTACAAAGTATTCAAAAGAGAGCACAACACTGCCATTTGAAGCTGCCCATTACCAGCTGAAGCAACATCTGACACAAGGGACTATAGTGGGAAATTAAGAGGATAGCCATCAGTTCCCAAAGAAGTTAACCCTTAGATGCATGAGTG
>NW_023339785.1:15760701-15794921 GCF_004916995.1 Morone saxatilis | reverse complement strand
TTAGGTAGTATGCCACGCTTTGCAAAATAAATCTGGAAAACCATAGAGATAAGAACCAATTTCAACAGTAGTATGATCACGCACAACACACGAGCGCATCTAACATAATGTTAGCTAGCTTAGTCTAGATGCTAGTGATGAGCTAATTTAAAGTAGGCTAACTTGTTGATAATGATAACTAATACTCTTTTCACCACAGTAAGTATGAAAGGGGGGGGGGGGGGGGGGGGGGGGGGAACGGAGGGGGGGGGGAAGGGGGGGGGGGGAGGGGGGGGGGTGAAGCACCCAAAGGAGCGGACAGGTGCGCGGAGGTGAAAAACTGAAGATACATACTTGCTACATTCGTATCAGATCTTGCTGTGTAGAAATACACTCTTCTTTAAGGGGTGACACTTTACTGACTATATTTCTGTGTGCGTCCGACCAACACATACAATTTGAACGTCACAGCTGGAGTACAAAGAAATAAAGCAGATTCCCATGAAATCCCATAAGAAATGAATCGGGCGTCATGCTTCTCTTGCACACTTATGCGCCAAGCTTGGGGTCAAGGTCGTAATACAAAAACGTAAATCTTTGAAAATGTATCAAAGCGTAAAGTTACACAAATTCAATGCGCATTCATATCCAAAACCATGTTTTCCTTGAGGCAATACTGGAATACTGAAATGGCGATCACACGAAGCCATCGACCCACGCACCCCCACACACTTTTCATTAAAAGATATTGCAAGAAAACGACCTCACCGGGTCATTTTAGACCCACTTATGCATCTAAGGGTTAATACAGCCATAAAATGTCCATCTGTGCGTTTCCTGGCTTTCAAAGAATTCCAAATATGTGCATGCACACAAACAGCTGCGTTGCACTCGCCGTGAATGCAACATGAACACATGAAAGACAAACAGGTTGATGGATGAGCTAAAAGCTAAATCAAGACAATGTCGGATAATAAACAAAGGAGGATGAAGACAGACTCACTCATCGATACAGGCACCTAGTCTCATGACAACAGAGCCGTCATGTGATCTTAGCCACGGGACACAAATGCACTTTTCCCAGAATTCTCAGGGGCTCACACGCCAGCTGCATCATTATCTCTTCTCACCTGAGCTCTTCCCCTCCTTCCGCCTCTCACAAGCTCCCTCTCTCAGCACATTATTCATCAATCCCTTCTTGACAAAGTTGGTTCAACGGATTGATAATGCCCTTCCCTTCGCCCCCGAGTGAAGAAGAACACAACAATCTGACTCTAACCTTTTGCCACTACAACAGACCTGGAGTGGAGGCCAAACATACCTGTGAATCATCCTTTTTGACTGCGGAGATGAAGCCACGTCTGGATATTGCGTACTCATCCCTTTGAAGCCCGATCTCCAGTGTCAGGCTTGGTTGTGCTTAAATTTACCAACACAGCATCAGAGTGATTGGCAGTGCCCAGGGGGGTGAATGTGAGAGCCTTACTTGGCAGCATCTTTTGCTAGCCTACCATGCATGTCTCATCAGTCATAACACCAGCACTGGTATCCAGGTTGGATGCCCAGGGCTTGTCAACTCGCACTGAAGCAGAAGCTGATGCCTTGCCAAAGAACTCAATGCTGTGTTATTGTAACAAGCATGATAGGCAGAATAATAACTTAAATAGTGATCTAATTTGTTGATGATCTGGTCATGGTTTTGAGCAAAAGGTGGGGGCAATATTATATCAAGATTAAACTGTTTGTTGCAGGGTGCATGACTGGGTGTTAGCATGATGAATACAATATGTAGCGCAAGCGATCTCATACATATACAGGCTGGCTAACATGCACTTATTCACACACTCACCCTGAGAACTGTTGCAGGACATAATGAGCACAGAAATATAAAAAGTAGTACATGATAAAGCAACAAAGACTGCATAATGAAATGAAGAAATGAAAGCAGCGACCAGCCACAGAGGCAGCTGTCAGTACCTCTGCTCGCAGATGTTGCATTGGTCAATAGCGATCAATATTCAGAGACAAATGCCTTCCAACTACACACACACACACACATACTGGCTGAACGTTTCTATGAAACTCGCCCAACTCATTTGTCTCTTTACTCCTTATTCCTTGTCAAAGCTGTCATTAAATCACAGTCCCTAAGTTGCATTTCTTAGTTTCATATGCGCGTTCAGTTGTTCACTAGAGCCCAACTGATATATTGATATATTATCTGCCACTTTATCACAGAAAAGCTGGTATGCATGTACATGCTGGCCAATAAGTAACAAAAAAAGGCAGTACAGAAATTCATCACATAGATAGAAATAGAAGAATATGGGCTTTGGATAAATAATTCTAAATACATAAAGATGAATTAGACACTGGTGAAAAGCTATTTGTTATTACAGGTCAGAATCAGAAACAATTATTGTCTGTGAGAAAATATATAATCAACAGACAGTTTATTGTGTGGAATTTGCTCCGGTAATCACGTAACTTCAACTTTGGTCAAGTACTCGCATATGGGAAGACCCCTGTCTCTGTTTGTCCTTGATCTTTCTCCAGCTGTCCGCTGACTCCTGGTTAATGACTTTGACGCCTTTCAAGTGACACCTAAACAAGTTCTACTTGTCTTAAAACGCTTGCATGTGAATCTTGAGTTTGAATATTTTATCACAGATATGTGTTTCATATACATAGGCAAGAATTAATCATATTTGTGGAGTTTCCTTTTTTGGATTAAGACTCATTAAAGTAATGTCTACATGTGAACCCATATCACAGATTATTATGAGTAGTTGTTTGCAATCTGACAAAATTATATTTTTTCTTCTCAGACAGTTTACTTTGAATAATTTTAGTGGCTTGAAGATGTGAAAAGTTGAATATTGTTTTTTCTTTTTTTAACTTTATGTATATATTGTATATTGTTGTTTCCCTTGAATCATCTTGTGAGCTCTTTGAGTTACCCTGGGAGGGTCCCGACCTCCTGGTTGGGAACCAATGTTTAAGAGGTTCCTTACCAAAAATGATTGTTTGTTTATGTTAAAAATGAATATCAGTCAACAGGAAATGTTGGCTTCAAAAATCTAGTATCAGTCGTGGTCATCTGCACACACACATACGCATTCACACAACCACATGTCAACATTTACATTATTTTGGTAAAGCCATACAATTATTTAGCTAAAACCTTTTAAGCTAGATTGGAAATATCACCTATCTGCAGTGGCAGCTTATTTATGATTTTCCACAAATTCTGTTGTCTTTCACTTCTCTTCGGTAAATTGTTTCAAACCCAAGTGTTCATGTATAAACATGAAGCCTCTTGAGGTTTTGAGTGTGCGGACAGTCAGACAGGATGAGATGTGTAGCTCCAGCTCACACCAGACTGTTTTTCTCCTGTCAAACCTCACTGACCCATCCAGCACACTCTCAACCCAGCACGCAGTGTTTTGAAAACGTGTCAGCTGTACTTCCAAACTATTCCTATAACATCCGCACTCCACATGTGTGTGTGTTTTTGACTGGATCTGGGCTGAATTATCTCTCGGGCTTTTAACTGAATGAGCTCTCCATATTCCCCTGTGTGGCACTGGATCAGAAATCTTTGTTGTTTACATGCAAGTGTGAGGTAGACAGGTGCACAACACAGACAGCAGTCGCTCTTAGAGATCAGTAAATTCAGCATGCTTACCTGTCACTGTCTGCGTTCTCTGGCTACACCACAAAAAACATAAAACTAAATGCCAAGAATACTCAGAATTTTATTTAGTTGAACTGAGACACTCAGACATACACAACAACACAGAGAGGGCATTCCAGTTCAAGTTCAACCATTGTTCATGATTAACATCAGCCTGTTAGCGAGGCATTGATATGTAGGTGCACAGACAAGGTCCTCGTGATGAATGTAAGCTGCATCGGTGTTTAGGATGGTTAGTATTTGGCAGGAGGTGTTCAGAGGCCCTCGCTGTCTGAACAAACGACACTCTGAACTTTTGAACCAGAAGCCTGGATTAACAACTGACCTGGGAGCAGCAGAATCTGGGAAACTATAATTAAGGTTGATTAAAGAACATTCCTGGGGTCTGTTTCTGCATGTTAAGTGAGCTGTGGAGGTTGCAGGAGACCTGGGTTCCTATCAGATGGGCAGTTTCATACGTGAGAATGAAATATGTTTCTTCGTCATGAAAAATTCCTCAAGGCGCCGCACCAAAGGGATCACACACATGTATATTTGCAGGCAGTTGGGGAAATACACATGTGCATGCATGCAGGCAGACGTATATACAGAAAAACATACACACACACAGACAAAAACTCCCTGATTGTGTCCCAACCAGTCATTACTGCAATCATTCCTATGGCGTCCACAGTATAATTAGCTGAAACAGGCAGCACTGTACCTATAAATACCAAAGACTAAACAACAGTAAACAAAGGGACAACCGCAGCCAGCAACCTCTCGCATTAGACTTCAGTTCTTTCCCACAAGCTCTGACAGCAACAGTATCAACAATAACTGTTGCAGCAGCGACAGTGGTTGCAGCTTAAATTGGATGCTTACAATTAAACCTCATTCAAGTTATTTATTACAGGAGCAGCTACAGAGAAATGGTCGCTTTGTCAAGGTCACAGTCCTTTACTACACAAACACCACAAGCTTTTTCTCCTTTTCCCTCTGCCTCCTTTTCTTCCTCCCTTTTCCTGCTTTCCTGATGTCCATCTCTGGCTAAACTTCAAGCAAATGCATGTCAGTTTCATTCAGTTTGGTTTGGCCACATTGCTGAAACAAACATGGAGTTAAACCATCCTTAAACTGGGTCAGAGGAAGTAAAAGATTCATATCATGAATAATATGAGACCTACCAGGCTGTAGCTATAAAGCTCAGGTGTTTATAAAGCCTGTTAAACAGCCTATCAAGCATCAATATTCATAACTTATTGGCAATAACGTAAAAAAAATACTTGCTGTTAGTCCCTGGCTATTTACAACTTTTATAACTTGTTCTGTTCTGTTCTCATTATCTGGTGAAATATGTATCACTATAGAGACTTGTGGCAGTGTTTTCTGTCCAAAGCTAAAGTTGAATCTGAAGGCTGATATTTTGCCCACCAAATACTTTTGTGTTTGGTTTCAATATGATACATTTAGAAACACATTTGTTAATTTCGCCTTCACCTGCTCAACAGTGGCCTTTGACCATTGGCTGTATTTACAAACTTCAGAACAGGTGGGGTCGATGTTAACAAATTTAAACTTTCAGAATACATAAGCATTGTCTGAAAATAAAATGGAGAAGGGAGAATGGAGGAGGGGTTGGCAAAAGCAGTTTTTCTGCAATAAAGTCTCAGCTGGTTGCCTGGTAACCTCAAGCTAATGACTAGACTCCAGTAAGTCACTGTGGCAGGCTAAGATGTAGTCACAGACACAATCCTTGTAAAAATGCAAATTTTAATTAATTTAAGTTTTTTTGGTACAAATTAAGCAACCAAGATATTACGGATTAAGCTTTTTTTTTGTTACCATTCGGATAGAGCAGGCTAACTGTTTCCCTGTTTCCATTGTTTATGCTAAGCTAAGTTAACGGGTTACTGACTCCATCTTTGTATTTACCGTACAGACATGAGAGTTCTTCTCATCTAACTCTCAACAAGAAAGCAAATAAGCATATTTTCCAAAGTGTAGAACTGTTCCTTTACTAAACTACTATGCAATGCAGTACTGTGGTTGGCAGAGGTCACTGTTCTTCCATTCAGGTGAAGGCACTTCGCAGACATAATAATGCTGCTTCTGACAACTACCTATTGCTTAACTGATTTGCATTTTCTTTTCTTTCTTTCTTCCTTGCAACACACCATAATTTTTGTCTGAACCTAGGCTCCAGCCATCACCGTCTACTCTCACACTCATTAGGCTTTGGAGACACACACACACACACACACACAAACACACACCAAAAACAAAAAAAACAGGAGCTGTCATACTACGCTCCACTCTTCGCTGGAGCCTGTGACCCACAGATGCGAGTGTACAGGCCTCGAGTGACAGACGAATGCTCCCCAGTCCCGAGAACAATTAGCACTGTCAGCACTGGAGACAGAGAGAGGGAGAGAGAAAAGGAGAGAGAGAGAGAGAAAGACTGTCAAATGAAGGCAGCTCACTGGAGAGAGACGAGGGGTTGCGACCCTGCTCCAACGCACTGTGTTCAGTCGCCAGATGCTCCACGCTACGAGACTTATTGACAAAGACGGAGAGGAACAGAGACGATGACAAAAACTGAGCTGAGTCCAATTCTCACTTCTTATTTCAGGGTATCCATGGAGAAGACTTGGTCCTCCCCCCTTCGCCCTCCCCCTCCCCACAACAGGTATTCTAATCCCAGAGAGCAGGAGGGAAGGCCATGACACACTCAGCTGAATCAGTCTGTCTGGCCACACAGCACCGTCTCTGACAACTTCAGATGATTACACACACACTGAGACTCTCTCCAGCCTCACATTGTTTTTTTTGCAAAACACCTTAAAAGTTACTGCAAAGCTTTAGCAATTGCCAATAATTTAAAAATAATTTTCCATAAATATTTGCAATTTTACTACAATCCATCAAAACACACATAGGCGAGCACATTTTTGCAAGTTTGACCTCAACTTCGACCGCGAATAAACTCACGAAACACGCCACATTGCATTATTTTGAGAAAATCAGGGCAGGTTTTTTTCTTTTGTTTTTTCACAAAATACGTGCTGTGAATTCCTGGCATGACTTCACAGGCGCACTGCCTTGTTTTTCTGTGCTCTTTGTGGATAATATATGTTGGTGGTGGCAGGGGTGCTGCTGGTGAACGGATTGTTCATGTGTGCATTTGCAGGCAGGTGTGCTCATTGGTTGGCGCATCCTCCATTTCAATTAGGTCTGTACGTCTGTTGTAGCTCTTCTGTCATCAATTTGGAGAGAAAACAAGCTGACCTCGTGTGATATATTCTTTAAAAAATGATTATATTCATGACAAGATTTCTCCTTCCTAGAGCTTATAACCAGTGTTAATTCAAGGTTGCGTTACTTTCCCCTGTTCATATAAGCCTACATTGGTAGGCTTTAAGATGATAACTTTAATCAGAAGGAGCCACAACAGAGCCCCAGTTAGTGCATTCAGCAGACCAGTATTATTTATGTTAGAGTTGACTGCTGAAAACATAAATTTTCCAAATACTGTGCAGCAAAGCAAGTCTGCAGGAAACATATTTAAGTTTGGATTCTGTCTGCCTTGTGCAGACATTTTATGATGTCTTTTATGACCTATGACATAAACAGCACATGACATCTTAAAATGTGCTAAAGGAGGCTCGTCCCAAATCATAACAATAAAACTTGCTTTGGATGAGTCACAATAAAGGAATAAGCAAAGAGAACTGGACAGAACATTGAAGAAAGACTGCATGTTGTTTTCCATAAAGCGTTTACTTCTTCACATGTGAGCAGAACAGCGTTGAAACAGAAGGCAGCAGTTGGGGAAGTTTCAGTTTCTCAGTCTGGTGAGTTTAACCTCAGCGTACCCCTGACAACAGGTGACTTCAGTTAATACATCACATCTGGCCAGGATGCCACCTGGCCACCCTGCTCTTACAGGAAAAAGCCCTAAAACACACACAGACACTCACACACACACTGTAAAACACAGGAATTCTGTTGTCTAGGTTAAATTAACTAATCTTTTATCATTAATTTTACAATACATTTTACTCTTCTACTTCTAACTCTTCTTTTTACAGAATCTTATCATTTGTTATCGTAATCATTGCATTACCAATACTGTTTTCACAGTTGCTTCCAGTAAAAACCTCAAAGGCAATCTGCTGTCTTCAACCTTTACTGGCAGGGTGTTTTGCTTGCTGCATAGCTGTGCACCTACACACAACACTGAGTTTATCTGACTAGACATGATGAGTTGAATGAATGTGCCGCTGAGTAATCAATGAGCTCATTGTCGTTAAAGACTTCCCAGCATTGTTTGAGGGTTAGAACTATCTAGAGACCCTAGAAAACATATTGGAAACTTGCTGTGGGTCTAATTCATAAGCCAAGTCATGGTTCTGCTATGCTAATCATAATGTATGGTATGGTATTTCAGTCTCCATACACTTAAAATTTCATAAAGTGGGAGCAGCTTTATGTCTTGTGTTTTCACCACCTATGACTAAATTGATTCCAACATTAAAAGTGTGAGGTTCAAGCATTATAGTGCCTTGGTATACACAGGTTTGGATCTTTAAATGAAGAGTCCTTGTTGCAGCAGCCATGGATTTAGGTCCAACCTGTGGGCCTTTGCTGCTTGTCATCCCCTATCTCTCTCCCTTTCCCTGCCTATCTTGAGCTGTCCTCCAATATGCCTATTAACAGGCACTAAAAGTCTAACTAAACCAAACTGCAGCACTGAGACTCAACCAAAAATCTGCACATGCTAACAAGAATCAAGTCTACTGTCTCTCTGACTCTGATACATGAACGGAATAATACAGGAGCTGATATCAGCAGCAGCTGAGCTGAATGTACGGGTTTGTAGTACTGAATGGTCTCAGCAGCAAGCACATGGGAGCCCCATGGGAAAAAAATGTACCAGTCAGTCTCAGCCTGCACTGCAAGCTAAACTTTTGTCACACAGTACTGAGTGAGTTTGTAACACTTTTTAAGGTTGTAATGCTTCCATCTAGTAGTATATGGCTGTCAGTTAGTTTTGCAACATATAAAAGGTGAGTAGGCAGAAGGGGGGCAAGAGGTTCAGAGTGTGCGCATATGGCTATTTCCTGGTACGTACCAGTGCAGACGCGGTATATATGAACTCACACAAGTACCAGTAGAAAAGAATAATTCTTTCGGTTTTGACCAGCACTTTAAAGTGAAAATGTAAATCAGAAGCAAATGTAATGTTTCAGTGTGAGTAAATAGTTGTTGATTTAAATTAATATCTTATGTTTGATTTGTTTTCTCCAGTGTCTTAGTGAACTTAAATTAGTTGGTATGAAACTACTATTTATTTAAAGACCCCATCCACTCAAAATTATGTTTTTCTTCTTGTTCCTGCAGTTAGATGTTTGAGCTTCACTGTGCAGAATGATGTTCATGCAGAGTTTGACACTGGAAGGATATTTTCACATTGATCTGCTGAAAGTGGAAAGTTTCTCTGCGCTCACTGAAAATCCTGGTCCAATTTACAACTTATGTTACTAAGTGTGATTTAGAAACTTGAAGATAACACTTCTGTTATCACTAGACACATCGTGTGTCCAGCAAACAACGAACAAAATATGCATATTCATATTAGGGATGTTATGATATCCAACACTTTGGTACCAAGTCAATACCAAAGTTCTGAATGCATGATTGTACTAATTTTTCTACAGTACTGTAGGTACCAGGGATTCGATTCTACCAGACCTAAGGGGGGCCCCCTCCTGTACAGTCTAGTGACAGTCGCACCTGCTCAGAGAAACACAAAGACAGACTCTCTCTGGCACAGAAACAGTGGATATTTTACAAGCATGGCACAAGCAAGAGTGAACAGCAGTGAACACCCCAGTTCGTGCTGATGTCTTCGGTACCACGTTGGTTTCCATCATTTTGATAAGGTACGTCATTAACAACGAGCCTCTGCCACACACAACTCACCTGCTGTTGTTAAAAAAAGCATCGTGGGTGAAAAAAATCCCAAACAAGAGTCGTGTTTTGTTGGTGTCTTTATAAAAACATACTGCTGAATAAAGTCAACAGAGCCACATACAGGGAGCTAGACAGAAAGAGGTGTAGCAAATCAGTGTGTGTATCGAGAATTGTGGAATTTCGCTGGTATTAGTGTCGACTACTGAATTTCTGGTATGGTGACATCCTTAATTCATAAATTCTGACATTTTTAATGAGGTGCCGTTTTTACGGATTTTAATGTATACTTTTTTCTTTTTTTAAAAACCAAAATGGGGCTCCCGGTTAGCTCAGTGGGTAGAGCTGGCGAGCCATGTATTGAGGCTGAGTCCTTGTCCTTGCTGCAGCGGCCCCGAGGGTTGGAAATCTGACCATGCAGCCCTTTGCTAGCGTGTCATTCCCCTGCTCTCGCCCCCTTTGTCTTCAGCTGTCCTATCAAATAAAGGCATAAAAAAAAAAAACAGATCAGACACAGATTATTGTTCCAAGCAGACTATAATTGAATTTAGCAAAATCCACTTTTCTAAAGTTAATCTAACTCACAACGTTTTACAGTGCACACCTTCTACCCAAAGCTGCGGCTGGCCAATACACATAACTCTCAGGTCTCTCCGTCCTCTCTAATAGGACAAAACCACACCCCTTGGTTTAACGAGAGTAATAAAAGACACACACATGCACTGACACAACCATGTGCTGTTTTACAGACCAGCACACACTCAGGTGGCATTCCCTCCATAAAAGCTATTGCCAATTGGTCCAAATGGTTTAACTGTTTTCCGTCACTGTTCGCAGTCGAGGTCAGGATTGTCTTGAGGTGATATCCACAGAAGAATTCTCAGGAAATTTCAGTTTTGAGTTCCCGCCCGGACTGCTGTGTTGGCCATGTGTCTGTGTCTGGCAGGTCCAGCCGCAGTTTGACACAAACACAGCTATATTTCATGAGCTCATTTCTAGAGCTTAACAACTTGAATCCACAACCATGGAACCCAAAGAAGTATTCTGAGAGCGTATTAGGAGGAGTTGGCTGAACATCACACAGGCAACTGGCCTAGTAGTTATGCACACACACTGGTGGGAATTCCAGAGAAAAAGGATAAAAAAAAGGATGATTGAGTGGGGGAGGAGGAGTAAGGGAGGATATAGACGAGGAAGAAAACAAGCAGGAACAAGAGAGGAGAAATAGAGAGAGTCTACATCTGCAAAGGACTTTACAGGCATAGCAATCATGCTGCCACGTCAACACAAGACAGATAGTCCACAAACATTGGGGTGAAGTAAAGAGGAATCTGTCTTCTTTCTCTCTATGCGAACAACAAACTCCCTCGTCCTCTCTAAGGTCCCCTCACACACAAACGCACATTTGGACAGCTGTTCCTGCCAAAAAATTCCATTCAAAACAAGAAATAGTACTCGGCCTTAGGAGGGAAAATTGCCTCTTGGATAGCCTTTGATATTCCCTTCCAACTTCCTAAGTCTCATTTTAAACAGATTAACTGAATTACGGCAGCATGTTAAAAAAACCCAGGTTTCCATATGAGCACAATCAGGTGAGAATCATATTTACTGTCACAGTCCATTTCAGGGTAACAATAGGAAGCCTTGTGGCTCTTTGCATGCAACTTCTGCTGCATCAATAGGCATTATTATTGTGTGTGTGTGCTAAAAGGTGAATGTTGATACTTCATTATTTTGTTCTGCAGAACTTCACATCATTTTATTGTTATTTTTGCCCGTCTATCCTGTGAGCATGTGTTAAACATTTGTTTCAACTTTTGCATGAGTCTGTCAGGTTCTGTAAGCACTTCTGTTCCTTTATGGAGGAGAGATGGTGGCTCACATCCCTGCAGGTCTGTTAGCTGGTAATCATTTCATGGACACATATGCAGCACTGTGAAATCCAACAGTTCGAAGAAAACCGTAATTAGTTTGAGCAGTCAACAAACAAAACCAATAGACTTCAATAAATACCAAATTGATTATAGACTAGTTGTGTAGAATTCCTTCCAGCACTGTGTTATTTCATGGCAGGCCGAGCATGATGAAGAGAGACAAGTGTTGAACTTGTCTATCTGTAGTCAGCTGAGTACACATTTTGGCACATTTTGTACTTCTTAGATCGGGGGTAAGTAATGATGATTTTTGTTATAGATTAATCCTCCTGTTGTGTTAAGGGTAAAAAATGGCACGTTCATGTGTTTAAAACAGAGAAAACAAAAATTTTTACAGCACACAATTTGAAGAATTTTCCTGAAATGACCATTAGGAAAAGTGAATCACTGCCCTGTTTTACTTTATTACAAAAGCTGTAAAAAAGCAGATGACAAATTAATTGTTATTATATAAGTTATAGTGACTATAAAGCATAGAAACGAACACACACACACACACACACACACACACACACACAAACACATGCAGTGTGTTAAACTAGGTTTGTGTGTTATGCTTGAGAAAACCAAACTTTCAAACTTTTTTTCGCATTTTCACCATTCCCACACAGTCGATACATGTGTTAAGTTTAGGGAAACAATGCAGTACACATCATTTACAACAAACAGAATATAAATTGTGTTGTTGTGTTTGTAGGAAAAACAAGTCGGTGTGTATTGGTAAAAATACATGTATCACCTGTATATAGTGCATGCGTTATGACACTACAGGACCATTGCAGCGTCACCTTCATTGGATTCTGGCCATGTTGAACCACCATGTTCACGATAGCCAGCCCACAACCAACACTGGCTCTAGGCAGCCGTTAGTTTTTTTGTGCATTTCGCGGCTACCTAGTTTTCTTCCTAGTGTTTGGAAGAGATGGATGGTGATGGTGAGGAAGTTGCAATCTGCAATCAGACCACTAGATGTCACTAAATTCTACACACTGGTCTTTGAAAAGGCTTTATCAAAGGGGTGTGGCAAGGGCAGGGTACTTTGTTTATCCTTAGGGCAAGGGGAGAATACAGCCTATACAGACGTAGAGAGTGCTATGTTTTTAATTATTCTATAAATCGTGTCGTCTATAAAGGGTCAGAATGACATGCAGCGCAATCCCCCAGAGCCCAACGTGACTCAAACTTTACTTCACTGACAATGATAAGACATTTGAGAAGCTGGAACCAGTGAATGTTTTTCATATTTGCTTGATAGATTCAGTCAATTGTTTTATTATGACTTAATCAACTATCACAACTATTGTCAACAAATTTGAAGTTGATCTAATGAACTTTTAATGACAACACAAACAGTCAAGAATAAACTGAACTCCACTGTTATCACTAGCCTCTCTAATTAGTATACAAACCATCCAAATACACATTTATACCACTCATAACAAATGGTACACAATGTTATGTCCTATTTACCCAATTGGCATTTGATTAAACCTTGGAGTATAGTTATTGTGCTCCCGCTGTGTCCTAACTAAAGTGTCTTGCTCAAATTCCTGTCTCACCCCTGATCTCTCTAAATTCACTCCAGCTGATGTTATGAGCCACCAGTGACTCGTTCAGACCTAGTAACTCCTTCAAGTAGATGAGATAGATCAGTTTTCAGAGTCTCTTCGAAGGTGATCCTTTGGCGCCACCGTATGTCTACAAATGATAATGCACAAACTGTCATCCCCGGGCAGTTTTAGGTATTAAATGTTAATGTTAAACTTTATTGATCCCCAATGGGAAATTCTCTTTTCATTTGCCATTCTGGAGAAAAATCAAAGGTCAGGCTCGGCTGCAAAACAGCACCCGTGGTGCTGGTAATGGTTCAGCGTCTTACTAAAAGACACTTCAGGTGGTAAGTGCACTTGCTGACACAGAGGCTTCGACCCAGTTGGCCTCTCTAACCTGCATGTCTGTGTCAGAGTTGTGAGAGCGCAGGTTTTAATTTCAACCAAACACCCCACTGATATTCATTACATTTAATTAGGTGTTAGAACTTATTTGGAATGAAAACCTGTATACTCTTGGGCCTCATAATGCAGCCTCCGCCAGCTGTTTGACACACTTGCACACTTTAACATCAACCAACACACAAAGCTCATAATTATACTTTAGGAAAGCCTCAGTCTAACTGTAGTCACTGTGCAGTGGGAGCTAGCAGTCCACTTGCTTTTGCAGCACGCCTTCTACATTTGAAACGGCTGATATGGTCACTGGACTGAGAAAGAGGAGAGAAAAAAAACAAATAAAAAAAAACATCTATAGTCCAGTTGGGTTGTCTAGTGTTCAAAATCAGAGAGATTGGAAATATAAAAAAAACTGGAAAAAAAAGGGAAGCAAAAGGAGGCAATACAAGGAGAACAGATATAGAATTTATTTTCAATATCCATTGCAAAGAATAAAAGATGACACAGCTTGAAACAGATAATATAGAATTTATTTTCAACCAGAAGTAGGAAAATACATAGGTAGGTGTAAAGGAAACAAGCAGAACCTGTAGTCAAACGGAAAAAATAAAAGAACAAAACTAGTCCAAAGAGAATCGAGAGGACGGCTAAGGGGTACAACAGAAAGCATTGTTTACCATTCAGTTTCTTTTTAAAACAGTATGTGTTGATTTGAAAACAGCTGCCTTGATTTCTCATCTGGGTTAATGGACATTCTACAACATTGTGCAAGTGTTTTTGCCATTATTCTTTTTTTTTTTTGCTGGTATTTCATGAATGGTAAACAATAGTTGGTCCAGTGCATAAACACAGTGACACAGATCAATATATGTACTCAGCTGACTACAGATAGACAATCCTGATCATTGAACAACTACCACTAGATCGTCAGGGAGAAGGAGATGAGCAAATATACAAGATGGATGAGAAAAGGATGGGCAGGGGTAAACAAAGAGGTGTTCACAAAGAGGTGTTCAGGTAACAAAACAGTCTAGGAGGGTTAAAGATGGAGAGTTCAAAAGGAAAAAATAAGACGACCACAGTTTGAAAGATGAAATAGCTACATTTTTCCAGATAACATATTTAAAAACCCATTCTGAATGTGTCTGAATGTTTGGGTATTATTGCCAAGTTTTTTTGTTGTTTTTTTGGAACAGGGTGCATTTAAAATAATTTGAGAAACCAAACTCCAACAAAAGTGACACAAGTATGAATATGGATGCAACATGTTCATGTGATTCAAGGAAAAGGACAAAAGTACCTTGCTTTCCTTACAGCCCTAACATTTCATGAAGACTATGATTTCAGATTTTTATTTATTTTTTTAAAGTGACTGGTTGGTGAAAGAACTCGCTCTACAACAGAGAACTGAACTACAAGCAGCTTTGGTGTGCACCATTACAAAAAAAGAGATGCAGCCTGGGAAATCACTCTACGCCTAACAAGCCAACTATGAAACACAATGCAACAGTGGTACAAAGCCAACAACGCAATCGCTCGCTGAAGCTTACAGGGTGACATAACTCAGCTCTGCGATTTGCCAGATTCTCACTCAGAAGCCATAATCTGTGGTTTAACAAGAGAGTGATGGGGGGGGTCAACAATGGAAAAGATTTAAGAGTCAAATCAGTGACTATCAATAGTAGCTAGCTAGTGGAACAGATTTAACCACTGTGATGCACAAGAACAGAGTGAGATGGACTAGTAGTACTCAAAATCATCACAGCACTAGTCTAGCGACCAGCGGCAGGTCATTAGCTTAGTCTTACAAACAAGTTTTTACACCGGTCAGAACAGTGTTCTCTAGTACTGAACTGCAGCCACTAGTAAGACAGCTCTGCTGCCCTAATCTACAGGCACTAGCACTCTCCAGCTAGTGCCATGCAACATCCAAAATAAAGCTGAAAAGTAAAAAAAAAAATAAAAAACGAATGAATATCCCTGTTCTGAAAGTTTTTACTGATACCAATGACGTAGGTACTTCTCCCTCTGATAAGCACTCAATCCTTCATTCTACGAGGCATCACCAGGAACATTCAAGCCCTCTAAATCAACCCATCAAGACAACGTCTCATGATTTCTACAGAGGATTTGGTTTGTGATGGGAATAAGAGTATATGGGGAAAAACATACCGAGTAAAAGTAAAAACAATGTAGCAACAAAACACCATCATAGAATTCATGATTTACACAACAACACAATTCAATATCTTTTTAGAAAGGAAACATGAGATACATCTTTTATTCACACTTTACAAAAAAAGCTAGCCTTTAAATCTACTACAATACTAATGCCATTCAGGAAAAAAAGAAATCAAACTGGACACATTGGTTTCCACTGGAAAACAAAAGTTAAAAAACAAACATGTAGGGGGAAAATAAATGGGACAAGAGACCTTGATCTGAGGACTAAACTTGTACTTCCTATTTACTTGCTTCCCTCTTGCTTTAAAAATGTCATTTCAACATATCCATTAAAGTAATGAGATCTTTATTCGCTAACGCGATGAAACGGGGGGTGAGGGGAGCTGCATCTGAATCTACTAAGTGCTCATCATCCGTTGTATCCATGTGAAAGCGTGGCTGTTGAAAAAAAGCGTCTCACCAGCGACAGATTTCACTTGTTTGTTTTGGATGTAACAAATTTGATTCATAGCAACGCGATCGCCCGGCTTTTCAGAGTAACAGCTGAGCCCGCTGCCCCTCCCTCCCCGTTCATCCAGAAGCAAGATCAAAGTGGGCCTTCCACCTTTTCCAATACAGAGGTAGGGGGTCCACAGATGGCACTATAGCTGCAGTGATGAGGGTAAGAGAACTATACAAAGTGGTTGAGCAAAGGGGGGGGGTTAAAAGACACAGCTTGAGTAATATAGTGGGCAGGGAAGGTCTGAGGTTGGGCGGTTGAAAGTGGGTGGGGGGTGGGGGGCGGTATAGGGTTATGGGACACGTGATGGACAGGGTTAAAGGGGTTTAAAATTCATGGCCAGAGAAGGAGCTATGGACTATGTATTTTGGGGGTCTGGGCATGGGGCTGTGCTAAGGTACAAAGAGGGAGCAAAACAATCCGAGTGTGGGGATTTAATAACGATAAGACATCCTACTCATGTTCCTTAAGGAGAGGAGAAAGGGTCGGTGGAGAAAGCATACCTGATTACTAGAGAGCTCAATGAATAGGAAGGATATACACATCATCATAACATTGTCACAGCTCATAAAAAAGGAAATCAACATTAACAAAAACCAATAAAAGGACATAAAATCTTCACAAATGTCTCAACAGTATTTAAAAATAAAAGGAGAAAAGGTTGTTCAGGCGTTCAACATATGTATATAGTGCAAGACAACGACAACTGCTACAGTGAGGCACGATGTTTTGTTGTACATGTGGGATTTATATAGGTTGTACCAGTCACATGTCACTAGTGGGAGAGCGTGTGAGATCTATAGATGAACAGATGTGGAGTCACTGGTGGGCTGCGACTCATCCTTGCGTGTCCTTTTGTCTGAACTGATGGCAGCAGTGTGGATCAATGGCTTTGTTAATGGGCAAGAAGCAACAGGCAGAGTTTACTCAGTGTCTATTTACAATCACAGCAATATGCCGGCAAATTAAATCAACAGCAGAGAGAGGGGGGAGGAAAAAAAAATAATACTGATACATTAATTACAGTTAATCTCTAGGGAGTGCAAAGTAGTGACAGCGAACGCCTTGAACAACCTCTTCTTACGTCTTTTGTACAAGCTGGTAATATCAATTCATCTTAACATTAACTGGATAAAAATTTAGCCATAGTTTACAATACAATCTTTTTTTTTTCAAATCTGATCATAATTTACTCTTAGTACAAAAAACGCCAGAAAACAGGTCTTTTGTGGTTCATATACAATCATGTAAAGACTGAGTCTAGATTTCTATTCTGTACAAACACTTGTGAAAAAAACCACTGCTTTTGTGTATGGAATTTATGGCTGGGGAAAGTCACTACTGGCCTCGGAGACAGTGCTACAGATCTGCCTGCAAATTACCTGTGTTATGCGTTTGTGTTTTTCTGTGTATGTGTGTGTCTGTGTGTGTAAGCTTGCATGTGTGGAGTTGAGTGGCAACTCCAGACAGTGAGAGGAATGCTGGTTTTACTCCTGTGTATTAGCCATTACTCGCTCTCTCTGCCTAAAAGCAATCAAGACAAAGAAAAGATTTTGTGAAAGCCCCTCATCGCTTTGCCCATCAGCCTAAATCCCTTGCCCCTTGACCAAAAATTGGTGGTACATGGGCCACATGAGCTCCTAAGCACAAGACTAGCCTAACAACTATACAAGCTGGGGTGAAACAGTCTGCAAACAGGATGGTAGCTGCTCTCAGTTTCTCACCACATCCGTCCTTGACAAATTAGTCACTACATTACGCCCATGTGAAATCAGGCTAATGTAGTTCTTGGACGTCTGGTTCTTGAGGCATCTCTGGGTTTGGTAGCTAATGCGCCAGGGCCGGGGTCAGAGGTGTAGACTATCTTGTAGCACCACGGGAGGCCGTGACCACACAAAAGGCCTCAGCACCACAGAATGACAGCAGGAAATCTTACCTCATACGAGATGCGCTACATCCACCTCCAGGGACGCTTAACTACCAGCAACGACATCCGACTCAACTGAGTGTATCCTAGAAAGACTGAGAAACTACGCTGGCTGCCCAGATTATAGGGGAAAACAAGCACAAGCCAATGATGGAGGTCTGAGACTGACAAGTCTGCTGTCTTTGCTGGTTTCAAATTTATACAGGACAGACAGACAGGCAGACCATCAGCTTTTCAGGTGAATGTCGCCCCTCAGCCACTTCTAAGTTTCCCCTTGCTCTTAAACCAAACAGTGCCCCATGTGACAAAGCTGAATGAGCTACCATTCCCTCTAGTTTGAAAGACAGAAGTAAAGTGGGTGGGGTGGGTGGATTTGAGTAGGAAAGGGAGTCCAAAACACAAAATATGATACACAAACAGGACTGAATTGAGCAGTTAAAAAAAGAACAAAAAAGAAAAACGGAGAAAGAAAAAAGAAAAAATATAGAATATCTATAACATTATACGAAATCCCTGTCGGCCAGACCTCACTGTACGAATATTTTACAGGTTGTGTTTTTTGTCTTCCTCCTCCGTTGTAGTGGAGGGAAGAGCTGGTAGTGGGAGGGAGGAGGGTTGGAAAGGGAGAGGCTGTGGTTGCAGCTCCCCCTGGTGGTGTGGCAGGGACTCACTACCTGCGTGCAGGCAGATGGAGCCCATTGACCTGGGGGGGCAGGTTGGGCAGGAGCAGCTCCAGCTGGGCGAAGAGGGAGAAGTGGTCGGAGGGGATGTGGGGATGTGGGCAGCCGCTGACATTGTTCTCTACGAGCCAGTGGGGGTCCAGGGGGCCCAAGATACCCAGCACGTTCAGGTGAGGCTTGGAATAGAAAATATAGTCGATGACACCCTGAGGAGAGAAGAATAAGAGGAGTGTTAACTCAACAGAAATTAATCCTTAATATGATGCTAGGAAACATTAATCCCACTTTTATCATGTTTATGTATTCTATGGCTGTTTGTTTATTATTAACAGACTCAAAGTTGAAAATTGCTACAAACAAACACATGTGCTGTCAGTACAATCACCTTAAAGTCGAAGGTGTAGTTGGTGTAAGGCATCAGGCCGTTCTCGTAGGCGCTCTTCAGCTTGAAGCCGTGGGTGATCCTGCCGTTGGACGTGCTGTTCTTGCCATTGCAGTTGAATTTGGTCAGACTGTCGCTGTAACGAAGCTCCTTGAAGTCCTTGTGGGTGCAGTCTACTCCACCAGAACTAAGGTACTCCACGACGCCTGAATAGAGTGGAGAGATGAGAAGTTGTTTTCATCAGAATCAAGAAAAAGTCAAGTGGCACTTCACTTCCCAACAGACCACGGCAAGTCTGTTCCTTAACATATGCTAAATGGCATTTCTCAAGGCAGACATTTTGGACACTGTAGGTTACTAGCAGTATTCGCTGTAACACGAAGGTTCAATTATTCAATCGTCCCCTGCATTGCAAGCTGTGCCAGTTTGTGTATAGAAACAATTTTGTATCTGGTTCACTTTTCCGCCACATATGCAGGAACAAAGGCCACAATAAATCACAGTAATACATGTCAATGTCTTCTCTTCTGTCAATTTGTGGGTTAAAATGAAGAAAGCAGGAAAATCAAAGCAGGAAATACATTTTCAGTAAATTTTCAGGACAACTTAACCTCTAAATCTCTATGCTGCACCTCAGCACAGAGACTGAGACATGTAAAAGGAACAAGGTCACAGTGACAAAAGGAGCAAATTGCTCAAGATAATGGATTTATAAATTAGACGAATGAAGGTTAGGTAAGTACATATTTCTGTGGGCAAAAAGGTCTAGGTATGGCATATTTCAGGACTGCATCACATGCTAACAAACTGCAACAACATTAGTAGTGCAACTAAGGACCCCTTACATTATCAATTCATCGTATTTAATTCATCTAAACAATTCGTCAAGTATTTTCTCCATTAACTGATTGTTCGGTCTAGGTTGTGGAGTCAATTGCTCACATTAGGTATTAGATAAACATTTTTTGCAAACAGGGCTATGCATACTGTAAGATATTATAGTAATAATTTACAAATATTTCAAACAGTAATGGGAGCCTTTTATTTTTATTAAATTGCCAGAGAGCTATGAAACACATGGTTGTGCTCATCCAGTTGAGGTTCAGTTTTGCTCAAGGGCACCCTGCCAGGAGATACTGTTATTTATAGTATCTTTTATGAATGTATGCACAAACTCTGTGAGCAGATCGAGCACAGGCCTATTCAGCCTTGCTTACTTACCAGAGTCAGGCAAGGAGTTGAGGTCAGCACACAGCACCAGTGGAATGGCATTGGTCTCACCAGAGACGGAGGACAACTTGAGGCTGCGCGTGGCCTTGTCCACTATGTTCTTCACCTCCGACAGGAACATCATGGTCTGGACCAATTTGACGTCAGAGTATTCTGGGTCCCAGTGCATGTGGGCGTTGGCTACCAGGAGCAGCTGCTTCTCCATGCCATGGAGTGACTTTCCAGCTGAAAGGAGAGGAAAAAAAGATAACCACGGGGAAGTGGTGCAAAGAAGAATTAAGACAAATTAAATTCACTGCCAACAGTTATTTATGCAACATGGACAAAGTCAGTTCCAGATCAGCAGCGCTAGCTGATTTTAAAGAAAAATAGATGCAGTCGATCTAGAGATGCCAAGTACGCAAATAAGGAGGGCCAGAGATCAGAATAAGGTGTCTACTTACAGGAGACCTCCATCATCTCTTTGCGGACCTCGAGCAGTACAGCTACTCCGATGTTATCCTTGGTCATCACCCTGTTCAGCATAGCCTCTGAGCCCTCGGAGTTAGCCATGGCCAGCTGGTTGAACTCCACTGTGTGCTTCTGCACTGCGCTGAACCTGAACATTAACAGTGGGAGACAGGAGAAGAGAAGGCTTAATGCAAGTTTTGTTAGCAGTGGTGGGAATAAATTAATAAAGACAAGCACATTATTTACAATGACTTCTAATAATCTTCAGCTCAGTTTGATGTAACTGTGTCCCACAATGGCTCACGCATGGTAACACCTACAACTAATCTGAACATTGTTCCATCACCACTATAACATTAATGACATTGCTGTACAATTAAATGGCAAATCTGCTATACAGAAATCAGTACAGCCAGCTGCTGTATGGTGGAAGCTTCAGCCTTCTATGCGTCACTTTAAAAAAAGTTCTGTGTCTAATATTTAAGAGGATCTGTTGGAAGAAATGGAAAATACTACGCTTAACCATGTTTTCATTAGTGTATAATCACCTGAACACAGGAATGGTTATGTTTTTGTTAGCTTACAATGAGCCATTTTTATCTACAGATGCTGAAGGTCACTTGGAATCTGCCATGTTGAACCACAAGAGTCAACAAGGGACAAATCAAACACTGGGTGAGCGACAGGAGAGACATCAAACCAGGGAAGAGCAGCGAGTCTGAAGCATGTTAAGTGATAACTGATAACGTCATACATTGCATCTTATTTATTCCATGTTTTGAACAACAACACTTGTGTGACATTATAACATGTTGAAATAAACTTGATGTTCAGTCTCCTTGCTGGTTGCTCTGACACATTCATCATTTATTACTGCTTTTTCTGTTATCATTTCACCGGCAGCTGTTAAAATCTATACATTTAAATACTATAATATCATAAACGTACTATGTCTAGTCGACTATTAACTTTATCTAACGACTAGTCAACTAGGAAAAAAATAAAAAAAACATCCTTGTAAAACCAGGCACCTACATAACCCACAATGCGACATGACTGCCAACAGTTCAGTCAGAGATTCAGGTGTGTTATGCTAGTAGTGGCTAATGCAGCCTCGAGCAGAGATGAGGAGCAGGCTACAGAAGTCTGGTAATCTCAATTCGTTCTGACTCCACACCACCAGAGTTTTAGTATTTTCAAAACCTCCTTCAGTCCCCGGCAGACACCGACATCTGTCTTTACACAGCTTCCTCCAGAGCCAAACACATTTTATAACCGTTTTCCCTGATCCAGTAGTACAAGAAGACCTGTAAACATACTGTGTAAAAACGGTGGGGTTCCCCCTTAAGGTTCATCAAAACTAAACTGCTCAGGATTGATTGACCACTATGGACTTTTTGTTTAAGTGCTGCTTTCAAAACAAAAGTACCCCCCTTTTTAACCTTCTAGTCCAATTTGTAACTTCAACTTCTACTCAATATCCCACCAGTGTTGTAATCTGATCTGTGTAGAATTTTAGAAGTAGCAAAGGCAGAAACATAAAAGCACAAGACCCCACAGGCCTAGGGTTTGTATTCAGCAATGAATTAACTATGAACCATTTCTAAAACTGTATTCGAACGTGAAAGCAGCGTAAACATATAGATAATGGGCAGCTTGACACACGATTTGCCAAGAGGAGTACAATCAATGTTATCGCTGCAACAATAAAAACCTTGCAGACCTTCTCATTTGCAAAGTAATAAAACTGGTTAGGTAGGTCAGCAGTGGTAGCTCCACCCAGCTGATACACTCCTCAACAAACTAGATACCATCAACATACTGCAATATAAGAATAGCACAGGTTATATTTCCCTGTAAGACAGACTGCACCTGGAGTGAGAGGCTTACAGTTAGTAATACATCATTTGGTTGTCAGAATTATTGCATCTGTTCAATGGAGGGAAAATCACACAAGATTAGTGATCAACATAACTGTACACCAATCAAGCTGTATTAATCGCTTAGGCAACAATATTACATGCTATCCTTTCGGGAACAGGTTACCTCATATGATAACTATATTGGACATTAGGTTATTACCTACACAGTGCAATGAAAAGGCCTACATCCATCTATATATCAAATAATAACAAATACTCAACAGTTTAGGTGAAATGCATTCTTATTTTTGTTATTTTATTATAAAAAGAGTAGAACTTGAACTAACTCTTTTTTGTGATTTGGATTGTTTAGAGCTACAATGTATTGTATGAATGTATGTTTTCCTGTAAAGATTAAACAAATAATTATATGTCCCATTAAGGCAAGTAAACCAGCAATACAAGTCGTAAGTACTAAATTGTAGGTACGTACTTTTCCGTCTTGTAGAAAATTGCACAACCGTCCACGTGTTTACGGTCCGACTCAGACATAGTCCTGGCTCGTGACTTTGGACTGAAGAACCCGTCGTATCCCTGCTCCTTCAGCTCAGGCAAGAAGAAATTGTAGTACTGCTCCGTCTCAACTTCCTGTAATCAGCCAAAAGAAATGTTTCAGGATGGACAACAGGAAAGGCTGACAAAATATAAATACTAAATACAGTTAATACAAGGCTAGGAAGAGTAAGAGATATTGTAGGATAGCTTTTCATTGAAATGACACATACCCAAGTTGAAGCAATAAAAATGTTAACGGCTGAAAAATAATGCACCAAGGAAAAGAAGATGTAATACCAGCAAACAAGGCAAATGGGAGTAATTCTGCATGGGTGAATACAAAGAAGGATCTGTGTGCAAGAGATCCTTTATAGATTGTTTTAAAGTGCAAGACATTTACTCTGCTACTTGTTACAAGGACACTTTAAAAATATATTATCAGATTACTTTTTTGGGAATATTTTATTCTAAGTTCTTATGATTGTTTTTTGTTTCTCTTATAAAGAGAAATAGACTATTGAATACAAAAGCACATTAAAACAAAACATACATTTAAGAAACAAATGATACAGAGCAATACAGACGACAACACCTTCCCACCACTCACCTCCATATATCAGAAAATAGTCAAATAATAATTTCCTAATATAAGATGCAAAAAAATCTGACCTATTACAGGAAGATGAGAAAATGGCCACACATGGTCAGTGTTAACACCGAGCATGGTGCATCATAAAGGGAGCATCTACTGTGTAACATTTTACAGGTGTTGCGTTTGTCTCAACAAAAACTGCCTACTACCACCATCCACCCCCATTTTGTTTGTTTTTTTTATCTTGTTGGATAAACACTGACATACAAAATAAACATTAATTTCTGTGAAAACCTAAACACACGGTTTGATGTCCATCGCTCACCTGCAAACTGATGATGTCTGCATTGCAGCCCAGGATCTCCTGAATGATGGATTTCTTCCTGTACTCCCAGTTTAGAGCCCAAGAGGGGCAGTAGCCATATAGCTGTCGTGTGGCATACTTATCACACAGCACATTGTAGCACATCACAGAGAACAGTGCTGAGGGGAGAAACACACACAAAAAAAGGTATATCTTAAAAATGTTAAAGAAGCTGATGATTTATGGTCCCCTCAGATATTTTCATGGTGGGGTGGGGACATTGCCACACTTGTATTAAGATTTATGTAAGATTAAATATTACATGAAAGGGTAAACTCACCACTTTAAACCTAAAAACTAAATTTAGGCAACAGACTAAATAGACTGACACCATCCAAAAAGATTGGTTCTCTTTTTTTACCATTTCTACTAAAATTCCACATTGACGTACGGGTGCAATCATATGCATTTTCCAACAGCACAGAGCACTGAGTCAGTCCAAACGAGTTATGACCACCCCCAACCGGGTCAATCAACATGAATGCCCAATCAATGGGAAACAGTAGAATACTCATGTTTGCCTGATGTCTACTTTTTACAGAAAATGTTTGAAAAGTTAGTTTTGCTCGTTTTCAACCACAGGAAGTCGGCACACATTATATTGAAAGCGTCCGTAGTATTGCTTTTGGGTCAAGTACTCCCATTACTAACGCAAAACCATAATTTGGATCCTTGCTACTCTTAAATCGTACATGGATGCAATTAAAAAAAAACAAAAAAACTGTCTTTTCAGCTTGTACATTTTTCTCCAAAAAGAGTCAAATGTGGTTGACCATCAATTTTTATGGATACAATCTCGTTGATGCTGTTTATATTCCCTCAGATGCAAATTTTAAAAAATGCACTGTGGAATTATTTCCTGGGTCTACACACAAAAATCTGTATATATTCTTTTATTTTGTTCTAATGTATTATTCCTTTAATCTAAATGGAATTATCTGTTATGCTCTATGTGTGCATAGCGTGAAGGAATTACAACTTTCATTTCTTTGTGCATTCTTGTGTTGTACAATGACAAATTATCTTGAACCTTGATGTGCTCAAGGTCACATTTTGTGTATGTTGTCCTTACCTGAGGCCCGTGTTCGGTCTGGTTCCTGGAGTGAGATCCATGACCGAGCTGGAGGCTGCTCTGTTGGTACTGAGCAGAGAGAGGGGAAAAAGTGGTACAATATGGGTAATGACACCAACAAATGTCACAAAATTACTTCAACAAAGCTAAGGGCACTCAAGCTGTAGTTCACAATGTCCCCATCTATGTACACTGACGAAGCCATCTTTTGGGGAAATGTGCAATTCCTGTTCCAGTCTCAAAGCTACCAGAGAAGGGGGACTCACTGCGCTTGATAGCCCCTGCCAGATTGTCTAACAAGTAGTTGAGCAGTCTCCGCGTGCCATCAGGTTCCTGGTAGAGGCTCATAATTTCTTGTGCAAGTGGGTTTCCTGGTGAAGGAAAAGCAACGCGGGCTGAATCATTGCTAAGGGAACAATGGGATTTCAAGGCTGGAATGGCTACAAAACACATTGATAGCCCACTCACCTTTCAACCCCAGTGTTTGTAACTGAAACAGTTTCCCCAATTCAAATGGCAGAATCCGCAACTGGTTGTTATTTAAAAGCAGTTCCCTGTGGACATAGGGGAATTTTAATATTAGAAACCAGCTGTCCTGAAAAACCACGACGGCTGTGCGATGTGACAATACATTGCGTGACATTAAAAAAAAAAAAAAAACGTCTAGCGTTTCACACGTTATGTCGTAAATCACACTGGGAATATTTTTGTCACTGGGACAACGCTCTGTGTTCTTCCGCAATTTCCATGAAGGCAACATAAACAAACATGTCAACATGAGTATGAATGTGACACAGAACGGGGTAATTGTGAACAGAAGGTGGACAAAATGAGCCGCTTGTACTCTTACTGACATTCATTTTATATAAACTATTTCTTCAGTGAATTTACAGAAAATTTGCTATATCATGATATGCACTGTTATCTTTATATGAAATAGATAAATAGATATTCACATTTAATTCATTGCTGAATGTCTGTGGCAAAGCCTGAAACAAAATGGCAGATATCCGACAGACCTATAATTAAATGAAAAACTCATATTGTCATAATGAGTGGCAGCGGTGCGTACCATGTGTGAGTGCCACAATCAAATTCAAATTCTGTGACAGCAACTTCTTTCCATTATGTTCAAATTCAGGAGCGAACATACAACCTGAAACTACTCACCTGAGAGACACCATGTTACCGAGCTCTGCCGGCAGGCTCCTGATCTTATTGGATGAGAGATCCAGGTACACCAGGTTGTGTAGTTTGGCAATGTCTGGCGGGATGCGTGACAATGAGTTGTCACTGAGGTGCAGGGCAGTGAGGTGGGTGAGAGACCATAGGGCCGTGCTGAGACTCCTTACTCGGCCTGCGGAGACAATGGGAAAGGGACAAACACACAGCAGAATTAAGTCCCAGTAACCAACTATGTCCCTTCGCACAAGAAGAAAAACATTGGAATGAATTTTCCCAGAAAAACCCGGTGTGGGATTCACCGGTCCCAGCATCTATTATGTTTAAAATGTGGATATATCTTACTTTTGTATGATAACGACTTGAACATCTTTCAGATAAATAAAACAAGAAATCTGAAGATGTCACCTTGGGCTCCGCAAAACTGAGATAGACATTTAACACTACTTCCTGACAATTTAATATGCCAAGCAATCTGCCAGCAGATGAATTGACAAAGCTGCAGCCCAACAGTGTGACAAGAAAAGTACACAGAAACATCACATAATATAGGGTAAAACTGTTTTATATTAAAAAAAAAAGCTCTATGAAAACAACAAAAGATACAAATTCAATGCAACTACTTAACCTACAACACTCACCACTGATTTCCAGCTCTGCCCAGTATGACTTCTTCCCGTTTGCTGCTTCCTCGGTCGACATAATTGTGTACATCCGCCTGGGATCCGGCGGGTCATATTTTTCCTTGGGCATTCCTATAACACTACAGAGGATAATTTAAACTTTAAATGTCATTCATACACAGAGTAAAAGCAAATAGTTCATTTGAGCCTGAAGCTAAAGCTGAAATATATTCTGAGTTGGTTTAGGTTGGTAATATTGTTGTATCTAGTTAGCTTGACAGGTAAGCACATTTGCACTTTGTGGATTTGAGTGAGACAGGTTACCACATGTATTGGCAGAAGATGTTTAAACAGTACCAACCAAAAGAGCACGTTTTTAAATCAAGATATAGTTCTAGTAACACGTTGCTGTCGGCAACATTATTAACACTTGATTTGACTGGAGTTACATAATAATCTACATTAAAATGAGCAACGTGGTGCGATATTTTTTTACGCTAAACTTGGCTGTTAGCAACTGTGTGAAGCTCAAATTCGTTAGAGTTAAAAACGAATACTGTTTAAAACGAGTAAAAACATCTAACTAAGATTAAACGCTTTTTTTTTTCCTCCCTCTCACTGTCGCTAGCTGATTAGCCTAGCTTAACCTAAACATAAGCTATCAAACTAAACACAACAAACGCTGAGAAGCTAACGCTAGCTCGCTCATGCTAACTATCAAGACGGAAAACGGACACGCACAGTGAGTGACACTGGAGGGATATGCCGACTTTAACACCCTGCCCGAGTGGGTCAGCACAAAACCCACAGCACCACATCCAAAGACACTGGTACAAATTGTTGTTTACATAATAGCGAAGCACTGACTTGCGCATTAACGCTAGGCCACGGAACCGCGCATTAGTTAGCTGTCAGCTAGCCTCCGGTAGCGAGGGTCGCCGTCGTTGCGATAAACAAGGAGAGCAAAACGAGCTTCACACGGAAACACAACGCTTCAGGGTTGGCAAGCCACTGCGAGCTATTTAGCTTAGCTCGAGTTAGCTCGCTGGCTAAGAGCTAACAGATCCCAATTATTCGAAGCTGACCGACTTCCTACTCAAAGAAGTCCGACGTCGGGAAAATGGCCACGGCGCTTTAAACACCTCAGCAGCACTGCGGTGAAACGAGCGGAGACGGTTCAGGTGTGAAAGAAAGGATTCCGTTTTTTTTTTTTTTTACCTGCAAGAGCATACCAAATCGCGAGGACGACTGCGTGTTCTCTTTTGTTTTCTAGCTACTTCTCGCCCGTTTCCGCTGCTGTATCATGGCGACTGTAAGGATTTTTTTTTCCTCTCTGCCGATAACGGCGCTGGATCCTATTGGTCGGCGCGTTGACGGTCCAACCAGCTGTTGAGCCAGAGTAAATAAAATCCTTAAGTGATGAGTGATGGACCATGAGATGGACGGATGGGATACCGCGGATCAATTTAGCTGTGGCTTATTGAGAAATTATACATAGTAATTTATCAATAGCGGTGCGCAAAGTAATGATGTAAGGGTATTTGTCTGCTTGAACACAAACTGATACATGTTTTATGCCGGTGAGAAGACAACATAATTAATTAAGTGAAGCCAGGTGTTCACACATTTTGACTTTATAATAGCCAACAAGGCGCTGCCTTTATTTAAAATACAAAACATTGCACAATTCAACAATCAGCTCTTACAAAATATAAATATTAAATTAACACACAACTCATCCAAGAAAATTAGCACAACAAAGAGTTTGGTGTTTTTTTTTTAATTCAACACTGACAGACATCTAGCAGGTGGTCCTGTAGATAGGTGAGGGATTCTTCCACATGGAGGGGTAAGGCTTGGCCAAGGTCAGCCTGGGATCTGGACAAGAAGGACTCCACAGCTTCACGAACGGCGGGCTTGGACACCATGTCATCCCGCTTGTAGACCAAGGTGCCAACTCTGCCTCTTTGTTCAGAGACTGAGCTGCCCAGGTAGCCTGGATGGAACAGATGGAAAGACGTTAGGAGTAAACCAAAGTGAGCTTAGGAAAGGAAAGAAATGTCACTTATTGTTGAAATGTTTTAATATTCAGGTATACGATAGATCAGGTATCAAACAGTTAATATAACTTATTCTCCAGGAGAGATTATAACTATTGAAATCAGGGTTTAAATAACCAAGCACAGGAATGTTTAAAAAGTTATTATATTTTGTATCACTCCAATTTGACGCATTGTACAACATGAAGAAAATTATTTATGAGAATACATCACAACAAATGAGGCAAAGACAGAAATACACTAGTGAGGAAAGACAACATTTAACTAGTTAATCAGGATAATCCAGCTCTTTCTTCACTACAGCTTCATCCTCTTTTCTTTCTCTGCTGTACAAAAACAAGTATGGCATTAAAACAGTTCAGTACAATCCCATATGGTATCACACCACATATTGCACATTCACTGGAGCCTGAGGTTTCCCACAGGCTCCGAGCACTGTCTGCTTCCTGGCAGCAGGACAGTGAAGAGCTGGCCGTCTCTGAAGACGTTGGTTTTGATTCTTAAATCACCTGACTCACCATATTATTTTAATATTTGTTGAATGACAGAAATATTGTTTCATCATTCTAAGACAAAATTATGTTCTGTTTAATTTTTCAACACTCATATGGAGCCATTCCCTCATTACAGCTGCGATTACTGCAGCGCAGTACACTGGTATTTACCAACATCTCACCTTTCATTGCTTTGTTGTAGCTAAGCAGCAACATCCAGAGGAGATGGACCAACTCTTCCCACCTCTGCCACCTTTCAGTACCATCCTGAAGAACACAGCCATGGATCAGTTGCATTGAACGGTTGATGGCTAACTTCTAAAAAAAAAAATAATTGAAGCTATCTACTTGGAAAACGATCCCAAATTCTTAATAGGACAACTTTAATTTCACAATCTATTTCTGGCAAATGTATCCATACATTAGAATCAGATGTTAAAAAAACATTGGCTGATAAATTAAAGACGAAAACAAGACACAAGAGTGATATTCACCGTAGGATCTGGTGCCAGAGTGCAGTTCTTCATAAAGTGAAGCAGAAGACTGAGCGACATGGGCAGAGAGATTTTCTGTGGGCATGCGTAGTCCAACAGATGTTCCAACAGCTTACATCTCAGCAGCTTGCTCTGCAGGCTCTCCAGCAACAACATCCTGGGTGTCAGAAACACATTAGTCAATGATAGCTTGGAAAACTGGGGAAAAGAGGCATATTTGGTTTGTGTGTAAATATAAATAAAAACTGAATTTTGCTTTCTTGTGAATTAATTAGTTTTTGTTGCTCCATTTGTGAATATGTCCTGTTATGATATACATTTTAAAACTAATCTGTTGAATTTAAAGATCATTTTGTGACTGTATTTAAAATGATTTCATCATTTAAAGGCAGTCAATGCTTTGTGAGTATTCCTTGTACATTAAAGAAAATCATTTCTCTTTCTCACACTTCCTTATTGGACACAAAACCTTCTCCTGCCTCCTTCACTCGTCTCATATCTCGTCCTCACCTGTGTGCTCGTAGAGGTATGTTGCCGATGAGCATATGAAAGAGCTCCTGGGACAGCTTGGCAGAGGTTAGAGCTGGAGAACGGTCCACCTCCAGAGCCAAAGACAACATCCTCTGAAAGATGGACACCATTCTGCAGGGGAGAAAGGAACAACAACGTGAATGTGGAAAAGACAGGCATAGATACAGGCATGATGATATAACATGCAGATAAATCTGAGTACGGTTACCCAAGTTAATGGCTCCTTATTAAAAAATATTAACTCTTTCTTTTTAATTCACCTAATTTGTTCATCTCTCTCTCTGGCTGCTTCTCTACACTCTCTGGGCTCTGTTGATTTCACAATGGCAGAAAACAGCCACTTGATGACATCCCTGGAAAACAAACAAACAAACAAACCTTTTAAAATAAATAGTAATAAATACAATTATTTGAACTCCTTTCTTTTCATAGTGCAGTTTCATTTACACAAAAGGGGTTTGGGGGGTAACATGGCAAACATCCAGTAAGATGCAAGATCAACAGAAAAGAGCAGTGTATTCATATAAGATGCCACTGTTAAAACATAAAACTACAGCTTCCAAACAGTTTCAACAAAACCTGTAAATTATCATGGTAATGTAACGGCAATGAAACTGACCAACCCTCTCATCTTGATTTACAACAGAGACCCCTGTTTACCAAACTCACCTGACACGAGGGAACTGCTGATCACATGACAATGTTGTCTTGGCTATGGAGTGGTGGAGGGCAGAGGAAGAAAGTTTGGCCTGGAAGTCATCTTCCAAAGTCTGCACAACGTACTCCAGGAGCATGCGCACAACCTCACATCGATGTCTCTGTGGTCCAACAGAAGCCAGAGGGGCACAGGTAGAGACATGTCAGTTTACTAAAATGTTCAATTGTAAATGTGTCTGCCAAGTTTTTTTAAAAGTTTCTGTGATTTCATGATATTACAATCAAAATCCCATTCAATACGGTCTGGCTCAACAACGCTGATGGTACTGTATATTTATATATCACCAAGCTTTACTGTGTGTTCACATTTTGCTGCCTGGAGTAATACCTGATTGGCCATGACTGAGGTCAACAGCTCCCAGTCCCACGGAGCTGTGGTTTTATCTGCCATGTGGTGTCTGAAATCAGAAAGAGAGACAAGATAAAAGAGAGGCCAAAAAGGACAGAGAAAGACTTTACATTGGAAAGGCTACAAATAATACTCCTACGGTTCCCTTACCTCTGAGTCCTGATCAGCAGATTAAAGGCCTGCACACACAGGTGAAAAGGACACTGTGGTTCGAGCAGAATGCCCCGTAGCAGGTGGAAAGTGATATCTCTGGGGGGATAGTAACCAGGCTGTAGTAGGTCAGACAAGAGCTGCAAAGTACCTTCTGGGTAATTCTCATCAATGGTACTGTAAACCAGGCTCAGGCTCTGACGGCATAGTACCTCTGGAGTTCCAAAACCTTCGTCTTCCTCTTCAATCTTCAGGAAAAAAAAAAAAACATAAAAAAAAGAAAAGAAATGCTGTACTTTTAAGCCTAGAATGTAATCACACGTTAGGAGTTAATGACAGCAACAGAAACAAACTAATGTAAACATCTGCAGAATGGTCTCTCACCAAGGCCTGAGCTGGTCCAGACATTATTTTCCTGAGTGTAACCGGGCACACAAAATGCCTGTCCTCTCGACTGGCTTCCCTAAAGTTCATTTCAAATCTGCTCTCTTCGTTCACTTCTTCTCCATCACTCTCCTGTTGCCAAAGAAAAGACACTGGACTGTCCATTCCCATATCACCTCTGTATGTCCCGGCCCCAGATCTGTCATCCATGTCCTCAGTTTTAGACACTGACAAAGGAGATTCAGTAGGGACGGTACAGTGCAGCAGGTCTGGGCTGTTTGGAGCCTCATCAGCCTTAGCATCCTCCGATTGCCCTTCAGACGTATTCTCAGCTAATGTATGTTCAGAAGTGGGTGTTGGCTCGACTTGGCTCATGTGGGTAGGAGATATGGGACTTGTGTGGGACGGAGAGTCGAAGTCAAAAGGCTCAGAGGGGTTCAGTTCAGTGGTAGGACAGTGGGCAGACTCCAGTTGTTCCAGGTCGACTTCTCTTCGGGGGGAACCCTGTGCTTTATTCTGAGACGAAGGCGACGACGGAGAGGTGACGAGCATGGATGAGCAAAAGTCATTCGTCTCGTCTTCATGAGCGACGCGCTCCTTTGAGGCTGCAACCGAGCTCCCTTTATCCGAGCAGGGAGAGTTAGCTGGGCTCTCCAGACGCGGAGACATTTCATCATCTAACAGTACCGGTCTCGTAATTTCATTCCCGTTCTCTAGTTGTTCCTGTCTGACAAGTGATTCAATCACCTTAGGAGGAGATTCATCCAGCGAAGGCTCCATGTGAGTACCGTTTGATGGAGGAGTCAAATTATTATTAAGACATTCTGGTGCTTCAGCTTTACCGTCTAGTTGTCTGGGATGCAGTGACATCTGAGTAGAATCTTTGGCCAAGTAGACGGACCATCTTGACGTTTTCAGTTCTGTGACGTGAGTTTCGAGAAAAGACAATCTTCTTAATTTCACAGTTGGTGTGTAATGTTGTGTTTCATCAGTCTGCCGTTGGTCCTGTGTTGGAGAATCCAAATGGCTCCGCTTTAGTGCAAATAGAGGCGGGTCTTTTGAAGAGCTTTTAAAATCTTGTTCGCTTGAAGTTTGACTTTTATTTGTGGTTTCTTCTTTTATTTGACAGTCGTCCGGTGGCAAATTCTCCATCTCCTGTTCTGACACATTTGCTACGTCGCTCTCAGTTAAGTCTACCAATGCGGTGGTTGTGGACGTTTGTCTTTTACGCAACTTCAGCTCCGGAAGAGTCCATCTTGGATCTGTGAGGTCAATAAAACGCTAAAAAAAAATAAAAAAAATGGAGAAATAAATAGAAAAATAAGTCAATAAATGCTTTGGTTTTAGTTGATATAATTACAGAGAAGAATAAAATGAACGAGTCTCTCAAAAGCAAGGAAACTCCAAAATGTCAGTATGAACACATTTCTCCTCACCTACTGAACTTTACATCTGTTACTTTATCTGAGATCTGTGAGTTAAATTATTTTGAGCCATCAATATCAGAGTATTGTATGTTGCACTGTAGCCATAACACTGTGTGTGTGTGTAACTTTATAATAAATGGAGAAAATCTAATCTGCACTTTCTTCATAGTTGATAATATGACTCTACTTTATGAATATGGCAGTGTGGACACAGTATCAAATCCTTAATCTTGTACAAACTAGCATTTGTTTGACCGTTCCACTATACGACACCTGGTCAGCTGGAGAATAAAAGGCCGGTTTCATCATTTTATTTAAATGTCACACACGAAAGCCACGTTTCTGATCCAAGTTAACCGAGTGGCTTCAATAGCTCCCTTGTGATACTTTTATCGGTAGCCGTAAAAGAACAGCGACCTCCTTTTTTTCGAGGAATCAAGTACATTTTTACAACAAAAGGTTTTATAACGAAATAAAAGTCTGCAGTTCTCTCATGCTACA
>NW_023339785.1:15758079-15760650 GCF_004916995.1 Morone saxatilis | reverse complement strand
GTACACACCCAGGAATTAATCTTGCAGTGCATCTTTTGAATTTGCGTCTTTGGGGAATGTAACCGGAGCAATAAGATCGTGATGATAATAAGGTTTTATCTGCACGTAAAGAGAAACCGTGTCCACACATCCTCTCGTCCTGCACTCTGTCAGCTCGGCTCTGTCTTCTGTCTTGGCCAATGCGATAAAAGTAAAATAAAGTTGTCAACCTTGTGCCCAATGTCTGTATTGCTGGTGGTCCTGATATACTTTAAGGACCACCAACAATACAGTACTTACATTATAACACGTATGTCCTTTTTATGCAGCTCTTATTTTTATATCTCTGGGCGTTTTAGGCCATTCATTCATTACATTTTCTGAATTTATTCCTCCTGCTAAAAGCACAATTTTGTCTCATTTATAGTATTTAAACTGCGTACACTGTTTGAGAGGAAATCAAAACAATTAGGCGGCCTGTAACTCAGCTTATATTCATTCATTAGGTCTTATTTATAAAGTATTTAACTTGTTTTCAGTAACACATTCATAAAACAAAGTTGATTTATTAAACGTATAAATATCTCTTTAAATGGCTGCTTTACCCGTTTATAAAAATATAACATGATTCATAAAACATAAAGTTAAAATGCTCAGTGTATTTATGCGTGTTGTGATCCCCTCACTGTGAACTGGGTCACCATGGTTTGTTGTTTTTTAAAAAGGTTGGGAAATACTGTATTAGACAATGTTGCAAATCCATGTGCAGGACTATTTTACAGCAACATATTAATGTTTATATGATTTTTACATCAATATTATAACATAAAGCCGTAATTAGTAAGGAATCTGATTTTCTGGATTAAATTTACAGCCAAATTAGACATTTCTCTGTTTATTTCATCCATGAACAATTAAAAAAAATATGTTTTACCATCACAATATAACGTTATATTAGTATTTCAATATCAACTATTAGGTGGTATAGAGATATGTATCCTTATCAACTTTAATTTACCGGCGATATAGCTAATATTATTAACAATGAATGTATGAAAAACAATATTAAACATGTTTAGCAGCACAAACTACAGCAAACATATGGATATAACGTTACATAATGACTAATGGGCACATTAAGTTAAGTTACTTATCAAAGGTGAAGATTTATGCGAGCCAGGTATGGCATATATATAAAGTTATATATTAATTTTGTTAAATTAAAGTTGTGTTTTTTATTTACAATAACAAGACAAGCTCAATAACATATTTCCTACACTTCTGTGAGTGGAAAAACTAACTCCTGATATTAGCTCTAAACCTTATAAAGTTATATACCGTAAAAGCTGTAAACCTCACCTTAACAAGCCGGCACTAACTGAGATTTAACGCTACAGTTAGTTAAACTAAGGTGTCTATATTTGAAGTTCAGCTAACGTTACATGGCTGAGAGCGGCGCTAGTGAGCAGACTGCCGTTCACTACCTGTGAAGCCTGTTTTTGTTCCCTTTTCTCGCTTTCAGTCAGCTAATTAACTTAATATCTGCGACGTCTCCTGTCAGCTTTTAATGGCGGTCGGCCAACCTGCCGGTGGTTAAGCGCTAATGAGCGACAGCCGTTAGGAAGCTTACCGTTGGGACGTTGACGTTCACTGCGTCAACGTCAACTCGCACCGCCGACAGCGGCAGCGGGTCAGCCTTGATCATGATGTTGCTGTAGGAACCGACTATTTCCACATCAGAGTCGTCTTTATCGCTGTCGGAGCTGAGGGTGATCACATCCATTTCCCCCGCACTCACTCAACCTCATACGAGACAGAAACTTCAGCCGCTAACGTCAAAATAAAAATGCAAAGCAGTTCGCTAAAGCGTCACCCGAAGCAGACCCATGCTACTCGCCACAGTCCTGCAGAAGAAGGAGCTAACGTTAATGTGTCGTCCCCCATCGTGTTGTGTAGAAAAGACCAGATAACTGCCCTCGTAAGACATGTAACCTTACGACCTGTGGCATTTCCCTGTTAAGCGTTTACATGCGCCTGATGTTGCTGCCCGGCGGGTTTGAATTGGATTGTATCTTCATAATTCACGGGACGCCGAAAGTTGACTAACTTAACTAAGTGAAAACCGTGGAAACTAAACTACATCCAAAATATCAAATCCAGTAACATGACGTCCATATGGTTGGTTCAACTGTGTCACTGACACATCTGAAATGTTGACGCTTCCTGGTTTTTGTTGTCATGTTTCTTCTGTAGTAAGGCGGATGACAACTCACCGTGCAAGTTGTGAATATCTCCACCTGCTGTACTGGAGTCTGCATGTTACTGTCAGTGAGTCTAAGCCTACAGTTTATACACGGTTTTATCATCATGAACAGCAACTAATAAACAAGGATTCCACGCTTTGTTTGTTTTTTGGTGGAATAAAGGTCAGCAGCATAACATCAGTTTGTTTATTTCCCCTCATCAAACACAATATTAATCTAACTTATAGTTTCAGTCTATATTTTTACCCCTGGTCATCCACACACCCTTGCTGTGGCTCCATATGCAACAGCACTGAGAACCACTGCATTAAAATAAGAGCCATGCCTC
>NW_023339785.1:15757814-15757979 GCF_004916995.1 Morone saxatilis | reverse complement strand
GACAATTTTGTTACTAAAACAGCTGCTTGTTTTGTTTGCTAGAGTAGTCAGTGTGGTTTCACATCAGTCTCTGTTCATGTATGCTGTAGTCCTAATTTTCAATAACAAATAAATATAAAATCGTTCCCGTCTACAGTAGGTTTTGTGACTTTGTGTAATGTCACA
>NW_023339785.1:15730177-15757762 GCF_004916995.1 Morone saxatilis | reverse complement strand
AACGCACACAGGACAGTTTGCAGCAGTCAAACATTGTGAATAGAAATGTCTATAACAAATGAGCCTGGCAAAGCTACTTACAGCAGGAACAGTTGAGTTTGTATTCACCTTTTTAAGCTTTTGTAATCTTAGCTATATTTTACTTTCTTTTCTGTTTGCAAAGGAGCTGTCTGTTGTGCTTATGGTGATCATAAGCAACACACTTTATCCAAACATGCACTGCAGCCCTAATGCTTTGTTTCCCCTCTTACTTCTCTGTCCCTGGGGATGCATTTCTGATACTCACTGGACATGAAAAAGTGCCTTACAAGCCCTTGTTTTATAATGATATGAACACAGGGTCAGGGTTGAGGTAGGCTGCAGGAAACAGATGTAATGCATTTCTGTATTTGTAAGCCAGCCACAGAATGACACATTAAACCCCAAGCTACGTGGTATTTTACAGCTACTTCCCTGTTTTAAACACAGATGATAGCTGTGAGTGTTTTCGTGGTGCGTAACATAATTAAAAGCTGCTTCCTTTTGATGGGGAGCTGTAACACATATACGCACACTGGTGCATTGAGTTGATAAGAAAACTGTAATTGTGATAAGCACATTGCTTAAGCTGTAGGAAATGTGCATACTGAACTGTTGCCAGCTTACAGCCCTGTTTATAATGTCACATCATTTTTGTGTAAAGCACGATATCTCTGCAAAATAATAAAAAAGAATTCTGTTTGTTTGTTTCTAAATACATCTGTTGTAGACAGGAGATATTCCAGGAAAACAAATATTCTCCAACTTGTGCTTGTTTTCCAAAGAAATATGAATTTTGAAACTACATTCTCATGTAATTGGATGAGAGGAGCTATTAACCTCAGATGCCTCCTACCATTACACCCTGTGAGGAATATCTGGCAGGATGAGTCATCGTAACCAGACATACGCAACCTCCTGACACCTATTCAGCAATGTGAAGACTTTATTAGGATAGTTATGGAGAGAAAGAAATTATGTGTCTGTGTTAGTGGTAAAGGCTGTGCACAACAAGTGTCTTCTGTGCCTTGGAAATCATTCTTTCCTGTACTCAGTGTCATTACGCGATCCGTTCGGGAGCGCACATTTTGCTTCAGTTTGAAACAGACTATGCTATAAATGTCTGATAAAAGCAAGTTATTATACTGTATGTTTAATAACGGCGGACTATATTATTGCAGTTCATTAGTTCTTAGAACACAAATATTGCCACAAAGTCAAACCTAATTCAGCTGGAAAATGTGGTCCAAGTTCAATTAGACAGAGTGGGAGAGCTATAGAGATGTTTGAAATCCCAGATGAATCTCCAAATGTTCTGCTGCCCATACATGGACACAGATTAAGGCTGAAATACTTTATCAGCAACAGAGCATGTGGTTTCCTGTTTTAAAAGGTGAACTAAAGCATGTCTGTACTCATTAGTAGTGACTTGCATTGGGAACCAGTTAGGTCTGATATGAGGCCAGCTGGCTTTAGATGGACAGAAAGCTAAACTTCTCTTGGCTGTAATGTATGTTATAGACAAATATGTAAGTAATATCAATCTTTTAATTACTTTTTGGCTAGAGAGCAAATCAGCTTATTTCCTAAAACTATTCCACTGTATTTTTTCGTGCAGCATTTTTCAAAACAGAAACAAAAAGTTTTCTGTGCATCAGCTTTCAGTCAAGTCAACTCAACAACAGTCAACAGCGAAGGACAGACTCATGAGACTCGGTCTGACGTACTTATTGCAGCTTACTGTCTGTTAGTTAAGTACAATGCGTATATCGCCAAATCAAACAAACTCCTCAGACAAACTTTCAGTCTTTATCAACTTTCTGACACAACAAGTTTTCCTCAATTTAAATCCACCATATGTGAAAATTATAGTTTTCTTTGCCGCGCACTAACAGAAAAAAGCAAACAAATGTCATTTTCATATCGTCCTTTGCTTTGGGCTGCGTCAGCATAGATTCTCAGAGTATATGGAGGCCCACAAGGACACTCACCTGAGACAGGCCTGCAAAGCATGCTGGGAGCAGTTATTATCTTCACTGTTGCAATGGAAACATTATAACCCCACAAAGTTTATTTTCAAAAGTTTTGAGAAGAAGTCTTATCTTAAAGTTCCAGACATTTTTAAACAGCAGAATCAGAAAATGAATTGAGTTCATGCCTCAAAGCATTAAAACTGACTGACAGAGAAGCATACCGTATATACCTCATTTCACAGAAGAATGTAAAATAAATGTGCTAAACAATTAAATTTTTTGGTGGCGCATAGGATACAAAAAATACCATTATTCAGCAACAAGCCTAAGCAGAAAAGGCAGATAACAGCAATATATTCCTCAGTCTGCATAAGGACAAGTAGTTTCAGTTTCAGTAAGACAACTATCTGTGTGAACTGAAGACTCTTAACTGTGTTTATCCCTTCCTGTCCCAGCCAGACAGTCTAGGCGCCCTGTGACACTGATAGATGAGTTAGCCAACACTCTCCACTGCAGTAGGTCATGGGTCACATCTGCTGTCTTATCACATTTAAGGGAGAACGAATAACATTTAAAGAAAGAATTGGAGAGCAAATATCTTCTGAGGGAAATCCACAGTCTCAGAAAAACACTGCCGTAATTGTTGAGTGTCGTTAACACCTTGTGGCAGACTGCTTGACAAATCTTGCATTTGCATCACTCCTCAAAAAGCTATAATTTAGAATCAAATATTGTAGGAACCAAACACTCTTGGAACAGAGTGACAGTAGTTTTCAAGGGAGAAATAATGTTTTAAACTGATTAATAGGTCATAATACACAAGGCTTGTACTGATATTCAAAAATAATAGAGAGAAAACAGAAAACAGGCTGTCTTTAACAGTGGTGGGAGAAGTACATAGCGTTATTGTGATATTATCAGCTAAATGAAACTAAAGTAAAAGCAGGTGCTCCACAGAAAAACAGCCTCTGTGACTGATGTATTATTAGATTTTACTTTGTTTTATATGGATCCACTAAAGTGTAAGCAGCATTTGGTTCCCATTTAGGAGGAAGGCTGTAAGAATTTTGTGCCTTAAACTGTTATTTTGATTAAACCATCTGAGAAGTTTTAGAGGGAAAATCATTATTTGGATACCATGTAAATGGCTGTGCTCATGACTCATAAAATCCATTTTATTCACATGTGATGATAATGGTCAGGCTTCATCCAGTTAGCTGGCTTGTTTGGCCATAGTCACAGTAGTTTTTGGACATGGATGCCGGTGGGTAGTGCATTCCTGTGGTCTCGTGTGACTATGGAGAAAGGGACATGAGCACTAGAGCTAGAGGTTCGTTGCCACAGAGCAGCATGGCAAGCGAAACGGCTGAGAATCCCAAAAAAAAACACCAGATGGTCAGAGAGTTCCATCTCATAGAAATACGACGTGACAACAGGCGAGAGAGAGGGAGAGAGCGACAGGTAGAAGAAGATAGAGGGGGTGAAGGGAAACAACAGCTTACATAACTAACAGGTGTCAACTGTCACCACAAGAACATGAAAGAGACAACAAGAGAAAGAACTCTGACAAAGTTAGACAGGGGTGGGTAACACGAGAATGCTGTCTGAAAAGTATCCAACAACCACCTCCTCACATTACTGTTTTGCTGTCCACATCTATGTCATGCTCTTAAGCTGTTCAGACCATGCCTGCCACACATAATGCTTCACATTGCCATCAAATTCAGGACTGTGTCAGTCACCTGTTTTGTTTTCTCTCTGCCTGCGGACCCTAACAAGGTTCATTTGACTGGCAGAGCGTGCCAGGTCTAGAGACAGAGGAGGCTGATGGTGGACCAGAGCCTGATGACTCACTCTGCAATCTGTGACCCCAGAGGCTGATGGATGTCACAGCAGGATCCTTCACTGGACAGCTATATACTGTAGATATATACTGGATGCTATGTCAGAAGACTGAAAATATATTTTGGCATTCACCAGTTTGTAAACACCTCTGGAAAAAAATGTTGCAATTTTGAAGATGCCTTATTCCACCACAGTGCTTCTCTCAGGAAAGGGGTTTGTTTTCTTGTAGTTGCTCCCGTAAATATATATATATAAATAAATAAAAAACACTCAAAGAAGAGATGTTTTTTGCCCAGGATTCAATTCACTGATTACACTACAAACCTACTATACTAAACTACACATACTACTATACTACAAAAAGTTATCAGATGCCTCAAATGAAGATTCTATTAAAATAAAGTTGATATAAAAACCTAGATCTTATTGTATTGTTATTATTTTTGTATTGCCTGTTACGAACTAGTATGCAGCATATGAAACAATGCCACAAAAGTCTCTAGGGTGCCTTTCCAGTGAAGAAAATGTGATGAAGTGCCTTTTAGGGTGGCTTTTCACCCCTTTCGAAAACATGGTAAAGGGCCCTCTAGGGTTCTAATCCTAACCCTGACTAAGCAATTTCACCATAAATGCAACATTCTGCATGCTGGTGCCCTTTTTAATTTCGAGAGAGAGTCCACCACTGCTAGTATTTGCTCTGTATTTAACAGTTTGTCTTCTGGCTTAATCTGTAATAATTATATATATATATATATATATATATATAGCAACTGATTTAACTCAAAACAATACTAGTGAATCAATCATGATATAAAGTAAAGATAAAAATACCAGGTCCTCTTTTCCTTTTCCAGTTTTTATTCCTGTAAATAACGTGCAGCATTGCGTGCCAGCAAAAAATGCTCACGGTTAATAAACAGAGATGTTTTCTGCGATAATAAGAAAGGCACAATATCAATTGCACTCAAAAAACAATTCAAAGACAAAGTGAACAAGGCCAAAGTGAAATCCAAAATTAATGCTCTAATGAGCACTTGGCCTGGTGTCAGGATACAGAGGGATACGTTGAATACTAACAGTTCTCTTTCAAGAGCTGGGGTGTGTACACAGCAGAGTAAGAAAAGTGGCAAATTGCGGAGATTAAGAGTTAACAAGAATAGTCTCGAGGTAAATTTTTTCATTTTCACAGCTGACATTTGAGGAGAGGGACCATGAGGACATTGCCTAACCTTGTGGTGTTATTACTACTACCTTCTCTCTATAGAGGGTGGGAATCGCATTCTGGGGCAACGCAGCAATTCATTAGTTGTTCATCATCAGGAATGTACATGTGAAAGATAAATGGATGACACTCTTACCTTTGTAGATTACAAGGTACGAGGTTCATGTATTTATCATTTTACAGCATAATGTTGTATAACAAAATGCTAACTGCAGTCCAAACAATCTTATTCAATCAAAAAAATTATATAAATTGGTGAATAAATAATAAGTCACAAAAAATAAAACTATTACCCAATTTATTGTTGATTCCAGACAATGAATTGAGAAATCTCACAGCTTGAGGAAATAAGCTGTTCTGTAGTCTGATGGTTTAGTTTTGTACACAGGAGGCCGAACTGAAACTCTTGCCACTTCCATCAACAACCCGATTGCCAAGAAAGCAAATAATGAACCACAAACCTCATTGTATGGCCTACAGATGACTATCCTGAAAAGGGTAAAGGACTGAGCTGATGAACTGGGACAAATTATCAATAACAAATCATCAAAGATCTTACAGAAGAAACAATGACATTAAGGAAGAAAACTGTATGCTGAAAGAGAAACCCGAGAAACAACAGGTGGAATTATTGCAGGAGCAAGTTGCAGAGGCAGAATAACATAAATAAAGATTTTGCTTTCGGATTTATGATGTGCCTGAACATGACAACGAGGATGTAAAACAAAGAGTTTCTGAGATCTGTCAGAATGTGGCACTGGACTTGGAACATCAGCTGATGATGGAATCAACTTGGCACAAAGGCTGGGAAGACAAGGCAGCCACAAATCTCGAGGGATCATTATTCTCTTTGCCTATCGTACGGTAAGAGATGAAATCTGGAGAAAGATAAAGAATAACAACTGCCACCGAGAAAACAAACTTTTTTGCTTTTGTGAGGACTTGACCAATAAAGGGATGCGAGAGCTGCTCTATCGAAAAGGCTTGCAAGAATGGAATCAAAGCTTATTTTGTTAGAGTTAAATCTAAGAAAGGCTGCTCCCAAACACACATAGCTACATGAAAAATAACATACATAAAACAGTAGCAATTTATTTACAAAATAGATTTTATTATTAGTTGGTCCACCATCTGCTTTTGATGCTATCACAGAGCGCTCAATGTAGATGAAATGAAACACAATTTTTTCCTCACACATCTCAAATTGAATGACTATGATGCCTTTGGCTGGAAGAACACTCGATATCTATTAAAATCGAATGTTTACATTTAAAAAAGGTGTTTAATTAGGACTGTTGTTTTTCTCTGCTGTCACTTGAAATTAAACACTTATTTGTCTTTGCACATCTCCAACTGATTATGACTGACTGAGCTTTTTGCCTCTAGGCCTACTTATAAAAAACAAAGCTGTGACTCTGTGCCTTGTGCTGAAAAGTTGAAAATAAAAATTGCAAGATAACCACGACGTGCAGCGCAAGAGAGGAGCACATGCAGTGATACGTTTTAATTACCATAACTTTGTAGAAAGCTCTGGAGGTCCACGACAAATGCATTGACAAATGAGAAATTGGCATGTAATCCTTGGCTGTTGAGTCTGTTCCTAGGAGGCTGGGCTTCACTTTTTGAACAGAAAAACATAATTTCTTTCATTTATCTAACATGAAAAAAGATTTGGGATTTTATTAAAAGGAAGTCTACAGTCAAGCAGCTCTGTGAGGCTGCATTCAGATGCAGCAGTACTTTAACCTAAATAATGCTAACAGCAACATGCTAACATACTCAGAATGTCAATATGCTGCTAGAGGGTAGCCTATAATGTTTACCATATTCAGCATCTTAGTTCAGTATGCACCACTTGTCAGTAAGCATTCCACAAAGTACACCTGAAGCACAATAAAAAGTATTTTAGTGGTCCATCTGTTTTTTATTGAGTCAGATCACAAAGATGATCAAATGTAGTCAATAAAACGTATTAGTATCAACTGCTTTGAGTTGTTTGACTTGCCATACCCGTATATCACATCCAATAATTTTCTAGTAATGGTAGTGGTTCTAGTGTTAACAGTCAGTCATGTATCTAAACAATGTTGATGATTCCCTGATTTGTCTTGTAGTGCCAGCAGGTCAAAAGGTTGTATACTTTTTGATTATTTATACATTGATTATTTGACCAAATTCCTGACAAAAGTACCAAGTACAGATTTGATTCCAGTCACAATATGGCCTTTTCTGTGCCCCGTCATCAGGCACTTATTCACAGAATGGGTGGATCTAAGAATAGCAACGTTTTCCATCTATTTTTCATTTATCAAACACAATTGTGCTTTCTCAAGTGTAATTAGCATTACACCATTACACCTTTTGATCTAATTCTCAGTGTAAATACACTATAGAATCAAAGGAATGAAATCACATTAATAGAACATTCACGACCCATGATCCCTCTAATATACGTCATCTGATAATTCATGTTTAATAGTTTATTACAATGACCAAATAATGTCTTGTGAGTCATAATGAGTCGTTGCTCCACTGGTTCAGTAAATGAGGACAATAAGTGCATTCTGAAGTTTTGTGGCCAACAATATTAGATGTAGGGGCTTTATTATGCCTTACAGCATAGCAAATTGGTCCCTTACAAAATAAGGCTTGATTTGCTTACTCACTTGTTGCTTCCTATTACTCGTCCATCTTTCTTCATTTTAAGCCCGGCCACCAGTTAACCAAATCACACACAAACACCGAGGACATTAGATACTCTTAAACAGCCACAAATGTGTTTTTTTCCCCCCTAAAATGAGATGGAGGATCCTCACTGAAGTGTTTTTGCAGGAAGCCTATTCTCTGTGGTCTTGGAAGTAAATTTTAAAAGCGGCTTCCTCTGCTGAATGTGTACCCAACTATTACAGCTCTTTATCAAAGATGAAGCCCTTTATACCTCATTCCAATTCAGATAGCAGCTGATGAAACTAATTGACTAGTTCTAGTTTAAACATATTCAAGATCAGCAGAAATTACATCATGTCTGCTTAAGTATTTGAAATTACTGAAAAGAGCCAACATGGTTTAAAAATTGAAGTGATTGCCGATACATTTATTGCCCTTTGAGCCTCAAAAAACTGCCGTACCAAACTGCAGCTGAAATCTCTTATAATTTGAGGTGAAACTATCAGGGAATGTGCTGACATGTGTGACCTTCAATGCTTCATTAATCCGACCACGCTTTCAAATTCCAGTGCAGTTTTGTCCAAAGCTGTGGACAAAAATCTGAGGGAAATCTTGTTTGTTTGGGACACAACAAAGGTCAGCGGTGATGTATTTATCCAGACCCGCCAAGCCTACTGACAACAATAGCAACACTAGAAGAAGGTGGGAGATGTAAAAAGATGTGTGATCTCTGAAAGATAAGCATCGTGAAATTCACGAGGTGGCTGTGCTCACACACACAGCACACAGAAGAGCCTCTTCGCCACTCAATATGTATGGCACTATCTTGTTACAAGTTATTACTAACACCAACAATTATCCAAGGATCCTGTAACATGCGTACACAAATAATTATGCATATTTAAGTAATCATCCTGGCTGAATTTCTGCAGGCTGAATTCTCTGAAGAAAATGTTTACTATGTGAAATCACCTGCAACCTGAGATGACGTTTTCACACACCACTTCGGGCCATTTATTCCTGGAACGTTACATAACGCAAGAGTGGGTTCTGCTCGCAACCAGCCTAAGCAGCCTCCTTACAAGAAAACAGGAAGGTAAGAGGATGGAGGCAGCCAGAGAAACACAGCCATCAGACTCTTCTGAATACGTCTGCCCTCTCAGTGATCTATTCTTTTCCTCTACACAGTCTTGTATGCCCAATAAACAGTGTTATCGGCATCATCATTTGTCAGCATACCATATTTTCACAAGGCCTCTACCCATAATCAGAAGTGGCAACCTCTCTTGTTTATCTCCTATAAGCCTTTACATTTACAACACACTTTTGGTTTAAGGCTAAAAGACATCCATGTAAGTGAGAAAAAAAAGCACACTGATTTGGCCGTGAAATGGTGTTCAGCAAGCTTATTAATAATCACTGCTAAGCTAATGAATAATTTCTGGGGGCAGTAATTATCACTAAAATCACATTACTGAAAACATTACCTGCTGGCAGTGGAACAAGTTGTCAAATCACGGTGCAAATCTAATGATTGATGAGATGACGAGATTTAAGCCATTTGGGTGACTCGGTAAATGTTTGTGCTACTCCGAAGCGCTTCAGTAGCTTCAGAGAGTTATATTTAAACATGTGACATTAAAAGAATCTCTGTCACACAGGGGTCATGCCTTTTTTTTGAAGATGTCAAACAAACTGAATAGTTGATTAGTTTTGCCTGTTTAATGATGTTTTTTTTATTCCATATTGGAAAAATGTTTTTACTATTGGTTGATGAGAGATTTGATTTGTGTAATTTCTTAATTTGAGGAAAAACCTTTAGCCAGAAAGAGGCCGGGACCTCAGGACAGGCATGTCTGCGTATCCACCCCTCATTAGGTGTGACGGCTGCATCATAACAGGAAGCTGGATCCAAAGTGACAGGATGCTGGGTATTGTTGTATTGCTCAGAATAGAAAGTATGGAAGGCTGGAAGGAACATGTGCGTAATTATTTTTCATATTGAGTTTTCCTGAGATCAGAAAATAATTTTAAGAATGAGTTTTATTGCCAAGTAAGTTTTCACATATAAGGAATTTACCTTGGTATCTTCGTGCATAACAATTAAATATAGAATTAGAAAATTTAAATAAAGAAAACAAGGACTGCAAGTCAAAATGTATGTGTGTATAAATACAGTATGTATGGATATTTGCTTGTGTGTATGCATTTTCTTTTATTTATTTATTTTTTGTGGTATAGTACATGTGCAGCACTGTTTTTACATATGCATGCTTTGTGATGTGCATGAAATGGAGGAGGGTATGTGGGTGTGGGTGTGTGTGTCTGTGTCCGTGCAAGCGCATTACCTTAGCATACTAACAAGTTTCTAAAGTGACTTTCAGCTTCAAAAGATATTTAGCAAAAAAACGTTACATAATTGTACATTTTGGATAAGCGAGGACAACAGTTTTGTAGAGACAGTTCTGTTCTCTTAAACTATTGTCTGCAATTTCTGGGTAGAAAGTAGAGCCAGAACACAGTCAAAACATTTTGTACTTGCTTTGACTAGATTTTGTCAACACCTGCAAATCCAAAAATCAGGCCCAGCTGCATAATTGATTTTTTTTGCCACGGTAAAAGTATATATCACATTTTGGCTTTGTCTGGTCTGTCTTCTGCTTTGGAACAAATCAATACATTTGTTAATGTTCCTTTAATGTTAGAACAAAATGCAAAAAAAGAAATATGTGTAATTGCATCCATTGCTTCCATCAAAGAGTTGCATAACAATACTAGCTCATTTGTAATAATTATAATTGTACGTAATTTCTTGGAAACCCCTCAGGTTCTACTGTCAGACACAACAAAATTCTTGTTGTTCTGCTTGTATAAAGATAATGTGTGTGTTGGAGGATGCTGGTTAATGAGGTCAGTGTTTTTTGTTTGTTTTTATGCAGCAGGTAGACCCTTAAGGGGATTTCTACAGAGCACTGATATATGTTGACAGTCACCCTTTAGATGATCTTCACTGTTTTTCATGCTCATCCCGGGGAGTTAGATCATAGCGAGAGAGAGTGTGAGAGAAGAGACCGTAGCAGGAGAGGCTGTCCGAAATCCTCCTCCACATGTCCTCATCCAAATCTTCTTCTGTGTTTCATCTCACTGTAGCCAATAAGAGGTGTTCTTGCTGAGCCGCCAGACTCACTTTCAAGGATGAACACAGATGCACACACATACATAAACATTAATGTTGGCATCCATCGAAGACCTTTTGCTGGACTGCAAATCCCATACTGACAGGATTCCAGCTCATGCTATTTACTTTATAAATAGATTTTTGTTTTTAATCCAAAATTAGTGAAGTGCATCTGGTGAGCAGAGCTACAGTCAGCTCATCAGCTCAGCAGCAATTTTATTTTATAGTTTTATTTCACAATGACCCCTGACTGGCCCCTGCGTGTGTGCGCGCACATGATTTTGTATATCACTCCTGAAGGGTAAATATCCTGGCTGTATGTATGACTGCATAACTCCGCTGCATGTTATATAACTAGACCTCCAGAGCAAAAATATGTAAGCCTTTCAGTAACAGGTATTATGGTCACCTCTATGTGCAAGCACATTCTAGTGTATGAATAATGTAAAAGAGTGCATAGAAACAAGCCTAAGCCTCCATCCCAGAAGTGTACCATAAAAAATGTACCACTAAATTTCACAAATTTCATCAATCAATTACTGTTGCATGAAAGCCTTTTTACTTTGAACACTATGGCCTCCTAATTGGTGGCCCTGCAGGGCTGATAAAGTTCAGAGAAAACTCCAGCTGTGCGGTTTTTCCACCATATCCATCAGTGACTCTTGATGGTTATGTCACCCTAAACATCATGGCGCTGTCAGTGCAATATAATAATTTGAATCGATTACAATGGAAAGCTACAGTGGTAAATTTTGTTCTGCAACCCAAGAATGTTATACCGTGACGTACATTATGTCACATGCTGAGACATATAATGCTGAGAAAAAGGTAAATATTAAAGAAAGAAAACAACAATGTGTGAGTATGAAATCAAACACCCAAGGGCTGGACTTACTCAAATCACACTGTCTAAAGAATGCTCTCTCTCTCTCTCTCCCTATGCCTCTCTCCTTTAAGTTTAGAGATGGGCTGGTCCTGGGAGTGATGTCACCTCACTCCTGTATGGGCATTCATTCCACCAACAGTGTGCGTCTCCCTGCTTCTCCAAAGCGATGCTGTTCTCCAAAACGCTAAAGCAGCATTACGCACGGAGATGTACAGCAGGGGACGACTTTGGTTCGTGGGTGCCCTGGTTTGTGAACTGTATTGCTTCTGCGAATATTCTCGGAACTTCGTGGGCTCGTCGGAACTATTTAGAGGACCTGTAATGAAGGGTTTGCCATTTGAGGAGATGCGTTTGTGCGGGAGCGTTACGCGCAAAGTATCGCCATGCATCAGTGAAAGGCAGCGCACCCAATCTTAGCTGTTTTGGAAAGGAAACGGGTGCAAAACAACAAACATGATACGAAAGGACAAGTTGGAGCCAGAATGGAGTTAACCCAATTAAATCTGTCAGTGGAAAACGTTTCCAACGATGTGAACACCACGGACGCACCGCTCGCCTTGCCACATACGGAGGCAGCCACTGCCCTCATCATCCTGGTGGTGAGTGTGATCATTTCGGTGACCATTGTCGGTAACGTGTTGGTGATTGTAGCGGTGCTGACCAGCCGGGCTCTCCGTGCGCCCCAGAACCTTTTTCTGGTCTCTCTGGCATCAGCGGACATTCTCGTGGCCACACTGGTCATCCCCTTCTCCCTCGCCAATGAGGTCATGGGCTACTGGTACTTTGGGAGTACTTGGTGCGCCTTCTATCTGGCTCTGGATGTGTTGTTCTGCACCTCATCCATCGTGCACCTGTGCGCCATCAGCCTGGACCGCTAGCTGGTCAGTGACAAAGCGGTCAGCTACCAAACCTGAAGGCGACACCTAAGGGATTCATCCATTATCGCTGTCGTGGTGGATAATATCTTGCTGTCATCTCCTTCCCTCCTCTTCTCATGACCAAACATGACGAACGAGAGTGCCTGCTAAACGATGAGACCTGGTACATCCTCTCCTCCTGCCTGGTGTCCTTCTTCGCGCCAGGTCTCATCATGATTCTGGTTTACTGTAAGATCTATAAGGTTGCCAAGCAGCGCTCCTCCACCGTGTTCGTGGCCAAGAACGGCCTGGAGAGGCAGCCCTCTCAGTCCGAGACCTGTTTCGTCAGGAAGGATCGTTTCGAGATGGAGAGCCCCAGTAGCCAGAGCTCCGGCAGCCACCAGCAGAGGCAAGGGGAGCTGGATGACATCGACCTGGAGGAGAGCTGCTGTCCGTCGGATACTAAACCCCGCAATCATCGCTTCACCAAGCGGAGGAAGGTGGAGGGGTCAGACTGCTGCCCTCCTCAGAACTGCCGTCTCTCCTGGGCTTCGGCTCGGGCGTTACAGCTCTACCCGGAGCAGAAGAACCCAGCTGCGCGACAACAGCTGGCCGCGGCCAACAAAACCAAAGTGGCCCAGATGCGGGAGAAACGTTTCACCTTCGTGCTGGCGGTAGTGATGGGGGTGTTTGTGCTTTGCTGGTTCCCTTTCTTCTTTACTTACACCCTGCATGCTATCTGCAGAGACAGCTGCTACATCCCTGGCGCACTTTTCAACCTTTTCTTTTGGATTGGCTACTGCAATAGTTCTGTAAACCCCATAATATACACTATTTTCAACAGGGATTTCAGGAAATCCTTCAAGAAAATCATATGCAGAACTTCTAAACGCACATGAACACAGAAAGGGTTCCTGGGACAAATCTGTTTTGCCTCTTACTCAACAGTGCTTGGGAGAAATTATATTATTAAAACTCATTCTTTTGGCTGACTGGTTCCCCTCCTCAAAATCATTTTAATGTAACTACTATCATATTGAAAAAAAAGTGATCCAGTGTTGTGTACACATTTAAAAGTCTATAAATAAAATGTAAAGTTGAGCAAAACAAAAATATTTTAGCGCTTCAGTGTTGCAAGCATCAAACATGGTCAGTTATTTAATCATTAGATATATTTTTGCCACTTGGGATATGCAAAGTTGCAATATATAAGGCACTGTATAATAAGTCCTGGAAATCTGCACCTTTGATCAAGAAATCCCTGTATTGAATCAATGTTGTATGCTGCAGCAAGCATGGGGAAAGAGCTACTTCAGAGTAAAATTAAAGCCATGAAGGAAGCTGGATTCCAGTGCTGGTGGCTGGTTGTTTTGTGTTGAGATAAATAGAAGATTAATCTATAAGATATGAGCATGGGGACAAGCAGGTAAGCTGTGGATGTGTTATGGTGGAAAAGAAGAAATTAAATCTTATAGGTCAAACAAGGTTTGTCATCAAGTAAAGCGTGTTGGATGGTTGAAATGTGTGGCTTTATCACAGGTTATTCAGATACATTTATCATTGCCTGCTGCAGGTAAAGCTACAGCGGGGCTCTCAGCCATTCATTATCAGTGAACCCCCAAACTTACGTAAGAGTCTAATCTCACAGCCTCACCACACCATCGCACCACCTTGCACCAGAACAATGGCCAAGCTGCAGCCTGTGTGTGCTAAATCCATTGCATAAATCTGTGTATTTCATTTCACTACCTCACAATACCTCAGTGTTTTGTAAGTAAATATTTATACCCTGTGAGATCACAATTCTGCTATACAACCTGATTTCAGTGTCATGGGACAGAGATCAGGTGGGGTTACATTGGCAAGCAATCATTACTTTCATTGTGTTGTAAAATTCTCGTTTAAAATTTTCTTTTTAAATAAAATGTTACTGGGAAGGTGAGAAAAAGAAAAGTGCAGCAGGTTTGATTGACTGAATATGCCAGAGAAAGGATGCTCACATGTGATATAACCAAAACACAAACAGTCCGGCTCACTCATTTCTTAAAAATAACATCTCTGGACACAGTTATTGCAGGTAGAGCTGGACTTTCATCCAGCACCAAATCTCCCTGGTTCAACAAGAGAGCTTAATATCTACGAGTCAAGCCTCAGGCTGTAATCCTCTGCTGTATAAAGCTGAATCATTATAGGACAAAGTCCTTCAAATTATGATTTCAACTGTCATATAACTTCCCATCTCTTCGAAATATATAGAAATAAGAATCTTCAACCTCTATGGGAAAAAATAAATAAAGCACAGCACTGTTTTCCAACCACAAACTGTGGTTGGTTCAAGATGCTTTTGAGATATAAAGTGTCTGCGAAATGTTGCAAATCTGATGAAGCTTGCACGAGAGGGCCTGTGCTTCTCTGGGAAAACGTTGGTTAGTGAGAAGAAGGCAGACCAGCTCCGTATCAGCCTATTGTCTGCATGGGGTTTGCTGGGGATAAATACTATTTATATCCTCTTAGGAATGTCTTCAAAGCACTCCTACGGCTCTCTGGCACCTTGCCAAAGATAATCACCCTGTTTGAGTGGTGTCATGCTTAAAAAGAATTTTCTAAAAAGTTCAATGAAGTGGGTTTTTTTGTATAAGGTGTGCCTGTATTCACGAGGGTGTTTGGTAAAATATCATCAAGGGGAAACAACAGTAAAGGTGGTTGTATCTTTCCTTTTCTCATTTTGTTCATGAACAGAATTAGACAGTCTAAGAGAAGTGGGACCCGTGTGAGGAAGGAAACTATCTCAAAAGGATTCACAAACTCTTAAAACAAATAAAACGTCTGAGCCGAGTCATACTCACAAGAGGCGGTAAAAATTAGCTTTGTACCTTCATTTTCATTTTGAAGAATTACTAGGATGGAAAAGATGTCAATTGGGACATGTGAAACTTAATGGAATGCTGTTGTGTACATGTTAATGTATATGTAACTTAATTTCTCTCGAGAACATGGCCATCACTGTCAATACCTGTTGCATTATCCGAAGAGGAAATGTTTACATGAACACTCATATGTAATTTTCATCATGATAGTTTACTGATTGCTATCTGACAAGACATGCATCTCCCTTAAGTCTCACTTCGCAATCCAATTATATTTCTAATCAACTGCTCCATTGCAGCAAGACTGTGGAACAATGTCTTTAATTAGCTGTAGTGTTTTCGGTTCTTTCAAATCATGTGTAACCTTTCAAGGCATGTTTCCTCACACACTTCAGCTCTGTTACATATTTTGAGTCCAAATTGAGAGACCAAGAGTAGCATGGTGTATTATATTATCTTCATTTCCATGTCAAAAAAAGGTCACACAAGACTACACACGGATCTCTCACAGTCCTTCCCTATTCATGAGATAAATGCTCTCCTAATTGCATTTTTATTCAGAACAAAATTAGTGTAGATGAGATGGGCCCCTTCAGTCTGCACTTCTATCCACTGAGCCTTTCATTTGTCCCAGACTATAAACAAAGTTGGAGGCCAGTTTAGGAAGAGAGGCAGAACTGCAGCGACCCTCAACCTCCAAAAAGCCTCTTCTGAAGGCTTAATGAGGGCAACAGACCAACTGGACAGAGTCAAAACATTTCCTGGTGTGGGATGCTGAAGGGAAAGCTTTATTCCTTTTTAAAGGGGAGGAAGAGTGGAGGGTCAGAGTCGGCTGCCAGGATTGTTTTCGGTCATCGAGCAGTGTGGGCAAGGCTATTTGCAGTCACAGTGGTCACAGGACAGTGCTTATAAATGTTTCAAGATGGGTGCAGTGTAGAAAATAAGCAGCCCTTTAGGACAAGAGAGAGAAGGATGAAGAGAGTGGTTGCTTGTTGTCCTCTGCTACATTACCTTGTTTGTCAGACACAATGCGGCATCTGCAGGTAATTGCTTTTTTCAATTGTCTCTAACAAGATAAGGGTTGGAGGCGAGCAAGGCCAAAACTCGCGTCAATCCCAGGAAGCTGTGTATCTGGGGAAGAAGAGCCAGTTTATCATTAGTGTAAATCAGCTGGTGTCACATCGAAGCAAGGGTGGGACCAAGCTCACTGTCTCCAGGCCATTCTAATATATCGCCCTGTTTAACACAAACAGCCAGTATATGACTCGAGGTGTCAAAGGGTATCAGAAATCTGCAGCTCTAACTTAAAGATGACACTCAGATCACTGACTTGTGTGTTTGTGACTCTATGTGCAAACATATAGAGATGTGGATACTCCATGTCTCTTGATAGACCAAGCAAGGGAAGATTCTGTTCATTAATAGTCACCATTAGAAGAGCAACAATCAATCTATCCTTGTAACAATTATTGTCTGAGTATCCAAATCCTGATATAGCTTATTCCTCTGCGCTATAGAGCTCCACTGTCCAAACCTATTAAAAACACATCAGTGTGCCACACTGTTGCACTTGGTGACATATTATATTATTTTGTATCATCCTGCTGCCAGAACTAATCACAGCGAGCAAAAAAGATGTGTATTAATCCGCAGCTGAAAATAGTCCATAACTTAATGCTCTTATTATTCCTGTTTGAGTTACGTTTGCTACAGTGCCCAACTGCCAAACTAAAATATCAAAGTGAATATAAAATACATTTTTCCCAAAGACGTTTCTGTCAGTTCTTATCACACTATATGGCAGAGTGTTAATTTTTTCTGATTAGTTTGGTTTAATTAGTCATTTGATGCTATAAAAATGTGGTTTCACATCATGATTGACAGGCACATTGGGCCACCCCCCAAGTATAACTATAACATACATTGTTATAAGCACAGTACAGTGTAACACATTGTAAGCAGACAGCAGGTGTTGTAGACAGTGTTACCAAAAGTTTCAGCCCTTAAATGTGCCTAAAATATTCATGAGATGTGAAAAAACAGTGTGTCTATATCTCTATTCATATTTCATTCATTTTCATTCCTCACTGAGACTGCATTTTTGTTCAAAAATATTTTCATTCAAAGATTTTTCCCTTCAGTATTTTTCCACTTAATATTCAAGTTGCACTTCCAAATTATTCTCCATTCATCCACTAACAATCAAGGAATTGTAGCAGCTTTCCCTATTCAAGTTTGCCTGAATGCCACAGAAGACCACAGAAAACCGATGGCCACAGTACAGATACACATATGCAAGATGGACATTAAGGCTTCTGTTGTATGTGTTGTACTTGCTGTTTATCTTTACACATCAGTGGATATTGTATTAATCTCCACACACTCTATGTCATAAAGTGAACATGCTTCATCAGCAGTTTGTGTGATATTAAATCTTCTTTTCTTTCTAGTGGGCATTTACAGGGAATATTTTTAAATCCAAACAAAACATCCGTGAAGCTGATTAATTTTTTACAGAAATGTTGTGTATCGTATATCTCTCACAACCTCTGACGAAAGGTGCTATTCTTGGTACACTCTACTTCCCTGTGTTCCTGCATTGAAGCAGATTCCTGGTATGCCCTGCTGGGCCACAGTGCATCTCTCTTCCTATCATTTGCTTTAAAAAAAAAAACACTCATACATACACGCACCTCCTAAACTCTAATGTAACCACACCATTAAGAGGACACCTGTGACCTGTGATATTATGGAAACTCGGTTATCTAAAAAGAGGAAATGGACTTGTCTTACCATCATGCAAAAGTAGGTCCCTGCTGCACAAAAGAGGCACAGAAAGTACAACAATATAAAATAATGTAAGCTTCACCTTCGAAAGAACACCCGACCTGTTGGTATGATTAAAATGATTCAGAGTAGAGTGCCAGTCATCCTCAGTCAGGCTCTCAAACAATTATTGGTCTTCTCTCACAGTTATGTTATGTTCATCCATATTAGTGTTTTTCCTGACAATCAAAAATAATAAATTCAGAAAATGAATGCTACCTATTTGGCACAGAGAAAAAGAAATGAAAGGTTTGTTAAAAACGTGTCATGTCAAAGAATAAACTGCTTGTAGTGCCAGCTCTAGTGCTGGCACCTGCAGCAGCAACAATTTTAACTGTGCAGCCTGCCAACTAATGTCTGGAGACAACTGAGAATGAATATTAGAAATAAAGATAATGACAACAAGTATGAGGTAAATAAAAAAAAAACACAGTGTGCGTATATTTCTCAGGCTGGAGAGGTCCCAGCAACCCTTCAGCACATTCTCTGCTCAGCCCCAGTTTCAGTGAGTAGGAAGGGTGGGTGTTAATGCTGAGGGTGTAATCAAAAGGTCCTCATGCTTGAATTTGCCTTGGGCCTGCAAATAACTGAGTGCACCCATTGGTGGGACTCAGGCAGAGACTGTAACACTCCACACCAGGAGGTGTGTTAATCATGCAGACTTGGGAGTTGCTCATCATTAATCTTGGATTCAGTTCAGGAATTCATACTGAATACGAACTGCAATGAGCTGGATATGACAGATAAAGCTTTCAACCTGCTTTTTATACAGAAACTTGTGGCGCATTGTCAACAACACAAAGTCGGTCTTATGGTCATCCTCTTCAGTATGCAGCAGTAAATACTGAACAAAGTACAAAATATACAAACTAGCTAGTTCATTTCAAGCAATTATAGACTACCTAAAGCCTAATCTATAAAACAAAAGCAACAACTGCAACAAGAGCAGATCAGATTCATGTTGTAGATTGAAGTGTTCAAGCTTAATGTGAGAGCTTTCTTTTGTTGACAAGCATTTCAAGTATATAAATCCTTTACAAAAAGTGTTTGTATGTCACTGCCTTGTAGCCATTAGCTAGGAACAGTTGTGCACTGGCACAGTTCTCTGACTCTCCTAATCCTAGAAGAGATAGGAGTTTTTCTTTTTCTTTTTTTAAGCTACAATAATAAGAGGATAACATGCTTTTTACTTCTGTCCCTTAAAGTACGATCAAATTGACTCTGAGAATTTGTGGAACCAATTTTGTGCTCTATTTTGAAGATATTTAGGGGCTTAAATGTGAGAATCCAGAAGGAATGTGGGTTAAACTGTTTTACAATTCTTACAAAAAAACTCTGATTAACCCACTGTACGCTACCTGCCCAGCACGATGAACAGTTAGCAACTTGTTGGTGAACATAGTGGAGCATTTTCTTCAGGTGTTGGTGGAGAAAAGAACAAAGATAAAAGAAGAGTGAACATAGGACTTACATTTGCTATGTTAAACACACAACTCCAAATGAATGCTAATGTTGCTACAAATCAACTGTTTGGTAACGCAATCACCACATCAAATTTATATTGTAATAATATGTCAGCGTTGTGTTTGCAGTTTGTTGTGCTGCCCCCAAGTAGCCAAAAGAACAATCAAAAATCAAAGCATCAGTGGGTACTGGTATAGGGATAATCAAATTAATAATAATTACATTATTACTGAGTGTGATACTGTGAGTTAGGTTGAAGACTGGAGTTAAAATTAACACTGGAAGTCGATAAAGGTCAATTGAAGTGATATTTTTTTAGTTGTTTAATCAAACAAAGCATGTATTTTTACAGTGGCTTTGACATTTCCAACAACACCATGACAAACATCCATTTTCTATTTGGTCTAGTACAGGCGTCAGCAACCTTTACTTTCAAAAGAACCATATTTTACCAAAAAGAAAAAAGAAAAGAAAAAGTGTCTGGAGCCACAAAACATATTTGAGCCTTATAATGCTAATTTCCTGCTGCAGACCAAGAATACTAGTAACCCAGCAGCATTTACATTCCGAGACTTAGCTAGCCTAGGAGACTGAAGACTAGTAGCCACCACTATTGAGGTTTGGCAAAATATAGCTGACAAAATGCTAATTTTTTTTTTTGAATTGGTGGGTAATGGCTTTATATTTTTACACTTGGAGACTCTAAGAGTCACTTTAGGCCTACAGTAATGATACATTATTTCTTTTGTCAAAGCCACATTAAGCCACTCATGTGACTAAAGAGCTGCATGAGTCTCCAGAGCCACAGCCTCTGCAGCAGTGAAAATCAACAGTAGAATACATTTGTAAATATAATGATATACATCCAGGAAAGTTAAAGAGAATACAATTACGTAAGTGCACAAACTGCTGAAAATAATTAAAATCTCTGATAATTAAAAAAAAAGAGTCAATTACTAGCAGGATAAACTCGCGTTTTGAGATTGAGAACAATCAAGTCCAGCAATACGGACTGATGCAAAGTTTTTATGGCCTGTGTCCACCACCATCTGTCCGCAAAAAAAATATTTTCTTTATGCTTAATTCTTCATTGAAATTGAAGACTGTGAAATGATAAATCATCACTTTTCTGGGGAAGAGCCAGCTGTTGGGACAGGAAGTGGTGGAAGATGTGGGAAGGGTGGAGGAGGGTTTCCCTGGTCCTGACCTCAGGCTCAGTGACCCTGAGCTGAATGCGGCCTAATGAGGCCTGACACTCACTCCGCAAGACAATCACCCAGCTGAGATTTGGCTGTTATGTTTCTGCTTCATACACTCATTTATCATCGTGTGTGGACAGACAAGTCTGATACGGAGGTTATGTGCTATTTTAATCAAGTTAATCCAGATGCAAGATTATAGAACAATTAATTAAAGTGTTGGTCCCACCCACCACTCCCTGAGGGGCCAGAAGTCACTCAGGTCACCCACACACAACCACCATGCAGAGATGGTAAGTTCTCACAGGCCTCCAACCTGCCCGCAGTCAGTCAGGAAGGAAAGTCATTTTGTTTTCCATCCAGACGTCCCTTTTATCTCATCCCCTGACTCCAAACTATTCTAGACCCCATAGCCAGGCCTTGCGGTCAGCGCTCCCAAGCACCAGAGGAGCTGGAGTTTCAAATTGTAGTTCCACAGACAGTGTAGTGAAATGCAGCAATCTCAAGGACAACAGGAAGTTATAAATCAAAGAGAGGGGCTGATTAGAGGCGGTTGCTGAGGAGAGAACAGCTGTGCGAGATAGTGGCCCCTTATACGTAATAGAGATTGTCACAATTCCACTGTGGCATCAAAATAAAGCAAGAGGAAAATTACAGGAGTAATGAAACATTATCTGAAGACACCCTAAGGAAATAGACTAATGTCCCGCAGAGAGAACAACACAAAATAGTCCAAACAAGGGGAATGTTTATTTTCATGACCTCAGACCCCTTTCTATTGCATCTACTCGCCTCTGTTCAACTATCCTTTTTTTTTAATAATAAATAAAGTTTTTCTCTGGCTGTCAGACAGATTTACATTCCGGGACCATTTTGCTGTACTGTGTTCTCAAGGTCATAAGTATCCTTTCAAGCTTTAACTCGTCAAAAATGTTAATAAAAGAATAATATGTCACATCAACAACTACAATATTCAATGAAGGAGCTCAACTTGCATCATCAAAAGAGAAACTCAACTATTAATCATAATGTTTCTGTCCAAAGGCTCAGTCCACCAGGTTAATACAATATAGAAGCAATACAAGTTATGATGTTTATACTGAACATCCAGAAGTAAATAATATCAACTCTGACCCAGACTATACATTTATCAGGCTGTAGATTAGAACATTTATCACCTTGCACTTGGCAAGCTCTCAGAGAAGAAATTCATCTTAAGTTGAAATAACTACTGCTTCAGCTGAAGTAGTAAACTTTTAGCTGATTGATATCTGGTCTTTTAAGGTTGTGCAGGGAATTCCCAGATGAATAGAAGCTCATTAATTAAGTTCAGGAAATAGAGAGAGGTATGTAGAGAAGGTACTTTCAGGTGTTGCTTGAGAAAGTCTGACCCTGTATGATAGTTTTATCGTTATCTGTCTGTGGAGGGTGGTTTGACAGCACATCAGTCTTTCAGATTCAGAAGAGATGGAGCTACTGGAGGAGGGAGCTGTTGAAGGCTGAGTACTTTATATCGATTATTTATTACGCTTCCTTTTCCAAGTGCTGAATGCAAAAAAAATACATATAAAATCAAAGGAAAACTTTTCATTTCACCACAAAGTCATGTCTCATCTCTTTTCATTATATGGTGACCTTGGAATTGTACCTATGGAACCTTGAGTGTATCCACTCTAAACACAGACCTGAGCAATGGCAGCTACATTCAGTCTAACATAATGATAATCATATGAAAAGATTCTGCCATCATTTCAGCAGTTCAATGAAAGCATGGAGATGTACGTGAAACCCACAATTGTACAATATTACCATTTTACTGCAGCTTCTCTGTGATTAACAATGCACATCAGTGTTCAGCAGTTAGCCTGTACCAACTTTTAACCATTTATTTTTAAATAATATAAACCTAACTATATAAACCTGTTTTACTTGGTAAATATTATGGTCATGTGATATTTCCTGACAGTATTTCTTGACACAGTGGGTTATATAAGCCACAATGAGACCACTGCATCCTGCATGTGTTCTGCAGTTTGGAGTAAAAAGAAGGCTGCATTTCTCAACCAGTGAAATGGGACAGGTCTTGTGGGCGTGTTACCAGTCTAGAAATGTGGACTTCAGTCAAGCCTCTAAATTTAGACACAGTGTGGGATTATTGTGTGTACTCACCGTCTGTTGACATTTCCAGCCATGGTTCACCTGCCCACTAGATGTCATCATCAAGTTTTCCTGCTCCTGCTGTTCACCTGTCTGCGCAGCTGCACCTCATTAACTTATATGATGGGCAGTTGTTTGTTAGATAGACACATTTTGATGTATCACAGGTGTAATAAAGGCTGAATTCCATTTTGCTTCAGTTTTAGGGACCTGGTATAGTTCATGCTGGCTTACTTCAATGAACAGATCCATTGTTAATGTTATCACTAACAGCTGTGCCTTTGCTACTATCAGGTCAAACAAGTCAAACTGCTGCTATTGAACAACTCTTCTTACATTGTGGTCCTGTCCTGTGCTATATATTAGTTCTAATAAGCTGGAAAAGTTACACAATTGTGTATACTAGAAGATGTGTCTGTGTGCGTATTGATTTTCGAGTTTGGTGTTGGAACACTTTACTGTCCTATAATACAGTTCTCAGAGGAGCAGCTTGTTTGTCCTAGAAACAAGTACTTGTGCTTAGAAAACCTACTCTGGGTGAATACAGGTTAATGTTTTATGGCGGTGAGACAGTATTAAATCTTAGGGAAAATCCTCGCATTTGCCTTATTAAGATTACTAAGTGGTTAAAAGTTTTTTTTAGCAGTAGGAGAATTTTCTGAACCCATTAAGAAACACTTTGTCAGAAACTTTGAAATTCACCAAATTTGGAGATACATGGTTTTCCCTGGACAGAAAGGGTATGAAAACAAAAGCAGTCAGACAAATGTATATAGTATATATGTATATATGTATATAGTGTGAAATAGTGGAGTAAAATGTACAATATTTGCTTCTGAGATTTAGTAAAGTAAGTATGTTACATAAAATGAAAATACTCAAGTTTAAGTACTACTTAAATGTACTTGTAATGTAATGTAATTGTTTGGAATGGTAAATTTTCTTCATTTTGCCTGAATGTTTTGTTGTTAATGTTATTGCCTGTTTTACTCACCGGTTTGCGTGACCACCTGCAGTTTACAGACTGTAAGCGAGACTAACCTTTCATTAAAGTTCCTTTTAACCACCAGTGTCATGTCTGAGGAATCTACGTTTGGGTCCTGACCTAAACTGTTGCAAAATGCGATTTTCCACCAGGGTCGCAGTTTTTGTTGAACTCTAAACATTTTCTTTCACCTCACAGTGTTTCATCTGCTAGGATATCAGCACTTTAATGCTCAGTAAAACACCATAAGACTGCATTCCACGCAGGACATTTTAACACTGAGGTCAAAGTATCTTTTCTCCATTCCCTTTTTATTCTAAAATCAATCCTATCTCTTACCCAAAGTTTCTGTGTAGCAAAGGATGTCCACCACACAACAAAGGCCCAAAGGGACTTGAGCTGTTGAACACTATGCTGCTAATGGGCCGAAGTGATAATGAGCAATAAAGGTTGAGCCTCATGTCAGAGGGCACGAGTGATGAACACCTTACAGACCAATTAGGCTTGTATAGTATGGTGTGAAAGATTATTGTTAAAAGAGTAAGTGGCAGACTCTTAATCCCTCATGTCCTCCGTTACACACACACACACACACTTACTCCACAACAATTCCTACATTGCCATTTGATAAAGACAGTGGGTCTCTGATTGGTTCCTGGGTGGGTTTTAGTCCCCCCCTGGTTCATGTCTGTGAGGAGACAGGAAGTAAAGGTTGAGAGTGTCACATTATTTTTTTGTGTAAAAGATAGAAATTACACTTTTTAAGAGCTTTACCGACTCACATGTGTATAGAAGTCAAGACTCGTATGTGTCTGTGCTGGATCTGACTTTGGTTAATACCATGTGCTGTTCGTATGGCCTCCCAGGGGACCATAAGCAGTTCTTTCTTACGTTAATTAAGACAAACTACCTAGATTCAAGTATGGAAGCAAGTTACCACAAGGGAATCTCTCTGATCTTCTTTTCTGCACAATTTTTAGTGTGTAAAACCCAAGGAAGTCTGCACTGATGAGTAAGACACATCTTTAAAGCTACACATTGAGTAACAATTGTTCAGTAGTGATAAAAAAGAGCAAAAAACATACTTAATTGTGTCATATATCCAGTCACATGAGGCACAAATCATCTTTAGGAATAATTCCTGCATGCGGTAGAGACGTGGGTGACCATAACCTTGTTATGTTGTTGCGAAGTGAATGTAGGTGCAATGTTGACTGCTAGCTAAATGAGTAGGCAGAATCTCTCTGCTGCTACTGGGAACCAAGCTCCGTGAAGGGGGAACAGGTGTGGGGAGGGGACAGCCTGCGCGCTCCAATTAGCGGGCAGATGGTGGAAGAGAGTTCATCCCGGAGCAGAGAGAGAATGGTGAAAAGAGAGGGTAAGAGACATATATTACATAAATATTGAGAGAGCTGCAGCTCTGTCAGCACCGGTAAACATGTAAGAGTAACAGAGGAGAGAAGAGAGGATGATTAAGTAGTAAATTACCAGTCAGGTGATGGTGGATGCAAGAGAGAAAAGACATACACTTTTATGCACCCATATGATGTTTATAATTATGTTTATTAAGTATTATTATTTTTCAGATTCATTTGTGTGGTGACCTGCATCGTATGGCAGGCACTGACAATCAAATTCATTTATTCATTAAGCACTTGTAGGAACCAACCACTGACAGTATATATAATGGACAGAGCTTCCATGTCTGTGAAGTAAAGCCAAAGCGAAAGTGTCTTAAACCTGCATTCTATGTAATTGCCAGCAGGGATAGCTCCATTGGCTGCAATAAAAAACAATCCCATGTACTCAAACATAAAAACAATATCTTGGTTTATGACCCAAATCTAAAAATGCCATTGATTATATGGTATATAGGTCCGTTATGGATTAATCAAGGTTAAAGGTCCCGTGTGTTGGATTTAGTGGCATCTAGCGATGTCGTTGCAGATCACAACTCTCTCAATTCAACCTCCCCTTCCAAGTGTGACATAGAAACTACAGTGGCCACAAATTGTGCAAAAAACAGGAACCCCCCCTATCTAGAGCCAGTGTTGGGTTTGTACATTCCAGGCTACTGTAGAAACATGGTGGTTCAACATATTGGACTCCATGTAATGCGTCGAAAACACTACGATTCCTATTTTCAGGGTATTTTAAATGTACATATTTATGCAGATTATATACCATTTCTGGCAATGGAGCCTCCTAAATGTTACCCACTGGACCTTTAAGGTTCAAGGTTCATCTTTATTATTATTAAATATAGGATTGCCTAATGAAATGCAGTTGTAGCCCCCTCCATACACAGAAAATGTAAAAATAGTAAAAGTGTTATGGAAGAGGAATCCCAGCAGTGTGTTTTTGAAATGTTCATATCTCAGTTTGGCACAAACACTATGTTTCCTCTATAAAACATCTCACCTCTACTTTTCACACTTATTAGAGGCTCAACTTTTTTTTTAAGCATCACAATAGTGCCAGAGTATGGGATACCCTGCTGTTTTCTCAAAATCTCACCAGTAGAGTGTCATGTTGAGTTTAAAAATGTGACCTTTAGTTAATATGCCCTCATTAGGCTGATCCATTTTAATTTATGAAGGAAGCTGAATGTGTGTATCTAAGTTTGTGTTAGTGGTGGTGTGATGTTTGTCAAACATCAGTTGGGAACTCTGACCTTTAATTATAATGCCCCCACTGGGCCAGAAACTTTTCTTCTTCTTTTTTAAATTGTCTCCTTCTAAGTTTTGTTAACCCATGTTGTTGATGTCATGAAGACATTTCAGTAAAAAGTAAAAATGTCCAACTCATGGTGGCACTAGAAGTCAGGATCACCAACATCAGTAGGCTTCATCCACTGGAGACCATGAATGTAAAAAAAAAAATGTCATGGCTGTCCATCCAATAGAATGAATTATGATAGATTACAATTTTCAGATATTTCAGTCTGGATCAAATTGGTGAACCAAGAGTCCGACAGACCACCTTTGCCATTCAGCCAAGTTACTGGTGAGCTAAAAATAATGGATATCTAAACTTGTGGACAGTGTCCATATGTTAAAAAACTGTAGAAAATGTTTTTACGTGAAATAAATGTATGCATGTATCCTGAGTTTAAGAATTTATTTTCTTTTTATATCATCCTGTTCTTTGCAAGTGGAGGTGAAGATTCATGTAACACTGGCTTATAACAGTTTTGGGGCCCTGTGCTCTACCTATGAATTATGCAATACTTGTGTGGCTTAGAATACAATGCCTGACAATGACAGCAATGTAGAAATTGGAGGCATTTTATCCCCGGTGCCCAGATTCAATTCAAAATCCTCAAACAGCGGTGCTGTTCTGCTGTGCTGTAGAGCTTGAGGAGCTCACCCAGACTGATGGTGGTTTTACTGCAGATGTAGATGAATAATATTGAAAAACGAGGTTGGGGGAAGCGGACAC
>NW_023339785.1:15719860-15730152 GCF_004916995.1 Morone saxatilis | reverse complement strand
ACACCATGCCTCTGCATTAATTTACATAGAATTGTAATAAACTAAATGGCCGCGTCTCTGCAATCGTCTACACTCCAGATAGATAAAACGATATAACCGAGAGAGAGAGAGAGAAAGAGGGAGAGAGAAAGAGCGAGAGGAAGAAAGAGAGAGGAGAGCTTAGTGACAACCAGGAAGCCATTGGCTGAAGTCAATCGCTAAATTCCAGGACAGAGCTTTTGTTCCAGAAATGTCACAACCTCTCCAACTGTAAATAACAATGAGTAAATAAACAAACTGAATGAAAAAATGAAAAAAGTAAACAATAAGTAAGTGAAATCTTCATCTAACAACAAGTCAAGATACGCCTCTAGCTTCATTCCACCAAACACTACAAGCACCTGATTTCACTTACTTATAAAATGACTCGAAGCAGTGAGGGATGGACTACATTAGCATCAAGACTCCAGATCATTAGCATTCTGGTTGAGAGGAAACCCATGGTTCTGTCTGACTAAAAAAATGCCTGGTAAGACAAGCAGCTAAAGCCCACAATCTAAGGATTCAAAGCTTCTCCCAAAATGAACATGCAGACTATGTGTAGGCATGTGTAACTGTGTGATTGTGCAAAGCAGGACAATGCTTCCAAAAAACCCCAGTGTGTCCTCCAGAAAGAGTCTTTAAAAGCTGCTCAAGTTAATATTTTTAGATTAACAGTGAATGAAACTTGCTGTGTATAATGTGGAGTATCAACGCACCAGAGAATTATACCCGCCTCTGCACGTTCGCCCTCAGCTTTAAAGGCGTCTCATATGTGAAAATTTAGAGACTCTAGTATTCATAGGTATGTTTTCCATTACGTGGTATAATACCTGAATATAGATTGTACTCCCTTAGAACCTTCCTTACCTTAGAGCTGTTTTTATTTACGACGCCCACAGCCCGTCTTCGTGCTACAACGCCATGTCTCTGCAGTCAGCCCTGCCACTGGGAAGACAAAATAGGAGTTTTTCCAGCGCCACAGTAGTTCCCCTTTTGTGCTTGGAGAGGGGTGATCGACGGACGTTTCAATCTGCGACTACCCCGCTAACTGCCACTAAATCTAACAACACTGCACCCTTTAAGACATTTCAGCATTGTCACTCATTGATTTTTGGTTTTTATGGCCCACAACTTTACGTTTATGGACCATGGCAAAGTAAAAAGTTGTGGCCATAAAAACCAAAACAACATGAGCTCGACAAACCCGCTGCTGAACATCGGTCCTTCAAAGGTGCAGTGTGTAGGAATTTAGGTGGCAGGTAGCTGGGGTAGCCGCAGATGAAACTCCTCACGATTCACCCTCCCCCTCACACACACAAGCACAAAAGGAGAACGAACTCACACTGCCAACACCGGGGCAGTGGAGAAAAGCTCCTATGTTTGGTGGTCTGTCCCTTCCAGCGGCTATGCGCAGAGACAGTGGCGCTTTAAGCACAGACACACCGACTGTGGCGCGTCTGTAACATCACAAAACAGCTTCTAACGCGTAATCGGGTAAGATCTAACAGGATGTACAACATTCCTATATTCTCATTACCACCGGCGAGCCTAATAAAACATACCACCTGCACATATAAATCATCCTAAATTCACAACTCATGACTTTCAGAGGCTGAGGCGGGAACTGCAGAGGCGCCCGGGGCGGGATACCATATCCTGTGCGTTTATTCCAACACTTATAACCACACGCAACTTTCATTCACTGCTTTAGAGTCTACACACATATTTCCAACGCTTGAGCCAGCCTTCACCACAGACTCTTTCTAGAGGCCACACACTTGCTTTTTCGCGCGAGAGCATTTCCCGCGCATAACCAATCCACAACCAGTTACACAATGCTCACATAGTTCTTGCCAGTCATTTTTGAGAAGCGATCTTAATTGTGGGCTGAGTGCTTTACTCCCTACCCACCCAGCATTTTTTTATTCAAGCAGAACTCATGTTCCTTCCAAGCAAACTACCGCAGCATGGTCCTTAATTAAGCTCCATCCACCTCCTGCGGCGGGCTCACCCTGCCATCCGACTTGTTCAGACAAGTGAAAGTCAGCGTGCGCTTCTTATGTTTGGTGGAAATCGAAGCTAGCGAGGCGTATCTTGAACACTCTGTTGTTAGATGAAAAGGATCATTTCATTACTCATTTGTTAACTTTTTTTCAGTTGCATGTCAGTGTTAGTTTATTCATTTATAAGGCAGTTGAGAAGGTTGTGACATTTTTGACCAACACCAGCTCTTGTCGCTGAACTAGCACTTTGACTTCAGCCAATGCTCCTGTTTCACTTAAGCTCTCCCTCTCGTCTTTCTCTTCTCCTCTCTCTTCTCTCTCTCACCTTCTCTCTCTCTCCTCCTTACTATCTATCTTAACTCTATCTGGGTGTGACGAATTGCAAGACGGCCATTAGATTACTGCTACCCAATCTTCATGTCGAAACTAATGAGCCCATAGAGAGAGAAAGAGAGAGAGAGCTTAGTGAAACAGGAGCATTGGCTGAAGTCAATGCTAATTCAGGACAAGAGCTTTTGTCCAAAAATGTCACAACCTCTCAACTGTAAATAAATGAATAAATAAACAAACTGAATGAAAAAACTGAAAAAAGTAAACAAATAGTAATGAAATGTCTTTTCATCTAACAACAAGTCAAGATACCCTCTAGCTTTCATTCCACCCAAACACTAAAGCACCTGATTTCACTTATTATAACAATGATGAGCAGTGAGTGGATGGAGCTTAATTAATGGACTCAGCTGCTGTAGCATTTGGTTGGAAGGAAACCATGAGTTCTGTCTGACTAAAAAAATGCTGGGGTAGAGTAAAGCACTCAGCCCACAATTAAGATTCAAAGCTTCTCAAAAATGAACTGCAAGACTATGTGAGCATGTGTAACTGTGTGATTGTGATGCAGGACAATGCTTCCAAAAAAGCAAGTGTGTGGCCTCTAGAAAGAGTCTGTGGTGAAGGCTGGCTCAAGCGTTGGAAATATGTGTGTAGACTCTAAAGCAGTGAATGAAAGTTGCGTGTGGTTATAAGTGTTGGAATAAACGCACAGGATATGGTATCCCGCCCCGGGCGCCTCTGCAGTTCCCGCCTCAGCCTCTGAAAGTCATGAGTTGTGAATTTAGGATGATTTATATGTGCAGGTGGTATGTTTTATTAGGCTCGCCGGTGGTAATGAGAATATAGGAATTGTACCTCCCTTAGAATCTTACCTTACCTTAGAGCTGTTTTTATTTACAGACGCCACAGGTCGTCTTCTGTGCTAAATCGCCATGTCTCTGCAGTAGCCCTGAAGGGACAGACCAAACATAGGAGTTTTTCACTGCCACAGTAGTTTCTCCTTTGTGCTTTGAGGGGGAGGGTGAATCGAGGGAGTTTCAATCTGCGACTACCCCGCTACATGCCACTAAATCCTACACACTGCACCTTTAAGGACCATTTCAGCATTTGTCAGCTCATTGTTTTGTTTTTTATGGCCCACAACTTTACTGTTATGGCTCATGGCTTTCATCAACGTCATTTCCAGCTGCAGCGAAAAAGCTCTAAAAGCTCTGATGAACCTGTGTACGCTACCTATCCAGCACCAAATGTCAGATAAAGTTAATGACTAGCTGGTGAACATAGTGGAGCATTTCCCAACTTAAGAACCTGATGTTTTTCTCTAAATATTGCACTGACATTCATCGGATGGCCAGAAACACGACAACTCCCAATAATAAATGCTAACGTTGCCCTGTATCTGCCTGACGTGTATATAGCCAACACTTTGCTAACATGTTCTCTACATCAGCTCATCTCAATGTTGTTTACACCCTACTGCACTGCCCCCAACTGGCCAAAAAATTTAAGTTTAGGTAAATGCACTGTGCCATGCACTGGTAGCAATAAGTGAAAGGTCATACTTGGTATATTTCTTCACATTATATCCACATTTATTACTCATTATTGTCTATTTTGTAAAATATACTCTCCACTAAATAATGTATACAGCTCTGTTCAGACAACACAGCCTGCAAGAAAAGATAACATACGTATAACAAATATTTATATGTATAACAAATATTTTGCTGCACTACTCTTTGACACTGCATGTCATTGTATTTAGATTTGACCTGTATTAAAATACCCAAAGCTGGATTATTTGTGGTTATGTTATTTTACAGGAACACATGTTATTATTATCATGTTATTAGTTTGGCGTCTAAAAACGAGGCCTTGTGTAAAGGCACAGAAAGGTCACACAAACTCATTCACTCACATGAATTTATTTGAGACCATACTCTCTCTTCTTTCTCATACAACTCTTACACACATACTTACTGTGCTGAGACATCTGCGTTCAGTTAGCAGGAAGCTTTCGGTGGTAACTGCATGTATCAAACAGTTCAAGTTCAACATCACATCTGCAGCACATCTCTCTTCAAGCATGCCTCTGCTGAGAGAGAGAGCTTTAATCTAAAAGACCAAACCTGCTGTCTCTGTCATGCTTAATGAAGTCTACGTGCAGTCGTGTCGTGTCACAGTTAAAGGGAGTGTTAAATTGAATAAAACATAATACGATATGTTGGACTGCAGCGAGAACCTCATTTAGCTGTCTGAATATGGGAAGTCTCGTCTTTGGCCTCTCCTTTACTTATTGATGGGGTGCTTAACTGGCCCTCAAACAGGAATCCTCATCAGACCTAAAGCATCTCCAGATGTCCCTGTATATTAATTATCCTGTCCAATGCTATATATGGGCCCGAGTGTCACAGTTTTGAAGCCTTTTGGCACTTAGTTATTGGTGATGTTGGCCAGGCTGCCTGTTCTTCCTCAGCACTCCAACTAAGCCTGCACCTGCTCCCTGATTCAAACTTTAGGCACTACATGTTATTATTTTTCTTACTTTTGCGATAGTCTGATTTACTTTCTGACTATTGTGTCTACTGAAGTTGTTCCAACATGATGGCGTGTTACAAGTCCTCTAAAAAAAATATATAAAACATAAAATATGTTGCTGGATTTGGCGTAAAAAAATTACATGAGTGTTTTTTGATCTGACGCGCCTATCTGCTGAATCACTGTTACAAATATGATGAATATGACTTATAAACCGCCACCACTGTGGTTAAGGTTAGGAAAAGATTACATGGTAAAATAAAATGTTGACGTCAGGAAGCTTAGGAACGTTGGTTAGGAAATGGGTGCCATCTATCCTCCCTGACCTCTTTCCTACAAGGTTTTGTTCTCCTAAAACAATGTCAAATACCTTTGTTCCTGACAGACAGAAATAATTCACACTAGACATCCTTGTCTTAATATACATAAGCGAAGGTTGTTTTAGGAATGTGAACTAATAATGAGTTTCTCCACAATGAGTAATTTATTTTATGCCCACCATTTACTGCATATTCACAAAGTCAGACAGGAGTTAATGGTTGTCAGTGGGCTGTTGAAAACTTAATGCAGTATAGCCACTTAATGACATTTCAAATTATGCCTTGTAAACCAAAATCAAGACACTAAAATATGTAACCTTCATACCTGTCTAAATGAAAGCACTTCTAATGTATCATACACACTGACATGCCACAAAATACTGCAATGACTGACAAATAGAGATATTTCCTAATCTGAATGAAGAGATAGGATGATAAGGATACTTTGATGGACAGAGGGTATTATATGACATACAAAAGGTAAAGCCTTTTGATGAAAAGCTCTGTGATTTTGGGATATATGTACTTGTTTTCAAATGATAGAGCACAACTCTGGACTTTGGATATAACCACAGTAATTGGAGAAAAAGCTTCTTCAGAGGAAAGATACAATCAAACAATTGTACGTAAACATCTTCTCAGTCTATTTGCATCACAATCTCCCAGCATGGCCTGTACATCAGCTCTTACTCTGCTTGTTGGGGACAGAGATGCAAAGCAGCTGGTGGAACAGTGTGGAGGGAGCAGAGAAGGGCTTAGATCAAGGGTACAGGCCTTCTCCTCATCCTGACAGCACTCCCACGCATGGACATGCTAATGCTGCACCAGCCTCTGGGCTACTGTCCAGTGTCTGGTGTGTACAGTTCATACAGTTCAGAGGGGACAATGGGTATGTCTGTTGTGTGTGTGTCATGGGAAAAAATATTAATTATGGCCTCTTGGTTCCTCTGATGCAAAACTTTTGGCTGGATCAGCAACAGTACAACCGCCCCGAGACACCAGAGCTTTTTTTTGTAATATGTACATTTTTTGTAACAGTCCTGCTTTATCTACTGTTGAGGTCTTGTTCTGACAAAGCACCTTGTGTCAAGATCTTTGTATTTTGTTAACTCTTATCTAATGTGTTTAATCACACAGTAAATCTGGGGCCAGGTAGAGGTCAGCGTAAAAAGCTGTACACTTTGCACAGACGGGGGGGAAATGGGAGTCTAAAAGAGGCTGCAGCTCATGTTTGCCCCGAGGCAAGTCAATCCGTGAGTAGACCTGCATTGCATAACGTTTGTTTCCACCTCTGGCAATGAGAGTAATTACACAAAAAACACACGAGAATTTGAATTCCTCCACAGTGTATTATACAGTCAGTGCTGTATACACAGTCCAACTAACAATAAATGACTCCTTATCTCAACAACTCTTTGAGATCCAAGGAAACAAACAAAAATACGCAGTTTGAGACATACATCCGCCAGCCAACATAAATAAATCCAAGTGAAGCCTTTTGCATCTAATAGACAAGCTTTTGATCGTCCAACAATCCGACTTACCTAGAATGAGATCAACTCATGGCTCATGCTGGTTTGAAGTTTAGTGTTTCACTGCCCCCTTTTGGTCGAAAGTTTCAAATAAGCTCCACCTCTGACCACACCCAACAGTGATGTCATGTTGTCTTGAAGTACACCTGTACATCACTGCAGCAATGTGAGTTAAATCACTGGAGGTCAGCAAAAACAAGCTTTTCAGGAGGTGTTAAGTTACTCTTTGGGACAGACAACAAGCTATAAACACAACACTGAATATGATAAGTCCATTGGGCAAAATTGTTGAGTGATGAGCAAACTGTTGCTTATTTACACATCCAGCAGAAACAGAGTGACTGTACTTAGTGTTTCTGAACACCTGACAAAAGTCACTTTCCTTTTTGCTCTGTTTGGTCTCCACCAACTCCTATAAAGCATAAACTGAAATATCTGGCTTTACAGCTTGTCAGTGCTCCAACTAGTTGGCATGGTGTGTATGTGAAAGAGAGAAAGGTGTAATAGAGTCACTTCCTAATAATGTTTAGCCCCAAAAGGGAGGAGGTCTGCTTACCAAAGCTTGGTCCCTGTCCAATGAAGCGGAAAAGGTCAAAATGATCACATCTCAATGGAGTGGAGGCTGTGGTGCACGTTCTGCAGGGGCAGACGTGCTGAAACACTGATGATTGCTGTTCCTGGGAGACCTTGTTGACGGAGAGGAGGAGGTAGGAATGAGGAGGAGAACAAAACAGATAGGATATGTGTGTAGGTGTGTGTGTACCTGTGTCATATTCAGTGACAGATCCGGAGTCAGGTGTTAAGCCTCTGCTGTTCTTTTTTCCTAATGGATATCATTTTAAATAAGTATAAAATATGTATAAATATGACACTGACAATGAAAGAGAGTATAATTTCATTTTCTCAGTTGGCAGCATGAAGCCATATACTGTGTTTTGATTTCTGGTGTCATTTCAGCTCACAACTGTAATTTCTTATGCAACTGGTATGCCATGAGGGTGAAGTCAATACTGAAGCACTGCATAAATAAGTCATCATTGGGTTGACAGTGCTTAGTTGCTGTGAAACTGAATTGTTATAACACATTGCCATTTTGCTGTACAGTAAACACAAAACTCCTCTGTGTTAATCCTTATAACAGGAACACACAAGTCGCCTACTATCACACCAGTGTACTCATTAGCTAAATTACTGAGGCTGACGAAATTACTTTTATTTCTCACTTATTTGATGAAAAATAGGGCATTCTTTGTCTTGAAATCTTGTGCATTTCTTGGCAAATGTCACAAGATAGTAAAAAGTACTGTAAATGTATGATATAAATATAACATCTTTGGAGGTAAATAAAGAACTTATTGTGAAAAAATAACTATATATTTATAATATTTTTCGAATTTTCTCCACTGACTTTATCACTAAGATGAATGATCTCATCTTTAATGGGTTCAGTGGGTTTTGCTGAGGAAGATGTCAGTTTAACCTCTACGCTCCAGAGAGGGGGCTAGGTTTTCAGCAATCACACAATGACTCATGTGAGCTTTTGCTTCCTGGTGAACTGGACTGGTAACGCCAGCTGAAAATCTTGTTTTTTACTGACTTCCAGTGGCTGCTGTTGAGTGTAGAAGTGTTTTCAGGGTCAGTTAAGACCCTGACGAAACTGTTGCGTATGTTGACAAGAAATCGACCCTAGTTCTGACTTGATTAGCTCAGCAAACAGTTTCCTAATGAGTTTATGGTCTCAGACGCTAGTTTCAAGTCTTCTCCCATACAGCAAGATGTTCATTTAGTAAATTATGGTCAACCTCATGACTGACAAGTCATTCTCAAAATCCAGCTGGACACACAAAACGCAGATCAACAGTCAAACTACTCCTTGCTGATCAAATATGAATCAAGATTCTGTTACTGCGCTGCCATTGCATTCTTGGTTAAAATCTTTTCAGACATATATTTTAGTGTATTGTCTGTAATACGAGAACGTATGCGACCAGGCAAGCCACCATTGTTTCTTGTAGACGAGTTGAAACTAAACTCAGCCAATGAGTGCAGCTCTACTCATGACACCGCTGCTGGCTAAAAAAAAAACATCATGCATATTCAGTTATGGCTCCTCTGCTTTGGATCAGCTGACTCCACCTTTACAAGATGGCCTACACTTAACAATGTTTTACCTTTCATTATTTTATGGTGTTTTATGTCATCATGTTATGTATTTTAATTTTGCTTCTTTTAGTATTATCAGTGTATTATTACTATATTATTTTACAGTTAATTATCTTCATTAACTTAAACCAAAAGAGTGAATTCATAATTTGGCTTCCTCCCACACTTATCTACTTTCATGTTATTGTAGATCTGCCAAGAATATAAACACACTGGTTTACATATAAGCTAAGAGGCACAAAATACCCGACACATAAACTATCACACTAGTGTCACTGTTGCCTTCACTGCCTCCAACACATGAGAGGTTGACACAGTTTACATGTCTGTGAAACATTCTGAGATTGAACACGGTGTACACACTCTGACACTGAAGATCTCAGTGTGCACAAGAGCAACAAATATAGAAGGATAAACCAAAGTTAATGCTAAGAAGCTCTGATATAATCTGTTATATGTGTCAGTTAAATGGGTAAATAGATACCCATAGATTTCAATCCCTATTAGAGGATTTCTGTTTGCTTTTCAGTGTGTGTGTTCTCAAGTGACGAATAAAAGAAACAAGTTGCTACATAGATTCTTTAACTTACTGAACGAAAACACACAATAAAAAATCCTCTTTCCAATCACATCCTAAAGAAAACACATTTTTGGCAAAAAAGATGAGTACTGTGTGTATCATTAAATTCTCCCAACCGTCTACCTCTCAATCTCTCTTCATTAAAGCTTTGCTTTTCCCAGTTGTGCACTTCTAGCTTCTACTTCATTGTGATTTCACATATCACATGTCTCGATCAGCAGCCCACTGTGAGCTCAAACAGACCTCAGCTTATTTTCCAACCAATATGCTGTTTTTGATGTGTGTCTGCTACAGTATCTCTTGTTGTAACATCAGCCTGCTAAGCGACTGGGGGCTTAAAAGACACACTGGTACGATCACTTTTGGGGGCTGAGTGTCATCATTGGATATACAGGAAGGTAAGAACCATAAAGCAGTTTGAACACAGCACCTGTTTCAACAGTGGCTCATGAAACTTGAAGCTTGCTTATGTAGAAACCCCACAAAAAAATACTAAATGAATCATGGAAAAATACAAAATCACACACAATGAGACAGGCTGCTTCTACAGTACTGTTTGATTCCTTTTTGCCTATCAGCTTGTCTTTATCTCATGAATCTTTTAAGCTTTTGGTTTATGCAAATCCTCCTCTTTATCTCTGTCTTTACTCTAAGGCACAACCCAGCAGTGCCAAGTGTTGTAGATATCTAATCCTTCGAGAGATAATTCTTTTTTTACATCAATCTAGACCACAAAGGTTTTTTATTTGTACATCGTTGTAAGAAAATAATCATGCCTACCAATTTCTGTTACCCATGTAAATTT
>NW_023339785.1:15718341-15719813 GCF_004916995.1 Morone saxatilis | reverse complement strand
AATTTATACAGGCAAAAATGACTTTATTCTGTGATGCACTTCCTGTTTGACATCAGATGAAAGCCTTAAACGTGTGCTTATCTGTTATCTGTGCTTTGTTTTCCACTGTTTAAGAGCATGATTTGGAAACCATTTCCAGAAACAAAGTGACGGTGTTTCTGTACACAATGTTGTTCATGACTCCTGTTTACTGAAGCACACAATCAAAGCCAAATGAGCCCATAAACAGACTCTGACATGCAAGCTGTCATCTGATGGACATTTGGCTCTGCCAGTGCTCATTTGAAGCCGGGTTAGATGAGCATATGCATGTGTGCACAAACACACCACACACACGCACACACGCCATTAGCACCTGGCAGTGTCATCCCTCATTGGAAACCAAACCAGGTAGGTCCCTCATGCATTACCCATTGCACATAGCCAGGCCACAGTGCAACAGGAACCTGTCAATTAAAATGGATTCATTCTGCTCATTGTGCACCTACTTCAACCCAGAAAGGAAGGGGAAGGGAGGGTAGAGGAGGGCGGGGGTTTATGAGAAGAGTGCGAGGGTAAGATGAGTGGAGAGTGTATACATAGAATGTCATCATGAGTATGTGTTAAAAACTACCACAGCTACTCACCAAGAAACAGACCCACAGCGTGTATGCATGTGCCAGTGAGGCTGCTCGTGTTTGTTGTGGAGTTTCACACATATTCACAGTGATGCTTTGTGCTGACTGCAAAACTAGAAATGACTCCCACTGGGATTGTCATGGCAACCTCTGACCCCCATCCCCCACCAACACCACCATTTTCTCCATGGATATCTTATGAGGACCAAGAGGGCAGCGCATTAATTGCAATGAAAGTTTCACACCCACTGCATACGTTGACATTTTCAGGCTTCTTCACTATTGGTCCTCATGACACCTCACACATTTCAAAGCCTTGTTCTGGCTCACTGCCTGCACACATGAATGAAACAAAAATAATGTCTTGATAAGACTCTTTTTGATAAGGCTTTTAAATATAATTGGACATAATGGTTTTATTGTGAAAGTGTCTTTAATGTCCAGCTCTGTTTCCTGACACACACACACACAGACAGACACTCGGCAAGAACAGCTTCTTGGAAAATGAGTGGGAGTGGAACAGGAAATAAAAGTAAGCTGTGTGTCATATGATTGAGGCTGGGGGTTTTAATGATTGTGCTTTTATGTGTCCCCAGTAATCACCCTTGTGCCTGAAATGAATGGCAAACCCTGCTCTGATTTGCTTTGACCGAAGTTTATCTGTGATGCTCAGTCTGTTTTGAACACTATTTTTTGAGGTAATTAACTTTTTGTGACCATTGTTTGCTCAACTTGCCACACATATTTTGTACTGTTGATGAGCTTTAGCAGGATTTTAGAAAAAGAAGGAAACAAAGGTTTCCCAAATGTATCCCTTGCCCCTTTTTCCCAACAAAAAAAGTATATTTTTTCTTA
>NW_023339785.1:15686497-15718271 GCF_004916995.1 Morone saxatilis | reverse complement strand
ATTACCACAAACCAAATGACACACTGCCAAAAGGATCCATAAACAACATAAAGAGTGGGCGGAAAGAGGATCAAAAAGGGCGACTCAGTTTTGCCTTTGAACCCCTTAGTGGGTTAATATGGTTCGGTCAAAATGACATTTTAAAAAGGCTCTACACCGTCATGTGGGAGCAGCACACAGATGACATGAAGGTTAAAACACTCCATGGCACATAGCTGTGCAAGCTGGGAGTGGGGAGTTGATTGGAGAAAAATCCCCCCTCGGTCCAAAAGACACAAAACACAATAATTCACAGGACTGTACACAGGACTCAAATGATGCAATTTCTTCTCTCTTTTCTCAGCATGGGGCAGAGGAGGAAAAAAAAAAAACAGTGAGCTGCAATGCAGGACTTGATGTTCTTGCGGTGGAAAAAATGCATTCATTTTGTGTGTAGAACCGCTCTGCTTCTCTCAAATGAGCAAGCAGCTTGAGTAATAGTTTGGTCCAGTAAATAATTATATAAATATGTTCTCAGGAGACCTGTTCTTAAAATATATTTACTATAACAGATATTCTGGGATATCATTTCATGTTTTGAAACATAATAAATGTCATTTCTGCAGTTTTTGCCAAAGTGCACATACAAAGTTGCTGTTAAATGGGGGGCATTAATAACTCACAGTGATGCAAAGACACAATGCAGTTTTATTCTTAATTGCTCATTACATTTCGCCAGATTGGTGTTCACAAATTAAATGTTTACTGTCACCAAGGGGGGAAATTTATTTGAACCTGTCTTGTACAAGATATCTTTACAAGCGAGTAAAAAGTTATTTCCATCAATAGAAGATCCTTTCAATTTAGGCATATCACACCACAAGTTCCTACTGGAAAACGTCTTCCTGTGACATCTGGGTCGCTCTCTTTTGGCTAAATTAATTACATTCCCTCTCTAACCCAGAGCCGCCAACTAAACTGTCAACAACAGGGAGTGAGGGACCCAAAAAAAGCAACATACTTGGACAGAACTCACCGAAGAGAACTCACATCTCACTCTCCATCTGTCTGTTTGTATATCTTCATGGAGATCACAGACACAAAGGCAGCAGTGACCTGTCTGCAGTCGGTCTTCATTTGTAATTAAGTGGAGGCGGCATCACAAACTGGACTTGATTGACATGGATTTTCTCAATATCTCACTGTTTTAAGATGCACAAAATAAATCATGCCTAAAAACGATTAAATGGTTTGTATGATTATTCCGTATTCAGTATCTGATTATTTTATTGCACCCTTGTTTGTATGTGTCGAGGAAACTGACACAGTTTTCTTTTAATCAAGAAGTGAGTGAGAAGAGGAGACAGAGCCACTTCACCTTTAACGATCAAAAACATGCAGTCTAACCTCTGATCAGTTTGAATGAAGAGCACTCTTCTTGTAGAGCCGCTGACAGACACTGGATGATATAACAGCACTTCACACACTGCTTGAAAAAACAACACTTAAGCCCGTAGAAAGCCATGAGAGTTAAGTCCAAAGAGCACTTAAATTGTCAATAATAATTCCATTAGTTTTCAGCACATGGATATTTAAATGGAGTATGACTATAATTCTCAAGAAATAGTAAAATGGGGCATACTAATGAAATCGGATGCAGGATTCTTTTTTTTTTGGTATTACACAAATTATTTTTGGCAGAATTTTACATACTAAAATGCATTACGCACAGCATACACTGTTTACGTGTTCGTGTAACGTGTTACGTTATGTATATGTAGATACGTGGCATCCTAAATTCCAACAGTACAAGCTACAGAACAAAGCAGGAGAATATAGATGATTTTAGGCCTTTTTCAAGAGCATGTCTTCAGCATAGAAGTAGTAGTACCATAATAATAGAACAGTTTAGTAAACAAAAAGTAAGAGCTAGCACAGCAATAAAATGAAAAGGACACATTCACAATAAAACAGCAAGGCAGAGGATAAATTATGATAAAACAGTAAATAATGTAAGTATTAAGTCCAGTGGTATGAAAATGTACTAGTTTAAGTAATGGACATCTATTAGTTGGCCAGGAAAGCAAATCCTGTCAGCAAGATTTAAAAACAGACACAGTGCCAGCAGATCTATGTAATACCAAAGGGAAAGAGGCAGTTATACAGAACTGTTTTGTTTTGTACCCTAAACTGTAAACAGCCAAAACTAGTGGACCAGAGAGGCCAAGAAGGACCACAGAGTTAATGGTTCACTAATATAATCTGGCTCCAGGCCATTTAAAGCTCTGCGCAAAACTAAGGTAATGTGGGAAGTAATAGTCTATTACTACTTATTATACTGTTTTAGTTTACTCTCACCGCTTTCATAGGGTTGTTTTCATTATTTTTTTCGTTACAGTGACAAAACTCTTAAAACCCACTGACAGGCACAGTTAGCCATAGTTGATGAGTCAAATATTTCCAGCAATAGTTGGTAGAGACCAAAGAAAGAGGTAATAAGAGAATATATAATATTCACCTAACTGCCTGATGTGTAGATGTGCAGTTCTGCTTAAAAGGTGATGATGTGTCAATGTACACAACTTGACACATCTGACACACAGTTTTTGGCTAATAGTCCTGAACCTGACTTTGTAAAAGAATGTTTTCTTTGAACTGAACAAAAAAATGGCACATGTATCTTTGGTAAAGACTGCAGATAAAATGTTCCTCGCCCAATAACTCTCAACCTTAGCTTGCAGTTATTACATTGCAGTTACAAAGAGCACTGATATGTGCATATATCGTTGAAATCAAACTTTTTCTCTCTTGTAATGTTCTTGTGGAATTAAACATGCAGCTCTAATGATTTATTGCTTATCCTGAAATTTGACTATTACTATGCGGCAAACCTTTGTATGTATGTGTGTTTGCATATTTTTAGGTAAAATAAATGGATGGTTGTGTGAGTTAGGGATGGCTGTGATAAAGTGGTCATTTATTTCGGTTTCAGATCCCAAGGATAAACAAACACATTGTCCCGCTTCCCTTTCAGTAATTTGATGGATCATTTGCCCTGTGTTGTGCCTGTGTGTGTGTGTCTTTCCATGTTTTGGTATACTTGATTGTGTGCATGTGCATGTGATTAGAGGGCTATCCACAAAAACAAATGAGCTGAGGCAAACTCATCCATGACTCCTGGTCACGACACCGAATGAAAGTACAAAAGAAGAAGTACAGTTCACACATCTGAGGACTAAATGGGATTACAGGAACCGGTTTACAAAAAACAAGAACTTCTAACTCACTGCTGAAAAGTAACAGAATAACAGTTTCACGGTGGCCTCTTAAAAAGCCTAAAAAGACCTGGCACTTGTTGATGCTTTTGTGATGCTGGCAAGATCCACTGTGAAAATGTTTTTTTTGCCAAGATTCATGTTCCCGTTGCAGACAACGCCCGTTATTATATCGCAGGCATTTCTTTCAGAGAACCTAAGCAAATGTACATTCAGATAAAAACTGAAGAGGAGAAAGAAGAGTTGACAAGAGATGCCCAGCTATCACTACCGCAAGCTGCCATTTACCACTGCTGCACTGTCTCGTTGAAAAGGTCATGGCTATAACAAAGCCTGTTATGGAGCAACACTCCAACAAAGTAACCCTAATCCCTATATTTATGTTCTGATAACAGCAACACTGCTCTATAAAACTATTCAGACACTTCAGCATTCTAATGGTTGGAAAATATTTAACTATGTCACACACATTTTATGGCTGTTAAACACCAGATTTTAAATCATTGTCTTTGTAATTCTGCTGCCTTATTGCCTTATTGCTACTGCCTTGGGTGGCAGTAGCGCAGTGTGTAGGGAGTTGGCTTGGGAACCGGAGGGTCGCGTTCTTCTTATGTTACATTTAAAACACATATGAAATGTGGTTATGTTTTGACATTTCTAAGTTACTGATGTTGATAGACTTCCTTTGAAACTGTTTGCAGTGGTTGATTCTTTCTGTTTGTCTTTAAAGACACTTTCCAGTCAGCCGTGGTAAATAAAATCTAAGAAAAACAAACATCCCACAGTAAAAGTCACTATAGCACTGGTCTGTTGGTTCAGTTGTGTTTGGTTATCATGCACTGGCTCCCATCAGCTAAGTCTTTATTATACTGACAAAGCCAGTCACTGCTGTTGGTCCAAAGACAAAACAATAAAGCAGAGTTTATGTTCACTCGACCCACTATAGCTAACTGACTGCTGGTTTGTATTATTGCTAAAATGTTCTGGTTTATATACAGTACATAGCCACCTCCTGTATATCTGACTTACAGCTAAAACAACACAGAATGCCAGACACTGACCTAATTCATTCATCATCATCAGATCCCACAGTGATTTTAATGATGGTAATAAACTGGCCCAACAATTATTATATCTTTAAAATTATATTAATTTTTACTTGATTAATCCCAAATCATCTCCATATATTATGTGTTAATATAACATATGGTCCCCATGTGACTCCCCTTGTGAATCAATCCATCAATTTAGACCTTAAAATCCTTTAAACTAATCCTTACTTATTGAAGCCATGACATTTAATAAATAATTAGAAGTTAAAGAAAGAAAGAAATTAAACATTTGAGGGATAAGTGCACTTTTTGGTTAATAGCGTATAGGAATAATATTAAAGTCCTGCCTTTGTTATTCTGATTTAGTCTGTTAAATCTTTTTTTATGTTGTGTTTCAGGTGTTATGGTTTAATAGTGTAATACTGATCAACATATTGGCTCTCACAGTAAATAACAATCCATATCAGTCTGGGTTTTTTTTTTTTTTGTAGTTTAATTCGGTTTAATTAAAGTCCCAAAAAGGTTTTATGAAGTTTAAATGTGCTTCAACACTGACCAAATTACAGGGAGTATTTCGGGCAGGAGGGACAGATTTAATATTATCTTGCACAAGCCTGAGTTCTCTTCATTTTTAATTAGAGGGTTAATCATTTTTTCAGCTGGCAAGCCCCCACTCAACCATCTCATGTGCACCGGGTTGTTGAGTTCATGGCACAGCACACTTCCTCCTAGATTCTATAGATAATGTGATGTGATGCCATGTATATCTTCTCTCAACGTTTCATTAATTAATTTAAAACACAATTTGAATACAAAATTAAATAACACAATATTAAATTAGATTAGATTGGATTAATGATTCCCATTGGGATTTGGGAAAGGGCAGGGATTATACAAAATGGCATTGGCATATTGACATTATCTACACTAGCATATTCGATTTTTTGGCTGACCAAATTAATCAAAAATGTAAAAATATTTGTATATTTTTAATATTTTTTACTGTTGTCTGGAAATCAGGATGCTGGTCTGATGTTGTTTTCTAGTTTTGCCTCTTTTGCTGCTGTTTATACTCTGTTCTGTTTACGTTCTGCATGTCATAATGACTGAACAACAGACGACTTTACAGGCAGAGTTTTCAAAGTAGAAGCCAATGTCTTGTGTATAGACTAAAGATTCCTGGTAAAAACAAATGTGCTTTTCAAACTAAATTTCAGTTTTATTGCACATTTCTGTTGTTTACACTCGTCCTATTCTGGATTCTATGAATTAATTATTTTTTTTTGTCCCATATTACGCAAATAGAAAAATGTGTCTTTGTTTTATTGTGGTTGTTCACGGATGTACACAAAATGTCGCTCTCTGGTTTATGCTGCATTGTAGCATCATGTTTGCACAATGTGTAAACACTGGTCATGGAGTCCCTGACAAAGCAAATATAAGAATTAATGAAATGTATCAACACATTATGCAAGATTTATTGTCAACCCAAGGCTTCAATTATTTCCCAACACAGCTCAAATTGCATATGGCCCAGAGGTTAGCGCAATTCCCACTGCGCATACACACACAGTTGTTATTATATTCTTCCCTCTGTGTATATGTAATTCTGTTTTCATCATAGAGACAAACCTATTTATCAAAACATTTGAGAAATTGTAGGCATTAACATGATGCTGCATAGTTTAAAATAATGGCTACAAATGGTTCTAAATAAGGATAATAATGCTATTTTACTTCAGGTTTAAACAAGTATAAATTACACATTCTGTGTATGCTAAGTAACTAAAGTGAAGTATGACTGCATTAGCCGGCATTCAGTAATCTCTAACACGCTGTAAAAACAACCGTCACTAACAGCCTGCACAAAATAACAGCAGGAACACAGAGAACATTAATGTGAATATTTCAAATCAACCACCCACCTTGCCCCGTTGGAAGAGAGCTTGTTTTACCCCCAAAACTCCACCTGTTTTGTTGGTCTCTCACTCTCTCTCCCTCCCTTTCTCTCTATTTCAGTTGCATTCAATGCGAGTGTGTTTGTGCTGCTAAGGAGGTAATTATGCGAGTGCAGCACAGATAAAGAGGAGAACTAAAACCTCAGAAAAATTGTTGTGGTTGATTTAGATCAATTTTCTGAAAAGCTTTTGCATGCAGTCCGACACCAATCATTTTTTATTCATGGTAAGAAGTTTTCAAAATATCTAAACACTCTTTGAAATTATTTAAGTTTTCAAACTTCATGAATCGTTTTTTGATATCACCTTTTGTGATGAACACTTAATGAACCAATTAATATTCCCCACTTCTCTGTCTGCATGCAGAGTGCAGCCAAAAAATAGAGCAGTTCTTATATTTTATGGCAAAGGAAGAGGTCAGTGATAATAAGGCCCCTGTGTGTGAGCTCAGTTTAAATTATGAACATCTTCTAACATTTAACATAATTCACAGTCGTTGCAGTGAGCGGTGACCTGCACTGAGAAGTGCTTGAGTCTTTACCTCTATTACTGTTTAACAAGCTACCTTACCAGCAGTGGCTGACACACCTAATGCTCCCCCTTAAAGCACAAAGGGTTTTTAGATATTACACCTCACTTTAATACATTTTGCCTCGCTCTGCCATTTCCATCAAGATCTAATCCTTCTATAGTGTGTGCATGCATGCAGATCTTTCATCGTATGAGGTTACTGCACTGAAAACAAAGGATCTCATTCAAATGCAATCTCATGATTCCATTAAGCACGGTCACACCTTAGTTAGAAAGAATAAATGCAAAAACATTAAATGAAACGTGCATTACATGAATATTACTAGTGGTTACTAGACTTATGGTAAAGATGTAAAAGTAAGAGTACATTTGGCCCTGTGGATAAGACGTGTAAGCTGAAGTATGAGTGCAGCTGCAGCACCTTCTGCAGGTTTGGATAAACATGTTGTCCCAACAGGCCCACACAGCGCTGACTTAGCCACTGCCACCGGCAGAGAAAGAACTGTTTGTTTTCACATGAGATGCTGAATAATAATGGATCGTTTTCGGTTTTGTTACTGCGTTTAATATTTCAGAAACAATGAATAGGAAACCTAAGCTCTGTCCTACATGCTTTAGTAAAAGTATTCATGAGAGATTTCTAAATTTTGAATTCATGAATCCAGTAGACCAAAAAAAAGCTCATTTCACATATGGTTGAGTTGTGTGCACACAATTAAGACCTACATCCTTTAGTTTACAACGTAATCGCAGCATTTTGTTAATTTCCTTTTATTATACCTTAGGGCTACTTAGGTCATGGCTAAGTTAAAACCTATTGAAATATAAATAATTACTGTATTTGACCACATTGTTTGAGAAAAGTGTGTACACATTAAATAAATAAATAACAAGCAATCTGGTTTCTTTTGCTTTGTATTGATAGATAGAAATGATTGATATTATATCTGAGCCTGGCCATTATTAGACATAAAGTGAGATGTTATTTGAAATTGAACATTTATGAACCTATTGCTGGAAGTAGCAGAGTAAAAACTCTTTATGCAAACATGGCAACCCAAACGGAAATCCTCCACAGGTTAATATGTTTGGGTTTCAGGACAATATTGCAGATTTCCATTTTAGAGATAGAAGGTACATTTTTTCAGAATTGTAAGTAATGATATCTCTTGATCATACTTTTGTGTATAACGTGGATTTTAATCCCTTTGAGAAACACTTGACAACATCTAACACAGCAAGAAATAGCCCTTGATAGATTATTGCTGCATCAGCACCTGGGTAGTGAAGCAAAATGCTTTGAAAGCAAAATCTGAGAGCTTGAGGGTTGACAGGGTTCATGCAATTAGCTATTGAAGAATGTGGTGTGACTTTAGCACTACATGAAGAAAGTTATGCTTAAAGGGCAGAAAGAAATTACTTTTTTAGTCTCCGAGGGGTGTACAGGATTTACTGTCTTCCTATTACTGTAAAAACACAAACACACACATGCCACCTAGACAGGGATGTACAGTAAATAAGTGCAAGTGAGTGTAGGTTGGGAAGTAACAGATTCCACAGGGATCTCAATAATCACATGAAAAAAAAGTCACAGAAATACAATTCAGATTCTAGATAAGTGAAGAAAAAAGGGTGTGTTATGAGTGTGTACATGTGAATCAGTGTTAATAAAATGTGCTATGTTTATCTGATAATGATGTAGAGACTGATTACAGTGAGCCCTGTTTGTTCCAGGACACAAGGACTTGGCAGGACCATGACTCTGAACCATAAAAGACTTCAGCACCGATTCAAAGTGTTGTTCCCTTCGCTCAACTGAACAGCGCTCAGATCTGCAGCAGCATTCAAATGCCTCGGGGGTTCAAATTAGACTCAGCAGGATGATGCAGACTCTGTCCAGACTGCCATGTCTAGTGGTGGAGATGGTTGTATCATTCAAATGATCAAAACCATAAAGACTTAAAACCTTACAGACTGAAAGATTCTTTAGACACACAATGAAGTCTCTCTTTTTCACAGTCCTGAACACCAAGCTGTAATTTTACCTGCAGAGACAAGGTACAGGGTATTATTTCATGTGTACTATCACCTAGCGCTATTCAAAGTGTCATTCCTTTGTCTGTCACCTAAAGTGAAAGAGTCTGACTGCATTGTCTTATTAAATCAACAGAGTCTAAAATGAGTGAATTGTTACAGTGAAACAGAGAAAACACAGCACATATTCACACATTCAATAACACCTCCCAATCGTGCATTGTCTCCCACTTACACACACACACACACACACACACACACACACATAAGCTATAACAAACTCATACGCTCCTGTGTAGATAACATCAAGGAGCTAATGTGATGATTCTTTGAATCCTTTGTAGTGTCTGTGTTTGTTCAGTCGCCCACTTACACTTATATAACAATTGAGTACATGGTATTTTAACATAATGATCAAACATTTATCCACTTGGTAATGAGATTGTTTTATTCAGTGATTTGGAACTTACAAACTGTCATGTTTCTTTTATTTCTGTTTTGAAACAACAGAAACACAAAGTGGATTTGCACTTTTCACGCATAGTGTGAATATGGGGAAATTTATGAAGGCCTTTTTTATAATTAATTATTGTCTGTATACTTTTCTAACATAAAAAACCCTTTAAAAACATGACTGGACATTCACAATGGACAATTCACAGTGTGGTAATTAACTGCAAAATATGTTTTGCTCTGAAACTGGTTTGTGAATACATTTGCTGCAAGAAATATTGTTGGCTAGTTAAATATATTAAATCCTTCTTATTAGCTGGCTGTCTTCTTCATCACTGTCTATGTTTGTTGCACATTACAACCACCAAATATCAGGGGAATAACATGAAACCAAAGGCAGGATGTGAATCTGAATGCTCTCACGTTCTTGCATTCAAACAACACTGCATTCAAACAACACTCAAAATAACTGTTCCTCAAATACTCCACAGGATACCTTTAATTATGTCATGCTTCACTTCATACCTTGTTTATGTGTTACATGTGCATTTTTGACCTTGAGAAACAGTTGACAAAAGATCCCTTTAAGGTCCATTTAGCAGCAGTTCTGGTGCTTTCGGTCATGTCATATGAGCTTCGTCAGCAGATAAACATGGAAGAGAAGTCCTCAGTAAAACTGGAAATGTATTTACTTTTCCATGACAACTGGACAAACTCTGTCAGCTATTGAAGATCATTCAATATGATAGAAAGCTCCAGAACAACTAATGGACCTTGAGGTGAGATTGTTTTGTTGTCTTCATTATGAGTTTTGATGGTAAGTTGCATCAACATGTGAATCACTGTCCATAGATGGCTGTTTGGTCCAGCTTCCAGCTGCAGAGCTCCGTCGATTCTCATACTAATCTCATGCTTTAGGAAGTTATGTATAATTATCAGCCAATCAATAATCAGAAATGGGTTAACTTCCAAAGCATTATACAATGGATTTTGTCAAACCTAAAATAAATCCACAAAATGGAGTACAAAATAGCCCTCTTTTATCAGTTTGACTACAGTGGAGTGCTGTTGCACCTTTCTAACCCTTTTAATTTAAGAACCCGTACACCTGGTCTGCTCTCATCCAGGTAGTCCAGGACTGGGTTATCATAAGCCAGCTCTGCCTTCTTCTGTGTAGACTCTTTCTGCGGGTCAGCAGAGGTCGTCTGTATCGAGATCTGCTCCTCTTCTTCTTCTCCCTGCCCCTCCTTGCATGTGATGTTGCAGCAGATAGTTGCCTTTGTGATCAAGCGGTCAAGCGGTTTGAGAGAGCGCATCCACTGGGGCAAGAAGTCCCAGGTCTGGAGCTTCATGGGCAGGTGGCTGGGGCTGCGGGCCTGCATCACATTTACCATGACAATGAAGATGGTCACACCCAGGAAAGGAGCTCCAACACCAGCCATCACCCGCCACCCTGCCAGCGAGAGGCCCAGCACCAGCGAGGGCAGGAGCAAGAAGCAAAGGAGGAGGTACAAGACTGCAAACCAGCGGTACTTGGCAGTGCGCTCACCCAGGACACGAGCCATCCTTATCGGCAGACGCATGAAGGGAAGAGGATACCAGAGCAGAATGCCAAAGATGTTGAAGAAGAGGTGACACAAAGCAATCTACATAAAGAGAAGATATAGAGATATTTACTCATTAACATTTCGCAGTTAGCTCCAGTTTCTGCCCTCCAGAGAGCTTATAATCGCAGTTCAGAGGTGGGATTTCTGAGATTGTGAGCTCAGAAAAGAAATGATAATGTAGTGTTGTTTACAAAGTATTTACTTTGGCCAACTCCACCTGAGAGAAACGCTTACTATACTCCGTATTACTCTGATGTGTGAGGAATGAGAGGCAAACTAAATAAACTCGCCTGAAGCCTACATGTCATGGGATTGAGGAGTAAGTCATCTGTTCACTCTGTAAATCAGAAACAGAAAACCAGAAATTATTTTCTCCTCCAGCCCTCAGAAACACTCTTTGCAAATTGAAACGATGTGTGCTTCTGAGCCAATCACAAGTGGTCACTTGAGACGCACGTGGAGACGCATTATAATGTCAGCTGTAAACAGGGCCTTAGTTTCCCAAGGGTGAACACAGAGCAAATATGTCTGTTGTAGTAGACTAGACATGTAGTAGAAACATTCTGTTTAATTTGGACTTGAACAAAACAAATAAACTTTAATTGCAGCCTGTACTGAGTTTAAAGTTCATTGATGGTCGAGTTGAAAATCAACTGTTTAATTATTGTTTCAAATAATCTGTTTTTAATTATATACCATTCTATATTTAATGCATGTTTCTTCTCCCACTCCAATCTTCCATCTGGCTCTCGTAAATCCTCCTTGTAAACACTTGACTTGACAAATGACATGTAAACTGCAACCCCAGCCTGGTGCGTTGAAAAAGCATGTGTTAGGGGCAGAATGCATCATACAGGCCCAAAAGCTGTTGTTATTTACATCCTCGTAAAGAATAGATAGGACTTGTTTTGTCATCATGTAACATTTGTTCCATAAACATAATCAGTGGCATGATATGGTTCTAATTTTCACTACAAATAACACTTTTTTTTCCTGGAGCATCGACTGAGTTGCGTCCAAAGCTCTTGCACACACGGTTATGCATAAATCCATGTTCATAAATATACATGGAGCATTTTCTCATTTTCCTGCAATTCTAAAATGGCTGTTGTGTCTGATTACTAGCTGATTACTGGCTTACTTGTATGGCTGCTGCTAGCTTGTTCCCAGGACTGGCCAGAGCTGCCAGCAGGGCTGTGGCAGTGGTACCAATGTTGGACCCGAGGGTGAGAGGATAGGCCCGTTCCAGACTGATCACACCAATGCCTAAGGGAGAACGACAGAAAGATGCTGCCTCAGAGGAAAACAACGACAGTAAACCCATCAATCCAACCCAGCTGACATAGGGCTACACCCTGGACAGGTCACCAGTTAATCACAGGGCTGACACACAGAGACAAACAACCATTCACACTCATATTCACACCTATGGGCAATTTGGAGTCACCAATTAACCTTTTAACCCATCTGTTGGAGGAAGCTGGATCACCCTGGGACACTAAATAAAGATGGTTTTCCAGGAAATGTTAAAGCTTCCGTCATCTTACTGTTTAAATATTTGCAGAGTATCTATTGCTTTATCAGAAACTAGGTGATGACACACTTTTATGAAAAGTGCATTGCATTTATCAGTGATGATAAACTGTATCTTTCTTCCCTGGGATTCCATTTCTGAGCTGCAGATATAATTTCAAGTCACTGCTTTTACTTTTTAGAATTAGGAGGGGTAAAATAAATGTTCTTGCTAAGAGTCATGAAAACTGCTCTCCAATTAAGCAATTAGCAATTTCAAATTAGCTGAGGGCAATTTATTTAAACTATTGAAACTATTTGAGTCCAATTACATCTCAGATAAATAGACAAAATATAAAACCATTAATATGTGGGGTTTCAAATCAACAAAAGCCAAATATCTGAAAAAGCAACAGTGGAATCATAGAGGCTGAAATATACCTTTGCCAGATAAGATGACTAATGACTGTCAAATGAGTGGCTGCTTGACAGCAACCAAAGTAGGGCTGTATCTAAAAGTACCAAAACTGTATGAAAATGATTGCTCTCTATCTGTTATTTTCTAATTTGTTTTCAATATATGAAACTATGACATGGTAACAGAAAGTAAAATTAACATAAATACTTAATGAGGTATATCTGTGGGTTAGAGTCTCTTGCCTTTTAGCTTTTTTTTCAATCCAATTGCTCCTGTTTAAAAAAGAGAAATTATTCCCATCTCACATTTATCACTGTGCAGCAGGCTGATGACTCAGTCATCACTGATTTTACATGCTTCATTTAGCCAGTGGCATACAGTGCTGGTTATGCAACATGTTCTTACAAACTTCACAAGACTCGATCAGTGGAAATAAGCAGGTTTATGTCCTTATTTGGCCTCATTCAGCAGGAGGCAAATGAGCTATTAGCCAACAAGGAAATTTGAGTTACTCTCTGTCTAGTATGAGAACACTAATATTAATTAGCCATAAATACATGACTAGAGATAGCAGGTAAACCTTTGCTCATAGTAAAATTAACAATTTATTACTGTGGCAGTAAATGTCTGTTTAAAGGTTGTGGTATGATAATTTATAACTTGGAGAAAAATCAGTGGCCTTAGAAACAACAGCCCAGTTTAGCTGCTAGATTACAGAGGGAATTCTTCTAGGTTTGATTTGTGCTCTGGTTTCCAGTAGTTCTTTTTCGGCCACATTTACTGATATACATGTAAAACATGAAATGAGATCATCTAAGTATACATTTGCAGTAGCAGTGATTTCAAACCTCAAATGCCAGAAGCAGAGTCCAGGCAAGTAACATGACTGATAGCCGCCTCTGGGCAGTGCTGGCCCATTCAAGAATAAGATCTGATACTCAGCATAGTTAAAGTCGAGTTTAGTTTTAGACATTACAAGAGACAGTCTCCCTGAAGGCCTGCACCAAATGAAACAGAGTCATAACTGCAGGGCCAGGATGAGAAGAAACCTAACATCAATCCAACCTTCAAACTGGACACTCGCTGGGATCACCCCCTAAGTTACAAACAGCACTTTCTCTAAGAACACTCAACACAGACTGGAGAAAAGTAACCAAACTGAGCAGAAAGTCTTGTTGACAGAGAGAAATGGGTGTGGTGTTTACAAAAATGAAGAACGAATTAAACTTAAGAAAAGCTTGTTTGGTTGCTCACCTGTGAGATTAATTGCCTGTGTGAATGGAACATGATCTAAATTGGATTCAATTCACAGTCCAAAGGACTGGATGATATTATTGATGATATTATATGAAATTTTACCTGATGATGGTGCCAGTAGAAAAGTCAGAGGCTCAAAGTTATTAGAATTATAGAGAAGGGGACATTAATGTGGGTACCAAATACCATGGCAATCCATCTAAAAAGTTGTTGAGACATTTGAAAACCATCATGATGGCATCGGAGAAAAAGTGCATCACCAGAGTGATTAGAACAGCTCCTCTGAGCACCATGGATATCTGTACCAAATGTCCTGGAAATCCATCTATTGTTGATATATTTCACTGCAAACCAAAAATGTCAACCTCATAGTGGCACCAGGGGAAAAGTCAGCACATCACCATGTCACCACAAAGTCCTTGGAACCATTAATGTCTGTACAAATTTATGTCTGAATCCCTCTAGTAGTTGTTGGGATATTTCAGTCTGTAATAAAGTGGTGGACCAACGGAGCCACCAACGGACCAACCAGTCAACATTGCCATCCTTAGAGCCTTGACAGCATGAATAATAAAAACACATAAAGTCACACTCCTCCTGGAAAAATGAGGATGCAGAGAGTTGAGCTATTACCAATGTAGTTTAAAGACAAGTTGTTAAAACAAGTGGTTGTCTCAATGTGGGCGGCAAGCATCAGAATGGTAAACTAAAGCAATCAGTCTCTCAGAAAAGTAAAGTTATGAATGCAAACAATCCAACCTCACTGCTTTGCTACACTGTGAATATTATCTGATTTGATACTTTGTGGATGTTATGTGATCCAATCAGTCCCATGTCCTCTGTTTCTACACACAAAGAGCACATACTGTAAAACTTGCAGTTTGTCCAGCTTGCCTGACAGACTTTCTATATAGAGAATAAAGCGGTGGACAAAGGGATCAAATAGTTGTTAACATTACTCAAAAATAATGCAAAAAGAAAAGGTGGTGAAGACAGTGTACAAATTTCAACTCATATTATTCAGTATTTTAACTCTGGTCACTGAGGTGGGTGGTGGATGAGAGCAAGAAAGGCAGTATATATCTAGGAGGGTAAAATAAAACCATGCTGCAAGTTTTCCTGCTTATGTTGTCTTCATACTGTATAATATTAGCAGCCACTTGCTGAATAGGGCCACTGAAAAGACAACACTAAAGTACTTTAGGTCATTAAGAATTTATGAAACTTTTACACAAACTTACAGTAAAGATCTGTAGCAGCGCCAGTACACCATGTCAGAGCAATTATTACAGTCACTGATTAGTCTAATTGTGGACAAACCATCAACAAAAAATATTTATTTGATGTCTTTCCAGCTACATTATAAAAAAATTGCCATTTAGTTGTATATTAGTTAAGTGCCTTTTTGTTTATCCTCAGTTGTGGTGTTTTGCAGAATATAATCATATTATTTTAACAGAGGAAATGTTGTTAAGCCTACTTAAATTGATTAGAATTCATAATACTAAATATATCTATTCATTTATTTTACTTCACAGCAACATCCGTCATTTTACTTAACAGATGTTGGTATTTCATAACATTTTGGTGAATGTATTTTGTTGGCGGATGTCATCATATTTTAAGTCTATTACAGAAAAATAACAATCAGAGAGTTCTGTAAATGTATGACTTCTTATTAAGATTATTAACATATTGGTCACATATTTTTATTCTTTTTAATGTATGGCATATGTATGTATATGTATGTATGTATGTTTTGTACATATTTTTTACATAGGTTTTCTAATTTCTACGCTTTGAGGCTCACTTACACTCACTCACCTACAAGGGGAGTCATGGCTGAAGTGAAGACAGAGCTGCTCTGGACCACAAATGTTACCCCTGCACCCACAACCATGGCCATGTATCCTGTCAGCCATCCAAACGGATAAAGCAGGTCTGTTGAGATAAAGCAAAGAGAGATGGAAATTACCCACATGTATAAATAAAGCATTACTTTAATTATACTATCTTCTACACAACCTCTTTCATGCACCCAAAGCAGCACATAAAGGTTTTCTTGGTTTGGTTGCTCATTTGAAAACTGCAATCTGCATATTCAAGCCCTAAATGTACCGCTACATGCAATGTGTACAAGCTCCAGCAGCTTAACAGCATGCCAACCTGTGTTGATGACTGTATGGATGACCTTTGCCACTTGGCCTTTAAGAAGAGAGTTGAGCAGCTTGACTAGAAGGAGGAGACAGGTGCAGAGGACAGCCATAGAGCCTGCCAGGAGAATTAGGCCCACAGTGAGGTCTGACAGCTCGGTGGATACAAACAAATGCCTACCTGCAAAGTGACAGGACCAACAGTCAAAAGAAAATGTGTACTACAATTATCAGCATCACCGTACAATTCACAAGAGTGTTACAGATATTGATTTTGAACTCACACTTCAGTGAAGACTGGGACAAGTCATGGCTGGGGCCACAGTTTTCAGTGCTCACATTGCCAGTGGACTGTAGAAAGAAAGAAAGAAAGAAAGAAAGAAAGAAAGAAAGAAAGAAAGAAAGAAGCAACTATGATGAAACACAATGTAGCAACACAGTTGTCACTGGCAGCAGTGACAGGCTCTATTTGGCGCCAGTGTGTGACACAATTGTCTGCATGTGCAGGAGACAGTGCTGGAGACAATCCATTACCATAACAAGGTCAGTCTGGCACCATTCTTTCACCAGGCTCCTGTTCCTCATGTCCTCATTTCCCATGGCGATCCCCGTGATCACACACTTGTCCAGCTGAGGGTGAAAGGAGAAATATTTTTCATCTTTTAAGTTCAGCGAGTTAAAGTAGCAAGGTTAAACCCTCAGTCCTTCAACCAGAAGGCCTGCAGTTTATAACAATAATGGTGGTAGATTTACCACCAGAAATTCTCAGTCATTCTTCAAACAATGGCTCCTGCATTTCAGGCAGAGGTAAACAAAAGCAGGCTTCTAGTTACTGTGATTGTAACTATGATTGGTCAGTGACAAAAACGGTGACTGGCTGATAGTTTTACCTGTATGATGAGCTTAGTGACTGGCTCGGTGATGACCTTGAGCAGCTCAGGTGCTTCTTCCCCAGGCTGAAGCTTGAAGCTGGTGACCAGCAGGTGTGACAGCCGGGCCATGAGACCACTCGCCACCTCCAGCGGCAGCAGAACCAGGACAGACAGCCAGTTGAAGCAGTCATGGATTGTTGCCCCGGCAAAGGCACTGCAGTGGGTCACAATCATTTTCTGTGTCAACTAAGGTCAACCATCAGCATGATCAACTACTCAAAATGATTGCTTGTTAATATGCTTTTCACGGCTCAATTTTTGTATGTGTGTGTGATGTAATGAGCATTCTGGTTTTGCCTCAGTGTGTGAGTATATTGTTAAAGATTAATAAATTATGTTTATTTTACCAGACACATATTAAATAACATGCCATCTGTTTAGTGCCATATCTTTCATGCCAAAGGGTTAGTGGTGTGGGATCAGTGTGGATTGGTGCCATTATTGTCACTGTTACAGAAATTACACTGAAATAGAGACTGAAGCAAAGAGGCAGTGAACAGCTGCTAATGCTTTCTCTGCACCCTCCTCTGCTTCCTCCCCTGCACTTTTATCCTTAGGTTCTCCATCTTCCCACTTATCCTCTTCACTTTTCCATTTCAATTTCTTCTTCCTTGCTCTTCAGCTTCCCCTCCACTCGCCCTCCACCTTGCCACCTTTCTTCACTTACCGTTGAAACTCGGTCCTCTCTGCGGCCTGCATCATGGCCACTATGGTGTTCGTGACTGAAGTCCCAATATTGGACCCCATGATGATTGGAACAGCCGACCTCACCTCTAGCACTGTGAGATGAGACCACACAGAAAACGATACATTTTACTCAAAAGTCGACAATTCTTAAATCTATATAGTTAAACAAAAAAACATTTAAATTGGTCTACGTATGCCGTCATTGTGAACGGTAATTGCATCACGCACATGATTACAACACGTGACCTTGCCCATTTCAGTTTTAATGGAGATGAAAGGTGATTTGCAGGTAAGTGGATGAATGCTTAGCTTTCACACTCTGAAGAGGTGTTTATTGTTGAGGATGCTTCTATGACCTGATGATGACCTAGAGAACACAGTGGACTTGTACAGTCATACTTCCATGCCTCTGCATCTCTTTTTTTCTTTGATAATTGCCTATTATCTTCCTCCAAGCTCACTTACAAAATAGATTTAGAAGCAGAGAGGCAGCTCCTGCATACTGATACAATTCATTTTAACCTAATAGACAAAGATTGGAGACCTCAGAGTCTGCACTCGTTAGGTTGTAACCTTACTGTGTAATGGCCTTATGAGGCATGTTAAACTGTATACTGAATGAGCGACTGAGAGAGATTACAGGGTGTGAAATATTTTGATTTCATTATCTCTCTGATCCCAGTCTAACCTGCTAGATTACAGTAATTCACAGATGGTTTTTACAAATGGCCACCACAGCACTACAGTCTCAAAATGGCAGTTTCAGGTCTGTCAGTGAGTGTGTGGTAATAATCACACAAAAGAAAGATTCAGTCATAGAAAGTTTAATGCTCATGATATTTTAGATTTTTTGTATTATATTATTATATTATTTTTATATTTATATTATTTATTATTTATATATATATTATTTATATATTTTTTTGTATTATATATATAAGGCAGAAACCAATAATAAATGCAATGTAAAAGTATTTTAGGTAAAACCTGATATGGCTTATTATGTGGCATAGACCTCCATTGTTGTCCAAAAACTATTAAGAACACATCAGTGAGCCATAATGTTGCACTAGCTGACTTGTTCCCTTCATCAGGATGAACATGGGCATTGTATATTATTTTTAATCAATCCAACATACACAGTCCAGCTGCTGGACATATTCATAAGAGCACCTAATGTTTATAATACACAGCCAAAAACAGTCCAAACAAATGCACTCTTTACTCCTTAAGGGTGTTAGTATGTTTACCAAAAACTACAGACCGGCCGTTTCAGGAAATTATTATTTTTTTTTAAATTAAAATATGTATATGCAACATAGGACTGTGTCTTTAGTAAGAATGAATGGGGCTTGAGGTTGAGAACCGGAGACCGAGTATGGAAGATGTAAAGTATTGATCAACAAATCAACATATTTTTTGGTCTTGGTTGTGGTCTTCTCATGGGATTTGTGGAAAATAAGATCAATATAGAGTAACACCAGAATTATCCTTTAAATTACATCACAAGATAATAGAACGTGCCTCTTGGTTCTTCATCTGCTAGTTAACAGTTGACTGATGGGGAACACTACGTATATATATATAAAGCTAAATCTTCCTCTGTCCTAATTTGCTTACATTTATGCTTTTAACAAAAGCTATATTTGCTAATTTGGTCCTTAATACCAAGCAGCCAATGAAGTAGTATAATTTACTGAATCATCCATGGGGAACACAGCATGACATTGGCCCTGAAAAAAAGATTATAACTATGAACTCCAAATTAATTCGATGTATTTGTTATTGTCACACCACCAGTTTTTTGTTTTTATTTCTATGTTACTGTTTTTCTGTTTATTGTAATATCTTTTCATGTAAAATAATAGCCACCAAGAGACATGGCATATAGTGTATAGATCCCACAAACACACACACACACACACACACACACACAACATACAGTATCTCGGACTAAATGAAGCCAGCCTGGACGTCTTTATTTCATTGTCTTATTTAAAACTTGAAAAGACTACAGTGGCACTCGCACATTCACACACACTTTTATGTGCCTACTCACATCCGGAGGCTACCAGACTGACGACGATAGAGGTGGAGGTGGATGAGCTCTGGACCAGCACAGTCACCAAGATCCCCACCACCAGCCCTGCCACAGGGTTAGACAGCACCGCATTGTCCTGGAAAATGTCCCCTGCCACTTTACCTGGTTAAATATGCCGCCCACATACACACAGAGACAAACATAAACAAAACAAAAAAAACTAGTGGTCTCAGACATGACAGGGTTGCCAAGAGCAATGTTAAACAAGATTCAAACTGCTTGTTTCCCCAAATCCAGAAAGGTCAGTAGATGAAGCTTTGCAGTAAATTATACAGCACTGTCCCAGTAGGACAGTGTGAACTGCAGTGACTCAGTTAAAATTGGAGATAAACACGCAGGGTAGAAAGATGAAGCAAGGCTGTATTAATTGCCATTGTTATTAGAACAATCACCAGCACCTGGTTTCACTCTTCAAGACACAGAAGTCAAGTTTCTGTTTTATGCAGATGATTCTGTCTCTTACTAAAGAAGGTCTACAGCAGAGCCTGGAACTTCTCCATCATTAGTGTCAGACCTGACAGTTATCTTGAAGAAGACCAGGATTATCCCCTTCCAAAAAGATCAAGTTTACAGAGAAATGACACAACATTAAAAATAGGAGGGACCCAGTTAGTCCAAACAAATACCTATACTTACCTAGGTTTACAAATTAGTTCCATAGGAAACTAATCTTCTGTGAAGGAACAAGGCAAAAAGGGCTTTCTGTGCCATCAAACATTCAGTTCAAATCCAAATTCCAATTAGGACATGGCTCGAAATATTTAAATCAGTGAAGTATGTAGCCTCTTACTAAAAAATGATTGGGCACAATGGGACAGAATCCAATTGAGACCATGCATACAGAGTTCTGCAAAAATATTCTTTGGGTACAAAGAAATACCCCAAACTCTGCATGCCCGACTAAATTAGGCCAATATCCTTTACTTCTAACAATTCAAGAAAGCCCCATCAAATTCTGGAGCCATATTAAAAAGAGTAACCCTGCCTATTGTTAATGGTAAAGCCCTTGCCTACCAAGAGTTAAACATAGAAAGGAGTCCCCTCAGTCAACTGGTCCTGAGGCTGACCTTTCAACTTCTGACATCACAAATCCCAGCCAGCCTCAGAGCAGTTACACCATCACTCAGACCTAACCTAAGATTAGACCTAACCAAATTCTAACAAAATAAAAATAAATCACATATTGGAATGATATATGCTGACAACACAAACTATAAACCCATTTTGCCCTAAGGAGACAGTTGTGGCAGACTACCTACAGATAACAACCTGAGAAAGACATTGACAGTGTACAGACTGAGGGATCATAGTCTGGCAATAGAAAAGGGCAGACACAGGCAGACCTGGCTTCTCAGAGAGGACAGGCTGTGCAGCCATTGTGAAGCTGGAGCTGTAGAAACAGAATTACACTTGGAAATATTAGGAATTCTTTTTGAAATTTGAAAGAAGTTTCCCTGAATTCCGAAGAAAGAGAGAAATTACCCCTCACTATGGGGTGAAAGAAAGAATTTGCATTGATGCCACAAAAAAGAGACAACCAGTGGGACATACTGCAGATATATAGACAGACATCTATGAATATAAAATATAATTATATTTTACTATCCCCATTTGTTTGACTGTTTTTTCTTCTGTTGTCACATTGAATATTACTAATTTCAAATGTCATAACAGTAAAGCTTATTGAAATGAATTGAATCATGTATTTGTCAAACATCAACTGGCTGAGTCACTATCAACCCGCTGAGGGTTCGGTGCGGGTTATAGTACTTACCCCCTGCTAACTGGAAGGCAGAACTCAGAGTGTCCAAGGAGCAAACAAAGAAGAAGAGGAGGATGAAGAGGAGAGGGATCTTGGATAGATTTACGAGGAGCTGCTTTATCTTGTTCACACTCACTGCTGTGGTCTGTGGAGAGCTGTCTGTTCAGAACAACAACAAATAGAGAGATGTGCGCACAATGTGCTCTAAGTCTGGAGAGCAAAGTTGACCTCATTTAAAAAAATGTATCACAGATAACAGAAACATTTGCTGTTTATGAAGACTACATTACACTCTTTTTCTTATTCTTGTGATTTCTGTGTTCTGGATGAGAAGGATAGCCTCAGTATGCATTCTCACATGTAGAGAGCAAAGCCATCTGATATACTACATTACACATATGCAGCCAAAGACTGCTGAGTGACAGCAGGACTTGGCATTTGTTGCCCAGACTTTATTATCCCACTGGCCCTGTGTGTCTTTTGAGCATGTCCTTATCCAATGAGCATGTGGTTCAGCTTCTGCTGTTGTTATTTGCCTTTTCAAAGAAATCAGACCTGCTGCCAACCCAGGAGATGAATGTGTGATTCTCCTCTTTGTGCCACTCTTGTACCTTTCTCTTTTGGGAGTCTGTCTGCCTCCCTGAGTGAAGGTGTGTTGAAGCGGTGATTGGTATGTCGGTCGTAGCCCTCGAAACTGCTGCTGAGGTCAAGGGTGGAGCCAAGCCCAGATTCCCTGTCCTCCTCAAGCGGGAGTTTGGGCTGTGAGGAGAGCTGAGTGATATGCATCCTCAACCCTAATAACAAAGAACAAGTACACACTCAAGTGGTGAAGATCAGCTTTGAAGCATTTCAAACACATAAAAAACAGAATTATGGGAATTAAAACTAATAAGTTACCACTGTAGGCGAGCCCTGTGCTCCGTCCAGAGGACACTATTGTTATAGATCGAGATGACATGGTGCTTTGAATGCTGTGCAGAGACATGGAGGTAATTAAAATCACAGGATGACACAATTGTAGAGGGAAGAAATGTGAGAGTAGACGTGTTTATCAGCCACCTGCAGCAGTAAAAAGAAGTCAAAGGAGACCAACATGTCTGTATATGAGCCCATCTCTCACTGCGCTACTGAGATCAACAGACAGGCAATTAGACGGAAACAAAGGCAGCCCACATTGTTTGTAATTGGCAGCTGTCCTTGACACCACAACAAATGCCTTGTCGGAATCAATAAGGAAACATCAGTATCCATGTAACTTGTCTTGTCCTCCTTGTTTCCTGCAGCTGCAAGTCAGCTCTTAACAGGACTCTCCACTGTCTATAGAGCAGCAACTCCCTTCAAAGGTTTTCACACTCTCGGTTTTAAAGAGACCGCTTTTCCCCTTTTCATGTCAGCCACTTTGCCATATACTGGGGACTCCAGCGGAGGAGGGAGTGCTAATGTGTCTCTTAAAAGCAAAGAGGATGGAAGTGAATTCAGTAATTACGGCAGCCAAAATTACAGTAATTACAGCCACTGCATCGTTCTCGTTCTGTGCGGCATCCTCCTGCAGGTTGTGATGTACAGAGAGGCCCTGTTTGCATATGTACATCTATCTATATGTGGGAGTATCTAAGACAAGTTCCCTAGATTGCAGTTGAATTCAATAAACTTTTAATGCGCTTGTGCACATTTGTGTGTGTGTATACTGACTGTTATCCTCTAATCTATCTGCCCCACGCTCATCTGTTTGCCAGTCTGCCACTCTCTCTGTTTCTGTCTCAGTTATCTATTTGCGAGTTTGCCTTCAAGTCACTGTGACTCACATGTATATTTCTAATGTTGTTTTGCTCCACCAAATATTTTACTAATTGAGTTTTACTTAAAGTAGAAAAAGAAAAGGAATAATGAAACATTTAGTACCTGTTTTCGACCTGTTCCCAACATTTTATAAAAGGATGTATGAGCTAGTGGGTCCCACAGCTTTAGGTAAAATGCCGGAATTCAATTTATAATAAATTATTCATTTGAAATAATAACAGAAAGCGTCAGCGTTGATGATAGTGGCTTTCAACACATGGTATTAGGTGGGAAATGTTGCTTGTCATAAATATTTGATATTGACATATGCAGTGAAGTGTCTTACCTTGTCTGAAACAGGCAGGTGTAGTGTGTGACCCCCTGGAAAGGAAAGTATTAAAGTGAAGTGTGAATCATCTTTAAATAAGCCACCATGTTTGTAGGTGTCAGGAGGAACACCTCATCCCTTGTCGATTAACCTGCTCCATCACCAGAGACCTTGTAGTTAATCAATAACACAAAGCCTTAACTCAATGATGCATAAGTATGGAGAGCACGTTGTGTATTAGGTGATGAATGATGTTTGCCCAACCAATATTTTTCACCTGATTTGGGTCCAGATAAAGATTCCAAGATGAAGAGGGCTGTTTGATGTGATTAGTGATCCTTGCTGTTTGAGGTTCTCCCAGTTTCACGTGTAATAACAGGAGAAATCTGACATCTAGTGGTAACTGTTGGAAGACATGTGTCAAGTCCTCTCATATTCTCACATAGCTGTTTTCATCCCGGCGCTGGCAGCCTGGCAAAGATTAAAGTCAGGGTATTAAATGATAATTTCCTCCATGAGATAAGTCAGTGAAAGTATTTCAAACACGTACAATGTAATCTGCTTGACTTGTGCAGAATGTTCAGGTGCTTAGGTACCTTGCCAGAACTCAAGATCAAGCATGTTGTGATTGGAATTGAACTATCAGAGAGATTTTCCGAGATCCTCTTAACACACACGTACACACATTTACTCACACACCCCACTACCCACAAGCAATGTCTTTCCTGCCATGCGGGAGAAGTCTGTGATGGCCTGGGTAAAAGGGTAATTGTTAATAATTAGTCCAGCTACAGTTCTGTCATATCAGCAGTGCTCTCAACCAAATCTGCCAAACCTGCTGACCCCAGACTTGCGTCCGTGAACTCAGAGGAGCAGAACTTAATAACCCCCTAAACTGAGTTGTTACTTTCCAAACTGTTATGGGAGCTGTGAGCCAGAGGGAGGTAACAGCTCTGTTGTTGTTGTGCAGGCAGCTGGACTGCTGCCTTCAATGGTGGCGAAGGGAAAAGCAGTGGAACAGAGAAACAGAGACATACATGCACGTATATGGACACACATGTAATCACTTATGCACACACGGCTAAATCTCTGGCATGGTCCCAGAGCTCTTTGATTTAAAAAAACACGACAACTCCTCCATGATGTTGTTAATCCGCTCTCCAGATGTGCAATTCAGAGGGAGGTCACTCCACTTTGGGATGAACCAAACAGAGGCCACCAGGTCGTCATCCTGTCACTCAGAACACCTGCCAATCAGTAAGCCGTGGGTGCGCTCTGTTAGCTCTCCTCTGCTCCTCAGTAGGCCGTGTTATCCCGTTAATCTTACACTGAGGCACACCATATGTTTTCAGCTCCCAGTCTGTTATTTGTGTGAAGGGAATTATGTCAGTTAATTATCTCTGGATGTACGGCAGGTGATACGTTGACCTCCGTTTTTGCTTTGATCATTTTTATTATCATCAGTGTTGTTGTAATGTTGCTTTTCATAAAGAAATTCCAAAAGAAAACCCTTAACCAAAGCTGCATATTTTGCCCACAACACAAGCTCTCCAGGCGTGGCGTAACAGCAGCTGTCGAGTACAACTGATCCATTAGTCAAATCACAGAAAAGTCACTGCCAACTGTTTTTAGGAATTAATCGTACTTTACAAAAAAGGTGCCAGCAATCCACTGGCTTCAGCTTCTCAAATGTGAATGTTTACTGTTTATTTAGCCATCTATTATATTAAATTAAATATATTTGTGGTTTTGGACTGTTGCCAGATAAAACAAATTTAGTGAAGGTGTTACCTTGGAAATTGTGATGAGGATTATTTTCCTATTTACCAAACAATTAATCAATTGTCAACTGTAGTCCTAATTTGGAAATTAAAGTTGATAAGACTATTTGTGTTGAGTAGGATTTCATAATCTGTTGTATTCGACAGCCAACTTGTTAAAATTTTAAATAGCTTCATACAATTGTGGACCATCAGTCCACATTTTTCAAAAAATGTCCATCAATCTTGAAAATCAAAGTTTACAAAACTATAACTTTAATGTTCTACTCACCAATCATTTCCCACTGGGATTATTAAAGTATTTCTGATTCTGATTCTGAACATCGTGGTTTTGTCTCATGAACTGCGGGTACAAGTGAGAGTATGTAGCCAAAATAATTACGAAACCCCAGATGAGGCTGATTGACTTGTACACTATTGGGACAGACAAAAAATAGAGCCGCAATCATCCAGACACTTCTCATCCCTTATGTCCTCAGTTTGACACTCTGACCTCTGGGAGGTGCTATAAGCTGCCTTTATTTCAACTGCAATTCTCTCTCCACTGTATTTTATTTTATGTTTTAATTTTTCATGTTTTGTTTTAAATATTTCATTTATATTTTCCATTAGTGTGCTATGTTTTATGTCCTATTTGTTTTATATGTTGCATGTGTTTGTGTTGCCTTTATGCTTTGGTGACCTAAAGGCACGTTTCCACACTAGGGCAATGAAACCATTAAGCTTTATTTCATTCTAGTCCAATTTAATTACAGAGGATCTCAATGTAATGATTAAATAACCTCTTATCCTGTGGTTTAACTGGGATTTGTTTGTGGAATTTCCTGTCAGCCTTCTGCTGATATTGAGGTCTATGTCTCTTTGCTCCTCCAACCTCCACCACCAGCATCATGGTCCAGTCTGCTGTTCCAAAGAGGAAATATCTCTGCTGTTGTGGTTTTACCCTTAACAAAGTTATGTAAGAGACTTATACTCAAAGTCAAAGCCTGTATCAAAGAACCAGATTCAGTGGCATCTCGCCGTGACGTTGCAGATTGCAACCATTTGAACACAGCTCAGCCTTCCAAGCATGTAGGAGAAAATACGGTGGCTGTCAAACTCAAGAAAAAACCTGATCTTCTGGGCTACTGTAGAAACATGGTGGTTCAGTTTTGCAAAATATATTTTTTTATGTCTCACAGCTTTCACTCCTTTCTGTCATTACATGAAGATGTTCAATATTCAGTGATGTGTTTTAAACCTACAGTATTTCACCAATTCATGAGATGTTTTATGTGAATGACAGCATAGTAAGGACAGATTCACTCAACACCATCACTTTATTGTCAATACACATTCAGTGTGGTATGTATACGACACTCACAGTACAATGAAATAGCATCATCACAGGTGTCCTTTTGTTTACATGCGATTGTTTCAGTGTGCATTAACTTGTGTGTGTTCAATTTAACATTTTTATACAGTATCCTTCAACAAATCACAAATTGATTGTTTGCATGTTTTATAATCTAGTTCACTATTATCACTATCATATTTTGTATGTTTCCCTGTGTACATATGTACATTTTTATGCATGTTGTGTCTTTGATGATCTTGTAGCTTGATGGCAACGCTAATGTCCTGCTGGCCCTTCCTTTTATCATTTTAGTTCCTCTGTGGAGGATGTAGGTGTATCAGAGCCATCAGGACACTCCTGAAAAACAGAAAGACACATTGACGATGAGAGATGAGAAGAGATGCAGAAATAAATGCACAACAGTGTCATACTTGCCTCAAAACAGCCATAAAAAAGCCATATTTAATACTTTTTTTTGTTAGTTTGTTTTCCAGTGGATTTAAATACAGGAACACGTGCACAACTCACCTTCACTTTGTCCAGCTCTGGTCTACCTGGGAGGGATTTTTGTGAGGAAAAGGCCTGTAAGGTAAAACAGGGCAGTCACATTAGATCTGATGAGTATGAAAGTAAGTATGAGCATTAATGTCAGGCTGCTGCTCACCTTCTTTGTCTGTTGCATCTCCTCTGTGGATTTGGACCTGTTCTTCATGTGCTTCTGAGGAGAAGTGGTGGTGGGACACTACATAGATAAACAGAGAGAGAGAGAGAGGAGAGAGGAGAGGAGAGAGCGGAGTTAGAGAAGAGGAGGAGAGAGAGAGAGAGAGAGAACCATTATTAGACACAGCAGGAATGACTCCAATAATATTATATTATTGTATCAGGCTTCAACACACCTCATTCGCCTTCTGTTCCATGGTTGACTTAAAGATTTATCTCAGGAGAAATTCTGTGCTGATGCAGGTTTAGGATTGCAGTTTTATAACTATGAAGACAGAAACAGAAACTTTATAGCCATGCAGTTGTATGCAAAAAAATTCAAGACCACAGTTCTCAGAGTGGAAGTACAGATATAAATTCACTTACTACAGCAAATTTATTTTTGCTATTCAAATGTAACAAAAAGCGAAACTGATCCCTGATTGATCTTACTTTCCTGAGGGGCCAGATGAGCTCCAGTCTGCAGTTATAGCCTCTCTTCACTAGATGGCGACTCTGACTCAGGGACCCACTGTTGGCACCGCTTCACTGATCTGAGTATTTTGCTGGGATTTTCCTCAAGGGGATTAACCCTGGGGTTTGGTTTAATTGTCACACTGAGATGTACACACTGCTGCTCGCATTATTGCTTCTTGTTTTGATTTGTAAAGACAGGCAGAAAAACACCTGCTTCAAAAGTTAAAAAAATCTGCCATCATCACAGCCAACTAAAGTATAGCCAAAAATGGACAACCACCTACATTGGCTAGATGGACTTATGAATTAGCATCATATATACCAAGATGTGGGGTGGTTTTATAACATTTGGGCTGATCAGGCATATATGCGTTTATATTTCTGTACATTGTTGAATTATTCAGCCGTAGGCCTGTTATGTTACAAAATCCATTAAAACTATGTTGGGAAAAAACACAGATGTTTCACCTGACTAAAGTTGATTCAACTCTTATCATTCAGCTGACAGAAATCATTACAGAAACCAATTATTAAAATGACTTTTTGATGGTATGATGATAATGTCTCCTATCCTTTTCCTTACACTTATATTCAATCAAATTTTAACATTTTTGTAACTGAATGTTATAAAATGAAGGCTTGTGAGTCCAAACAGCAGAGATGCTTCACAGTCTGCCAGCCTTAAGGTTTTGGACCCAGCAGGGTACATTTCCAGACTGAACTGTCATGCCTGGAAACTCAAGATAAACAAAAAATAAATAAAATTTAGTTTAACAAAATAGTAGAGATGCAGATTAAATGCTTTAAAGAAATACCATAAGGGAATAATAAGAAAAATCATCCTTGAATAGGGATAGAAACAGAGAGATATCAACACCCTCACACACAGTTGGAGCCATGACGGACAAAAAACTATTTCTGCACCACTGAAAGGTCATAATGTAGTCCAGCCAACAGTCACAGCCAGATCCACAGCTGGTGTCTGGAGCCCTGGTGGCCAGAGACAAAACACCTCTGGGGTCTGGTTCAATTTGCAGGAGACTTTTTTTTATTCTCCAAATATCTGTGCCGCCTGACAGTGTCTGCTTCTGTCTGACATCTGACCAGACAGATCAGATCAAAATGCTTCCCAGCATCTCGGGGTGTTTTACTGGTTTTCCTGTTCTGCTAGGCACTTTAAAAGGTGGAGACACAGATGGGACTCAAATGGCTGCGTAGGATATTAGACAGTTTTAGACAGATGTGGCTCATAATAAAGCAGTGATGTGTTAAATATTATGAAGGGGGGAAAAGGACAAGTTTGAAATTTGTAAAAATTGTAATTATTATTAAATATTAAATTAAAAAATGTGTTTGGTACTTAATATGACAGTAAGTAACCTGAAAGCAAGTTAAAGCCACTGAAACTTGGCTTCATATGTTAAGTAGGCTATTTCTCTATAACATTGTGTTTAGGTGAGAGTTTAACTAAAATCTCACGTAATGTGCCTCATAATGAATGTATAGGTGTGATTTGATCAGATTTGATTGATAACAACTCATCAACTGTCATTTTGATTGAGATGTTGCTAATTTCTGATTGGTACACAGAAATTTTGACATCACATTTTTCTTCAAGAGCCCCACCCACTTTAAACCAGTAAAAAGAGCAAAGAGAAAAACAGAAATGTGGAAAGCTTTCAGGTTAAAGAACCAAAACTGTTCTAAATTTTGCCGAAATATGTGTGTTCATGTCAGACACAATCATTCGTAGTTAGACGCTGATTGAGTTTCAGTAATTTTGTGCATTATATTAATGATGAAGTGGTGAGACACAGAACCAAGATAAAATAAAACGTAGAGAGGGATCACTTTCTGATCTGATTCTGAACTGACAGTGAATTGTCTTCGACCCAGTTAGACCCCGTATACAGTACGCATTCAGCCCAGGGCTCATGAAGAATGAATGGGGGGCGATCGACAGCGGCTCACTCACCCACTGTGACGGCTGACGTCAGCAGTTATGGTAGTACCACATTTGATGCTGCAGGGAACTCCATTAGAAAATCCCACTGGGGACTGGAATATATGTGATATTCAACAAGGTCTACCCTTTAGGCATCTGAATGATTTGCACCAGAAGGGCTGACCCAGTGGGGTGTGCCCAGTATCTTTCATACATTGGGCCTATTATGCACATACATGCTGGTTCAGTTGGCACACCCAGAGGTATACAAGACTGTTGTACTGCATGCACTTATCCTAAAATGTGCATTACAGTCCTTTGAGGATAATCTCAGCCTTGATGGAGTGGCAGACATTCAGTGAGTCCTGAGTGCTCTCTCTGACCAGCTCACTGAGGGAAATGACCTAAATGAGAATGATTTCCCTGCTTGCCTCACCCTGTCTCTCTCCCTCTGCTTTCCTCTGTCATTGTTTGTCCATCTTTGGTTAAATGAGGATTCCCTTCTTTGGAGGCGAGGCAAAGGGATGGAGGTCTGCATAGGCTAGAGGGAAGCTGGTAGAAGCACATCTCCATTGTGGCCGAGGTAGAAAAGCCCTGTGGCTTCGAGAAGAACACTTCTCCATTGATTAATCCACATGAGCAAGCTAACAACAGCCAAGGTGACACATCCAACAACACTACGCCTCTTTATGGCACTCAAAAAAAAAAGGGTAAACACACAAATGCACACTATGCTCATACATTATAATGTAGACATGGGCATATACACACACAAAAGCAACTCAGGGACTTAAAAGCTACTCTTTCTGCAAGGATGGGCAAATATAATTTGTTTGCCTTGCAGTCATTTCCACTCTTTTCCTCCTTCCATCATCACTTCAACAGATACACTGCAAGAGGAGGCTGAGGTAGAAAAGTTTAATAAGAGTACTTAGCCTTTACAGTCCATCATAAAATGCTGATGTAAGCATCTGCATTGCATAAGGAGAAAATCTTTTTACAAGATTTAAATCCATTATAAAGACAAAGATTGGCCCAGCTCAACTCTTTCAGTGTTGGGTCAACACTAATTAACTCCCCAACTGAGAAGCACAGCATGACGAGAACTTCTTAAGCTTCATTTCAGTGTGTGTGAAAAAAGAGTTTTGCAAGAACAGAAAAGATATCAAAGACAACAGTACAGTCTAGTTGCATCTACATCATCACTCCTGCTGTCTTCTTGAGCTTTGCCAAAAAAAAAAAGGTCTGCCCATCTGCCAAATGACTACCTGCTGAAGACACAGTCACTTCTGATGTCTCTATCTCCAACAATGACAAAAAATATCCTAAACATTTTGGAGATAGTTTCCACTCTTTTAGGTCAACTAATCCCCATAATTTCAGTCCAGGAGGTGAAACTGAAGCCAGGTCTGACATTGCTGCCTTGCCACATCTGTGCTGTTGAACATCCTAATCACAAAAGATCACATATTCAGGATGTGTATAATTATAGAGGCCGTTATAGCACATACATACACACATAGGTGGTTAGAGCAGCAAGGGGAACATGTGGACAGTAACTGCACCAGCAGCCGGGCAGAGAGCACATTAAGACAGCTCACAGTGGCAAGGACATTATGTCCTTTAATTGATGATGATGGGCTGTCTGTTCTGCCACGCTCAGGTGTAACACAATGAACATACACCCCAACCCCCCCCCCCCCCCCCCTGGGGGCGTT
>NW_023339785.1:15682374-15686397 GCF_004916995.1 Morone saxatilis | reverse complement strand
CCCCCCCCCCGCAGCTGGATGCGTTTAGTCAGTGGAAGACAGACACAGCTACCAGCTCGACCATGTGTACCCCACCTGATAACTGAATCCACGATCGTTTTCATTTTTACCACACTGAGCACAGAGTCTGCCCTTCACCAGCTGAGCAGAATTTCCAATGCACAGTAATGTGCAAGCATTGATCTGATGGATGGGTTTTGTTTTACACCACTTATATATTCCTCTGCACGACTCTCAAAGGCACAGTGAGTACCATTCAGAGCTCCCATTAGCAGAGTATTGAGTTCAGAAAATAAACACTTACAGATATTCAAAACCGGTTTGTTATCTATCCCAATGTAGAATTGTGAAAGCAGTCAATAACAAAACCTAAGATGGGAGAAAGCATTGGCACTCAATCTGAATGAAAATATGAGCTTTTCTATGAATGAGGAGATGAAGAGGTTTATCTCAAGACAGCACAAGACATTTAATCAAGCACAGAAATGCACTGAGTGACAGACAAGAGGAGAGAATGACTGATGGGAGTTGGCAGGGAGAAAAGGCAGGTAAATACAACTACTGAGGCAAGGAGCACAGCGATCACCCCCCAAAAAAATGGAAAATGGGAAATGCCTGGGGGAAATTCAGACACTCACCTCCTTTTCTCCCTTCTTCCTTCTCTTTTCTTCTCTCAGTGCAGACGTGCAGTGGAGTAGATGGCACTCCTCATCTCACTGCTGCTATGGTGTCTGCAAGAGCACACCCCTCTCTGCCCATTCATAGCTCCGCCAACGCACCACTCATGCATGGACGCACGCACACACACACACACCACACACACACACACACACACACACACGTTTACAATGCCAGGTGTGCCAATCATAGTTCTGTATGTTAATGTCTCCAGCCTGGCAGTCGGAAGCTGTGGGTGTGACAAAAGTATCATATACTGCACATTAATGCTTACTAACACAGATCTGTTATGGTCTCAGGCTAATTACATCTATAAGTTCATGATATAGGGCAAGGTGGGCGAAGGAAATGCTTCCCAAACCTCTTACTGTCACGCTGAAATATGCACGTTGCTGACATCACCTATGTGGATGAATCCACCTATGACTCATCTAATTTGTTTTGTAACCCATACAATAGCCAAATACACCCCATAATAGTCCATCCCAGGCTCCTCAACTGGAAAACACCTTCCAGCAACAAGTCCGTAGACAGATGAAGCAAGTCATTGGCTACAAGCCCTTCATAAAGAGCCAATCACAGCCCTGCAATGATCCACCGTCACTGTGCAAAAATGACATCATTACATGATGGCATTTTAGAGGGAGTTTTCACCAACAAGATACACCAAAGACACAGGATAATGTAATCAAAGCTAGTTAAAATCGACACCTACACAGACAGACACAGATCAGACTTGTTTTACACCACATGAGTCATACAGCCAGTCGGCTGGGGAAGTGGGCTCTGGCTGCACTTCATATAAAACCAAATCACGTAGCATTTGACAAGCCAGAAACTGACCTCAGAGATTCATAAAAAAACATTCCTCAGTGAAGGCTAAAAGCTAAACCGGACACCTTTCGCCAATAACAAATACAGACATAAATGATCACATTTCATCATAAGTGACTTTTATTCTTCGGATACACCCTGTGAGATATTTTTTATGACGACATTGTCTGATTCATTACCTGTAATATCACATTACTAATTCATGATCTGGACCCTGAGATGTCACCTGTGGTGACAGGAAAACAGGACTTGACCAAGGCTCCTCAAAGTGCCATCACAGCAAACAAAATGCATTTGCAAGTACCATAAACACACATTTGAAAATAGCAAGTAAGCACACAAAATGGAAATTAGTAATTTAAAATATTAAAATTTCATCTCAGCAAAAATATTCAATAAACTTAATTCACACAAAGCAAAAACAATTGTGCAATACACTTCAACCCCCCCCCCCCCCCCNNCCCCCCTTCTGGACAGTCCTGTGAAGAAACATGTTTTTGCTTAGAGTTCAAAGAAAAGCAATGTGAGATTTTGGGAAATAAAAGCAAACTGTACATCATTAAACATCAGGGAACACTAAAGCAAACACATTCGCTTCAGGTTGAGCTAAAACTTCTTTTCAAACATTTTCGGATACATTAAACAATTCATAGCAAACATTTTTCCCCATTAAGTAGTAGTGTTTTGAAATGACACTATAAATGCTTGCCATGGTCTTTCTTCTTTACATACTGCCTTTAGTGGGAAATTATGAGTAGCAGAGATGGTAACACACTGCAGACTCAGAGCTTATTTGTAAACAATTATAAAAAAAAAAAAGTGCTTTACCATTTTTCACTAAAAAATTACTTTTTGTCTTTGTCCGGTAACATGATGTCGGGAGATGTTGTAGTTTTCATGTCTGTGTCCACCCCACACACACACACAGACGTCTTTCAAACTGCTGTTTCCCTCAAGTCTTTGGGCTCAGATTGAGAAGAGTCTGAGGTTTTCTCCACTGCTCCAGCTGAACTTGGACTTAATGACGTCTTGTCTTCTTTGTCCTCTTTGGAGTCTGCAGTGGAGGAGCTGGTGGTGCTGGGCTTGTCTGGCTCTGTGTCCTGCCCCTGCTGAAGGAACAGAGGGATCTCCAGCTGCTCTTTGGTCAAAAGGCCTCGCTGGTCATCAACCCTGCAGCACTGAGCCCTCGTCAGCATGTCCAGAAACCCTGACACACACAGAACATCATGCTAATTCTGACATTTGTTGCAAATGAATAAATAACACTGAGCTATTTTTAATGTGCCCAAGGTATTAACATTTCATAGTTGGGAATATAGTTAGGCAAAACAGACTCATTTTAGTCTTGATTAATTTTTAGAAACATATATCATTAAATAGTGTAGTGTTCTTCATACCCATCCTGGCTAGGATACTAGGGTTGGGCTATATGGCTTAAATGTGCCATCAGGGAATTTACAAATTTTATATAGCAATATAAATAGAATTAAAATAAGAAAAATTATTTGAAGTTCATTATTGACATTAAAACTAAAAATCTCACACCTAGGTCCATTTTGTAGCTTTTCTGGAGTTTTTGATCGTATCACACAATCTTCCTTAACAGATGAAGTTTGCCCATTCATCAAGGAATTATAATTTTAAAATGTAAAACTTGGATGAGTTTGAAACATAAGATGAGATTGCTTTGTCAACAATTAAGGAACATGAGGTCCACTTTTTTGTGTTGGACCTCGTCTTGAGAATTTATTTTTTGATTCCAAGAATTAAACATTAAACTCATACTGAAACAATGTATTAGGTATAATCACTGTTTTGTCCCCACATTGATGAGATGATCTGTAAATTCAATATTGCCATAGATTCTCTGGGGAAATCTCTGATGTCTGTCTTGTTTCCATATGGCCCAACCCTACTAGATACTGCTCAGATGTCCTACCATCCATGTCGCGGTTCTTACTGGGCTTGGGCTGAGTCTTGGCTCTGTCCATCTGCAGCGATGATCTGGCTTCCAGACCCCCTGCACTCACGGCTCCTGCCTGTGACCAAAATAGATTCCAGTGTTATCGATGTACGTTTCACAGGTTTTAAATCCCATTAACATTGTATACTACAAATTCTACAAATCACACAAGGGTTACATTTTTCAAAGAGATAAGTGTTGATGCTTTTTGACAAGAATATTTCTAGTGTAAAACCACTCCCTATATACTCTTTAGTGCACCAGATTTACTGTCAGCCTTTATTATAATTATAAAAAAGGTTGTGTCCAAAACACTCCCCCTTTATAATGTAACGTCTTCAAATTATAATCATATTATTTAGATAACATTCTCTAGAATTTCAAGCAGGTAATTAAGTAAACATTGTTTCAGATTTCATTATTTGAAATAAATAAGCCAATTATGTCACGACACACAACAGTATGTATGATTCATCAGTATCATAGTAATCTCAGGATTGGCGCTTATCAATTGTCTAGGGATATCTAAATGCAAAGCAGTTGCTTGA
>NW_023339785.1:15649120-15682350 GCF_004916995.1 Morone saxatilis | reverse complement strand
CAGCCACTAACAAACGTACGTTGCGTCCTGAGCAAAGTAATATGGTGTAACTGTTTAAAAGCACACAACTTCTGCATGTCAAAGATGTTGGATTGGTTCAGCAATTCAGGTTTTTTTTTTTTTTTTTTTGAAACTTTCCACCTAGTTTTAACAACGGAAGCTGGGAGAAAGTCCTCAGTGAAGCTTTTAGAGATTGGCTCTTAGGTCTAGTATAGTACAGAGGCAGAATCAAAAGTTTCTTCATGATGGCAACAAGATGTCTGTCAGTCTATTAACACTGTCTCACCTGTGTTGCTGCAGCTGTACCACTTCCTCTGGACATGTCTTTTCCTGCTCAAATCACCAAAAAAAGATACAAATCAGTTTCCAACAGTACTTTCACTTCCAGCACAAAAGTAGTCAGTGGGCTGATGATGATGCTACAGAACATTCCCATTGTGTTAAACATTGACATCATCCAGATTAAATATTCTTGACAAGAATTAAACTGGCCCTACTGGGATACAGCCACTCTAAATCGAATCTATTCCCCCACTACCTAAATGCAGTGAGAGGAGCTGAGGCTGAGAGCACTGATCCAAAGTGAAGTTGGTTCTGGTCTCTCAGCAGTTGGGAAATGAGGTGAGTGAACACAACACTCAAACCAAATGGACTCAGACATTTCAACCCCACAGAAAAGAATGAAGAGACTGAGGGAGACAAAGAAATCCGAGTAGTGAAATAGGAACATGCAGACAGACGCAGAGAAACCAGGGCACTAAAGTGGACACTGAAAAGACTTTGTCTTTGCCTCGAGCTAAGAGCAAGTGAGGGCCAAGAAATGCAGAAACACTTTCTAGGACCCTTTAAGAAACAATTAAATTAATTAGAAGATTTAGCGAGATTTCAGGCAGCAGAAAAGATTTTACAAAGCATTACCAATTGATCACCCACGTTACTGACAACTAGCAGCGGATGGAGGGTTGGAATGTGCCTTTATCTAATTTGACTGAATGCATTTCATTTACTCATCTGCAAACTAGGTTTCTTTTCATCCTGTGGCTGCTTGTGCTTTTCAGGGAGCAATGTACGTGTAAGTGTAAATGATGAAAACATGAGTCTCTCTGAATTGCATTAAAGTAAATAATTGGGTTTTAAAAAGGTCAAGTATATTAACCTTTGGTTCTGTCAAGCCGTAGCGTCTTATTGGCCAGTCTGAAAACAGTGCTGTTCATGTTCAAGGGCTCGTCGCTTCCAACCTAAAACGAACAACGTAAGACATAAGGAAAGGACTCCAGGACTTCAGCTGCACAGTTTTGGGGGATGAAGCATCGAGAAAACACACATGAATGCATGTAATCCTCATTGCTTATTCCACTGACAAAATAGTTTAAAACATTCAATTTTGAGTGATCACATTAAAATTACAGATTTGATATAAATATTAACATGCACCCTGACGCGTAAACTGTTGCCTAGCAACGGCTGCTGCAGGCAGGAGAGGGCTCAGAGGACAGACTGACAGAATTTTTTTACAACATTTAAAAAATGTCAGACTAGTCTGCTTGACTGAAAAGTAGAGGTGAGTCATTAATGTGAATTTACGTCACAGAAGTATAAGATTATTACAATGAGATATTAGTTATATCCAGGTTCAGCTTCACAGACACTCTAGTGTCACTTTCAGCCATGACGGTTGAAGTCACAATATATTAGCAGAGGGATTAAACTGAAGCAATCAATTAAATTATTCCTTTATAATTGAGAGAAAGTAACTATTAATCAAATATGCTTTATCCAAGGAACTACTCAAGCACTGCTTACATATTATGGTCTCATTCATTCATACAGACACTCACCATGGTGACTAAGGCCTCTTGCAGCTTGAGATGGTGTTTCTGTAGAACGGCAGAGAGGGCATCCTGCAGTGTCTTACTGGACTTCACCATGATCCCCACTGTCTTACCAGTGAAGGCAATCTCCAGCCTAAAACACGCATGCATTTCCATCATCGCAAAGTTAGCACAAACAGTAAAACTGAGCCAAATGCAATGTAGCATCATTAAAATCTACCCATCCAAAACCTGTAGTAACAGAGCAATCTGCCAGCCAGATATATCTAGTAGGAAATCCAAATCTGATCATTTGATAATGTATTCAATGCAAATGATGACTAAAATGGTAACTACAAAGAGAGCCAGTCTGGTGTTAACACAAGGACTTCCCTCTAATATGGTGAGAGGTGTCATGCTGTAGTGGGGATGTGGGTGTGAAGGCCTGCTAGGGTGACAAAAACTGAAAAAAAAAGAACGAACAAGGAAATGAAGGAAGTGACACAGTTGACTCACGCAAACGTCACCCTGAGCTCTAGAGAGACCTGCTGATCCCTCAGTACGGAGCAGTCCTGGTCCAACGATAAGGGCTGCTGTAGAAGGAGCAATGGTGTATCAGGGAGAGAGAGAGCAATTAAAGTCACTTTCAGAGATGTCAGCATCAACTGGGGATACTTGAAAATAAGTTTCACAAACTCTCAGAAATGAAAAGAGGGAGTGAGAGGTTGGGAGGATGTTAGAACAGGAAGAGGGTAGTCATCTTTCTCATACTGCCTGTTGCAAAACAACTTTGCTGTGTGCCACAGTAGATATTTTTGAACAACTTCTTGACTTAAAAGCTGTCACTGGTGCTATTGACACAGCAGTTAAGGGTTCACCTTATCCTTGCCATGAAGGTAGATGATGACATCTTTCAACGGGAAGCCTCTCTTCTCACACAGACTGGCCAGCATGTCTTTGATGGGTTGACCATTACAAGTGGGTGCCAGGGACGCACTGCCATCAGGTAGGTAGACACAGCAGTAGCCCCCCTGCATCCCTATCCGACCCCCACCTCCCTGCTCTGGAGACCGGGGACTTGATCTGCCATTCTACGTCACAGATTGAGAAGAAAGGAATTAACAATAAAAAACACAAGACTTTAAAGCATAACTAAACTGTAACATTTTTGTCATTCATGTCTGCCTCTATTATCCTCAAATTTTAAATTATCACTGATTTTCCATAAGACAGCTCCAAACCTTCACAAATGCACTGACCTCTATCTGCCTGTAGAGGGAGCCGAGCTCCACACTGCTGCTTGACTTGACCGACATATGCAACTCTGTTAAAAAACAAGAAAAGAGCCAGGGAGAAATTGTGAAATAAAGTCACAGGATGTATATCAAGGCATAACACAAAATCTGCCATTTAACAGGCACTACCTCCCCAGGATCCTCTTTTCTGTCGCTGTTTCTCCGAAGCACTCTTGCCACCTGGCAAGCTGTGAGTGTCTGAAATTTTGTTCTGTTTGGAACAGTAATGACAAACAGCAAAATGAGAATAAGAATCACTTTTCCTCATCCTTGCCCCTGAGTCCATTTCCTCTCCGTCACTCTACCTTCTTCTCACTTAACGAGGGGCTTCTGGTGGCCACGTCCTCCCATGATCCCAAGCGGTTCGGCTGAGGGAGAACTTTGCCTTCTATATTACCCAAGGTGCAGCTCTGGTACAGAGGGGAGCGTACAAAACGCCTGTAGCTGTCCATCTTCATCAGTTTAAATATCTGACACAAAGCAGGGACCAGCAGTACACACAGTCAGCCAAGGCACCAACAATGTATTACTGGATTATTTAGCTAAAATGGGAGTGTGGTACCCAAACAGACCTGAGCTTGAGCCTTGTTGAACATGTCAGGTGTGGGCTGTTCCAGGTCCTTCTCCTCCGTCTTGGCTGTGTCATCGATGTTGACCGAATAGGGAGCGCTGTCTGACAGGTAGGTGTTGTAGATGGAGCGAGCCGCTGCTTTCAGCTGGAAACACAACACCTCCATCAGACTGAAACTTTCTGAAGATCAGATATGACCTGACCTTTGTTTCCTAATCATTTTTTGGATGATGAGACATGAGATACAATGAACGAACTTCCCTTTCACTTTGATCTGAGTAAAGCTGAATGTGTAACTTTCAATACCTGCCTAAGAAGTCAGTCTGAGTATATATATATCTATACACTGCCGTGGTGTTTCCTTGTTAATTGTACCAAGAATCAAATCAACCCTTTCCAAGCATCCACACTACAAGTCATACAATCAATAAGTCACTAAAATCCAATTAATTGAGCTGAGCAACCGCAGAAACTAGGCTGATGTGTGGACAGTCAACAGCCCTGTCAATTTATGCACTTCCTGTTTCTTCAGACAGAATTTAATCAAGCAAACGCTACTTTTGCCTAGGTAGAAGATACAAAATAGATTAAAAGATGATTATAGCTAGTATAAAAGAAGATCTAAAAGAAAGGATGATTGAAAAACAGCTTCATCCGTCACTGAGGTCAACAGTAAATGATTGAACCCCACTTACTGTATATAGAACAACTTCACTGTTAGAGGTTTGGTCTAACAATGAAGGTGTACACAGACATAATTATAGCTACATAAATACATTAACAAATACAAATTGTCCATAAGTTTATCATAGCCAAGTAACTCAAAGTCTAACAAATGCACCTAAGTAAAAATATAAACTGCAGGTTACACAATCTACATTTGTATTTGTTCACCTCTTCAATCTGTATTTTATTTTATAATATCCACAGTAATCATTATTCTTCCTTCACTGTAAACATTCAATGTCTTTGAGAGAAATTATAACAAAGAGTATAACAAAAAACTATAAAGTGATTTTATGCAAAGTAAAACACAGCACAATGAATCACAAATGACGCGTAAGATGGTAAAACAACAAAACAAAGTGTCAGCATACCTCATTCAAAGAGGTGGCTGGGATCTTCCTGAACTTTTCACAAGCCTGCCAGAATAAAATGTTCTCCGCACTCACCTCAGACTTCAAGAAAGCCTGTGGAGAACACACACATAACCGGGTAGGAACATATTTGGGACGCCTTGTGAGTGGTTGTTAGACAGCAATACTTCAATTATTCCTGTACTGGTTGAAATAACAACATAGGTGTGTTGAGTGTGTCTCACCGTAAAGTGATGGACTCCATAAGGGTCCTCCAATAGCTTCTCAAAGGAGACGGCCCAGCTCAGCACGCTGTTAGCTGGGCCAGCCTCTCCGCCCGGAGTCCCTGGAAGGCTGGAGCTGCTGCCTCCACAGCCTCGTGCAGTCATGTTCAACTCTACAACATATCCAGACACAGACACACCCATTTATCAACACAGAAAAACATGACTGAGAACGCGACAGAATGAGACATTTTCTTCAGTCGTGCACAGACATGTTTCAGTTCGTAGGAAACGCTGGTTGTTTCTGCTTACCTCCATCTGACACTGCCTGGCTCTGTGAATAGAGAAAGAGAGAGCAATGGATAAGGTAGGCAGAAAAACACAAACAAAAAATAAAAAATCTTATGTGATGGAATACACCTTGAGGCCTACTCATGGACTATTATTGTATTTACATATAATTCCTCTAGTAGTAGCTGGGCAATTCAACATTCACCTGAATCATTCAAACAAAAGGACTTTATCTAACTTTACCTATTGTCTCAGATGTGACAATCAAAAGTAAAACAGACAAAAAAATCAAAAAATAAATCACAAAACAAAAAAAAGCACTGACAAAAATGTGTGGACGTTCAGTACATTTTAATATTACAGCAACAGTTTTACAATGTACATAGCATATTGTACTCGAAATAATATTTATACAGAAGCTAGACACATATTCAAAAAGCATACTGGCATACATTTAGGAAGTGAAATATGAACACCAGCTGCATGTGTTTTGCCTTTTGTTTTTTTACTCTGACAATGTAGTGCAATCAGTCAAAGCTGCTTACACAGGAAGTGGTTGTGAAACTGATGACAATGGCTCTCATTCAGCTTTCAGAGCTCACAAAATTGCCATGTTGTAAAAGTTTCATTTCGAGTGATTTCTTCATAATAAATACTGCCAATGAATCATGCGAACTCTTTGCACATAAACCTGTGCCAACAACCGTGTTTGCATTTTATCAAGGTATATAGATATTGATCAAACCCCCCCAGGGAGGTATGTCAGCCGGTTAACTGGGTCCGTTTGAACTGAAATTGAAGGAAATGATGGATGTTAAGATAACTCACACACAGAAAAGCTCCTGCTCAAGAATCCAGTAAAGTAAAATATTATTCAGACACAGTGGCTCCCAGCCCAAGACCTTGCTCTGTGCAGTTTACATGTGCTTTTTTGTCTGTCTGGGTTTCCCCAATGCTCTGGACCCCCCCCAACCACAGTCCACCAACATGCACTAAATGGTCTAACTCTAAAAATTGCCCAGAGGTGTGAATGTCAAGTTATTTCTATAAGTAGCAACCGGTAATCAGGGTGTGAAGTGTATAAAAATAAACCTGAAAGTAACATTGTCCCCATTAAACAGTCACTCACAGCTTCAATGCTCTTTGAGTTACTGGAAAGTACAGAAGTAATTTAACATTTTACTCATATACAAATGAAAAAGGACAAACAATCAATCTGAGTTTTGTGCCACCTATTAAGTTTTATCTTGACTTGAATCCCTTATACTTTGACCCCCCCCCCCCCCCCCCCTCATTTATACTTGAAATTTAATATCTTCTTCAGCGTGGAATGAAGTGATCTATGCTCCTTAACACAAGAAGAATGTATCCGCATTATCAAAGTTGTATCCTTAAACAAACTGTCAGTAAGTAAGTATAATGTATGTGTGTGAGACTTTTAGTGCAAGCAGAGAGAAAGTGAATAATAATTATGTTCCGCAGCAGCTCAATAATGACAGCTCTTGGCAATTGATAATCTTTGCCCATATAAGGCTGATAAGGGCTGGTTGTTTCTGCAGGTGCGAGCTCCACTGTGGCTCCACCTCTTCAACTTTCTTCTCTTTTTTTTGCTCTACTGCTCAAACTCTGGCTCCAAAAACACAACATGTCAGTGCCTACAAACGCACTTGCCAGGAGAAACCAACACACACACTTAATCCACAGTTCTCCACAAACTGAAAGCAGATGATTCATCAACGCCTTGTTTGTGCACCTTTCGCTCCTCGTACACCACGGCAAAGAAAAATATCGGAGGGATTAGGGTTTCTCTGAAAATCCTTTTCAAGGAGAGACGAGATATGCAAACGGGAGAATCTGATGCAGCACCAATTGTAGGAACATTTCCAAAATCACAGAAAACACACAAGTGCCCCCTTCTTTTTTTTTTTTAAACCATAGCAACATCCAGGTCTTCTCTGCCTCTCTGAAATGCATCTTTATAGACACTTTTCACACCTTTTGCAGAGCTGAGCCAATTCAAGAAACGTAACTGCCTTGCGCAGAGTACACCAAAGCCAACTCGGCCTACACATGACAGATTGGCAAACAGGCATGGCTTGATTTCCGCTTCTGACTCAAGCGGGCCCGGTCTGTTTTCAGCAGCAACCAACTGTAGCTGCACAGCATGGTTGGTTCAGACACTGCTGAAGGATTTGGGATAGATGATACAAGCAAACACATAAAACTGTATTGACTGACCTGGATCATCAACGCAGCAGTGTGAACACGGTTAAAAAAGCAGACTGTAAAAAAGTAGTCCACGATTTAAAAAGACATTCCTGTTTGGCAATTAATTACAAGGATTCTACTTGAAAGGAGGCATTCAGAACAGACAACACACTTAACTCCAACGTATTCCTCTTAAATGTATTCTTGCATAAACGAACCACTGGATCCAAAAGGACAGCTGCAGAACCAAACCAAACCTAACAAGAGTGTTGCCAACTCACCATGTGGCCAACAGGAATCCCTAGAGCATTGCAGTTCTTCGCCATGGTGGCCCAGACACCGGACTACAAGCCGAAGTCGACTGAATGCGATGTGCACACCGTCAGGGGACACAGTAAAGTGCTCCACCCAAACATTATGCACACTCTTCACACACACACTCAAAAACTCATCACTTGGGTCTTCCTGTCACTTCCTGCCTGGAAGGGAAGTCTTGCCATAGCAACAAGCCACAAAAGAGGAAGTATGGTTACTATGATCAAACTGTTCTCAGCCTACGTCTTGAGAAACACTGTGATGTGGGAACACAGACAAGACAAATGCACTCATTCCTCTTTTGATGTAGTCACTGTATGAGTTACTAGACACAGTTTACAACCATTATACGATCCATAGCAGCGATTATACAACTACAGTGCTGCATCCGTGCTGTTTTTTCTTGCGCATGTGTCACTTTTGTTCTTCTTTTTAATCATAGTTGCCCTTTACTTTAAAGTTATTTTTAAAAAAACAACCCACAATGCTTCCTCCTGATATTCACCTATTTTAAAGATAGTGCCCAGAAGTGAAATTCGTGATATGATTTGATATAGGTGGTAGGTGGCTTCAACAACTTCAATCTCACTTTGAAGTGTTCAGAATAGTTTTTAAAAAAAAGCTAAACTTATGTGCAGTGTACCATCGCATTCACATTGCGTCAGACGTGCTAAATGAAATGGGTATTATTCTGCAACTATAGCAATTAAGAGAGTGCACATATATTCCGAGTAGTGTGTGCAAATAGTACACTATACTTAAATGCATTGCCAAACACTGTTAAGCCGGTATGCACATATGTGTATGGTCATACCTTGTTGTCCGCCCTGATGCCAGCGGTTATTGTGCAACATTTCTCATATTTCCTGAACTGCTTCTGTGCTGCCACTTTTGCCAGGTGGGAGAACCTGTGATAAAGTCCTCTGAGAGCGACCATGTTCAGGGAAACAAGCGTACTGCGAGTGAAGAGGAGAGAGATGACAATGAAACCAGCACAGCCCTGGAATACACAGGTAGAGTTAATTAACAGCTCCGGTCTTACCTGTTGGACGAGTCCTGACATGCGCACTAGCTAGGAACCCAGGTGAAGTCAATTAGCTGACGTTTGTCACTGCGTGGGTTTGTTTGGCTATCAGAGCTCAGTGGCTTTGTGCAGCTCTTGAGAAATAGGCCATATTATATCCACCACAGGCCAGTTGTACATTGTTTCTGAACTTTAAAGAGTTGGCAAAACATTATTTACTAGCAACACATATTGTAGCCTGCAAAGAGTGAAGGGAAATAGTAAAAAGAGAAAGCTGTGAGACAATTGTAGCGGATAGCAGTTTGAGGTGTCAAAACAAATGTGTTGTTTGTAAATGTCCCAATAACAGGAATTTTTAGCATCGTGGCTGGCTTATGTCGTATACTATGTCTGGTACAGATAGTTTGTCAAATGAAGAGGACATTTTCTTAATGTAACACCCAAAAAGTGAGCCTCAGCTGTAACTTTTTGCTTCACCTTTAACTGTACAAGAACATTAGCTTGCAAACTGCTTGCTAATTTGCTAACAATAAACTGTTAGTCTGTAAACATGTTAACTTGTGCAGTAGCAAGTTGGTGTAACATGCTAAAGTTATCATCAACTTATTCTAATACTAATGTTAGCATGTTACAGTATCATACTGTATTCAGTATTAGTTAGATTTCTCTCCAGGATTTAGTTTGTGGTGCTAAACCAATGTCTTAAGTTTCAGTTTTGAACTCAGGATGAACAACCAAAGGCATACAATGAAGCACATACAAATTTGTAGAAAAAAGTTGACTAATTTCAACAACACCAATTTATTTTGGCCATGTGCTAATGTCAACATATGCCAAATATGTTAATGGTTTGGCTTCATGGCCTTCATCAGAGCATTAGTATATCCAGTATCTTTGTCAGAGATACAACTATTCTGTCATAAACTGAATATTTGACATGTCAAAATACAAGTAATAATCAAATACAAGTAATAATCAACAGGTTATGGCTAGACAGTAAGGTTTGGTTGAGGTTAGACTGACAGGAAATACAAATGAATGAGGAAATAATCCTGGCCTATTTAAACTCTCAATGATTCAACCTGACTTTCATAACAGTACAGTATCTTTGATGAAAGAGTGCTAAGGTGACCATTTGAATCCAAAACCTGTTTGGTTATTTCTGTGTGAAGTTTGCATAAACACCTGTTTTCCTCCCACAGTCCAAACACATGCAGGTTTGGTTAACTAAAACTCTTAATTGACTTTTAGCTGTTAGGTTTATGAATGTGTTTTGCAATCTGTCCAATGTGTACCCAGTGCATTGAGGAATAGGCCACAGCTGACCCTGAACAGGAAGAATGATAAGAAAGAAAGACTGATAATCAGCAGCACACTCTACTGGCCACTTCATGAATAAAAGGATGGATAAAAAACATGTATTTCCAGGCTTCAGTTCTTCAAGTTCAGTTAATTGGGCCGTAAAAGTGTCACATTATGTCATGTATGCAAAGGCAGTGGACAGCATGCTTAAGTAAACCACTGATAACAGACAAAAAGTCAGCATGCCTGTGTTTTTGTAACAAATGTACAAATCAACAACATAAAAAGCAACAACAGCCTAACTGTCATCATTGCCATTGCTACCACCTACAAGAAATACAAACGGCGGTATTGTTTGTGCTATAATGTTCCAGGAATGAATTTATTTGCATTGGTATCAGTATTTATAATCAGACTGCCGTGCCTTTTCTGACGCAAAGACCATTAGGTTAGGCAAAGCAGAGTCATCATTCAGCTGTACATGAGGAGGAAACAACACCACCACAGGTAAAAAAAAAAAAAGACAAACATTTGAGCATTATAATGTTGTTTTTTCTAGCTTTATAATGATATTTAATACCTAATGTACAAGATGTTACATGTTTCAGTCAGAGGGCATTTTCTGCTCCTAATAGGTTTAAATGTTCATAACTTTTAGAAGTTAATATGAGTCTTTTCCAACAGAGAATGGTGATGAGATCTCTTTTGCTTGGTCATCTCCTCATAGGTAAGGAGCCACTTTTTCATTTTACATTTTTTTATGTTTTCCTTATTCTCTGAATATGTATGCCTGTTTAGCTTTACACTTTTATTTTATATTTGTTTTATATTCCAGCTGCCGTTGGCTCTGACTGTGTTCCTGCCCAGTGTATGAGATGTGACATCAAACAAGAACCTCTGACAGGTAAAGAAAAAAAGAAAGAAAGAAAGAAATCAACCGAAACCTCTCTTTCTATTTATAGACTACATCTAGAAATGGTATGTAGAAGCTAATGAACATGAACATTGTCTCTTATAAATAATTGCGAGGTAAGAGGCAAAAGTTCTTAATGCTATTCCTTCCATCTCTGTTTTTCCCTATAGATTCTTGTCCACGCTGCCCAACCAAACCAGCACAATGCATCAATGGTTAGTGCCATCCTTCTTTTTATTTGTTTGCTTGAAGATAAATCCTTTGAATTTTACATGTGGTATGTGAGAAACAGTAATTGGCCATGAAGTGTGGTGGTACAATGAGGTTGCATGTTATGATTTATCCTAAAATTAACTTTATGGATACAGTGTCTCAGGTATGCTCTGTTTTATATAAAATGCTGACTGCGACTGTATTCATTCCTTTCCATGTTTAGTATCTGCAGATATTCCATCAAACTGCACAAAAGGTAAACTGTGACAGTATCTTCATATCTATCTATTTATCTAATTACCTAACACTCTCACTGTTGCTTCCCTCCCCTTAAGTATACTCTTCCCATCAGTCTTTCAGGTTTGTGTCAACAGCAGTGTGTCAGAGCCAGAGGAGGGTGATCGTGTCACTCTAACATGTGTCCATAACTTTCTCAATTTGACTCTGACGTTTGGGTGGAATAAAGATGAGAAGGAAATCCCGGAAGGCCAAAATAAAAGCGAGCTGGTTCTTGAAAAAGTGTTTTCACATCATTCAGGCCAGTACAGCTGCTTTGTGGAAAGCGAATGTGGCTGTTATGAGGCTTTGCCACATGGTGTCACTGTAAACAGTAAGTAGACATCTCCCCACATATTTCACATAGCCACAGATTATCTTTGCCCTTGTAATGTAGATTGTGCATTTCATTAACCAGAGGCTTGAAAATAGTCAATTTTACAATTTCTGAATTGAATTGCTTTTAAGATATGAATAATGAAATGCACACATCTGACCCTTGATGTGTCTGCCTTTGTAATTGTGTCCTCATCTAGGCAACACTGTGGTGATCCTGGTAGTCTGTGGTGTTGCCGCTTTGGTCCTGGTTGTGATTATGGGGCTGGCTATGAAGTTCAAGCTGAAAAGAGACAACGGTAAGAGCTCAGTTCAGGGGCCTAATAGAGTGGAGAATAAAAACAATAAAGTCAACCATCTCTTTTCTTAAATACATATTCTGGAATGCAAATGATGATGATAGATATACTGTATGTGTATGTTACTGGTATATTTCAAATAATTAAAGCTTAAATAGTTCAACATTTTGGGAAATATGCTTATTTGGCTTTCTTGGCTTTGGCTTTCTATCTGTAAAATAAAAGGCCAGCAGCCAATTAGCTTAGCTTAGTTCAAAGGCTGGAAACAGCTACCCTGGTTCTGTCCAAAGCGAACTTAATCCATCCACTAGAACCTCTAAAGGTCACCAATTAACACGCAAAATGACGATGAGCAATAAGTGTCGTAAAAACTCAATTTGCTGCTAAATATCAAGTAAACTACTCGGTGCTGGGAAGTGAAGTAAAATTTGTTATAATTGAACAAAGCCAGGCTAGCTGTTTTCCTCTGTTTCCAGTCTTTATGCTTAGCTAACGACTGCTGACTCCAGCTACATATTTACCATACAGACGTGGGAGTGGTATGGCTCTTCTTATCTAATGTCCTACCATAAAGCAAATAAACATATTCCCAAAATGTGAAACTACTCCATTAAGTTTTGCACAATCTCTATGTAAGTTTTTTAAGTGTGACACCTCCCTTTCTCTCTCTCTCTCTCTCTCTCTCTCTCTCTCTCTCTCTACAGCTAAACACAAAGAGAGGATGAAACAGAGGGCACAGATTGGACTGAGTGGTGCTCCAGCTCCATTCACACCAAGAGGGTCTTAAATAAGAAAAAGTCTATCACATTGAACAATAATAACACTAATATTGTATGGTCATTTTCTGTTGTAGTTGTAGTATTTCATATAGAAATAAAACCTCTTTAATCTCTGTCTTTGAAGCTAAGTGTGTGTGGTCAGGTGAGGTTACAAGCTTATGTACAGCCATTTCCTGACAAGGGTGTATCCATTGTTTAACACAGCATTAATGTCAACCACGCCCACTAACCAGAAAGCCTGTTCAGTTGAGGAAAAGAGCCTAGAAATGTTTTAATCCAGCCACAGGACAGGAGGCCTGCTCAAACTAATCCCGCTGAATGCTCTTCTCACTGGAACGCACACTGCAGATGAGCCACACAGAGCAGCATTATAGCGGCTGGCATGTAATGGATATATGGAATGTTAATGGTATCCAAACCTCTCCGAGAGAGATGGATTGATGGGATTTGAAAGTTGATTTATGAACACAGAAATAATAAATTCCCTGGTTCAACAACATGATGTAATCCTTTGAAGTTTATGTGTTAAACTGTATGCATACTGCCAGTCCTCAAGCTGCCCACAGTGTCTTTGTTTTTCTCCAATAACAGCTTCCCCCCACCTCTCAGCCATATGGCAAAATGTCTGAAAGTTTTTCTATTTTTGTGTGTGAGTGTGTCAGGAAGGAGTGTTTACTCAGTTTCCTCCTATAGCAGGTGGCTAAGGGATAATCCAGGTAAAGCCACTGCAAAGTGGAGATGGAGGGATGGACAGAGGAAGGGGGAGGGCAGATGGGGTGGCCTTTGCATGGATGACTAGGGCTAATTCTGGCCTCCTAATCCCAGCCCCATACACCCTCCCCCTCTTCCTGCTTGCTAACTCCACGGCGACAGTGAGGAGCAATTGACGCCCAGGTAGACATTACTATCACATACACACATAGCACTTAACCCACCCAAGTTTACAGAAGAAAAAGAAGAAGAGCAAAAAGACCAGAGGCTCTTGGTACTTTTTCTGGATAGCTAACCTCGGTGACCTGGATAGCTAACACACCTGTGTGAGCTTCACTGGAGAATGTAGCTGCAGCCCTCCAGCCAAGCCACAGGAAACACGCCACCATGGGAGAAGCTCAGAAGGTAAGTGACCTAATCTGGAGGAACAGGACTTATAAAGCCAAATGTGAACTTTCTGGATTTGTTTGATAAAAATAAGTTGGTTATGACTCAAAAAGTGTTTGCCAATATGGGTTTTACACTATGTATGTTTAAGAAACAACTCCCTGCTATATAGGTTGGATTATCTAAATAGCCTTGTTGTGATATGTAGATATAATGATTCTACATCTAAATAGAACCTCTAATGCCCTTTGATGTACAGTTAATCACATACACTGTAGTACCTATCACCTTGAATCAAATCTTTAAAGCTACAGTGCCTCTTTTGTCAGCAATGTGGCAGTCTGCGGTTGTGCAACCTTGCTTCAGACTAATCACATTAAACAGTGCACCATTATATGAATGGATCTCTAATCAACACCAGTGCTTTTCTAAATGAAGCAACAGATTAATTCTTATAGAATGGGGGTGGGTACTATACAGTAAGGAGGGCTGGAGATTGGTGGAGCATGAAGGGCACACGTGTGCTCAGTGGCGTTGTATATAAGGGGAGCTTTGACTTCAAATCAGAAAGAGGTCAGTGACGTCAGTTTTGAAGTGTAAAGTGTGTCTAAAAACAGTGTTTGTCTTTTTATTTACTTCTGGATATTATCTAGGATGTTCCAGAGTGTATCTAAGAAACATTCCCTGAGGAAAGGACCGAAAACATTTATCATAGTAATATTCTGCTTTTCAGTAACATTATGTCAAAAATAGCTGAGCCCCTGAGCTGTATGGTTTGGTATTCCAAACCAAAACATTGTACAATTCAAATGGCAGATCACATTAAACAGAAAAGAAAAGAAGTATATTCTACATAAACTAATGGATGCTGTGCAGTAAGTTTATGGTCTGCCCTAACCCCCCCACCCATCCCACCCTACATGCAGGGCTTACTCTCTGTCATTGAGAAACTGAAGGGATCCACAGAGCAGGAGGTCAGGATAGTGCTTTTGGGGTTGGACAACGCCGGCAAAACCACCCTGCTGAAGAGCCTCGCCTCTGAGGACGTAAACACCATCACACCAACACAGGTGAGGCGAAGTTATATGTTATAACTCAAACACTCACACGCATCATGACCTGAAGGAGAGTTACTGTACACCACAGCGCTGACTGACGTGCCCGCAAATGATGTTTTTGGGTCCTTCGTTTTAATTAATTCATCTCACCATGAACAGCTGATGCACTTCATTACATCATTTCCTGCTCATTGTTTCAGACACTAAATCAATATTTTGTTAAACAACAAAATACCACTATGTAAAGGCCGATGCAGTTTGTCTGGTGGGTTTTTTCAAAAGATTATTTTTCATGGTACTGTAACCTAGCACTATAAGTGGCAGGGGGGATTGTATCTAATCTTGTGAGACCAGCTGGACCAGTGCATGCTCTCGCTGATATTAATGGGATTCAGATGACCTTTGCTTTTCTGAAACGCTGTGAAATGAAATGATTGGTCTTAAAGTACACATGCTTTAACCACTAATCAGTAAAATAATGGTTTGCGGATGTCAGATCATCCTGTTATACCATATGTTAAATAACCTTTCAGCAGGAGATTTCCTGCTCTCAACATATTTTCTGAGAAAATCCTAACAGTGTTTTATCACCCTCTTTTGATGTGATTATCTAACCTCTAATATGATTGTCTAACACCCTCACATTACTCTCTCAAGACAAGACATAGAGCAGATGTACTGCCAGGTCCTGGACAAGTGTGACGGCTCATCAGACAGCAGGCAGAGAGGATGCAGTCCAGTATGCCATAGCAATAATCACCACAAAGCTAAATCAGACCTGACACATAAACACATACACTGCACTTGATCCTTCCAGTCTTATCCTCAGATTTGCTCCTCAACTGGCCCTCAGGATAAAGTTGTTATACAACCTCGCCGACTGAAACAGAAAGGAGCTGTGTTATGAAAAACGGCTTCGGATTAACACAGCGACCATTTCCTTATAAACACCTAGCTGAACTCCTGCTGATACATAACAAGGTTACAATACAGAGTAACCAAACAGTGATTAATTTAACACACACACCTGTGCTCTAGTACATTGTTGCTTAATGAATTGCTTCATAACCATTTGCAAGGCTTTCCAGGTGCTGCGCTCTGGAACTGTGTTAAATTGAAGGCAGTGATGTGCAGTACAGTGACTCCGGCTTTGTGTTTCTCTTCAGGGCTTCAACATAAAGAGTGTTGCCTCTCATGGCATGAAACTTAATGTTTGGGACATTGGAGGACAGAGGAAGATAAGGCCCTTCTGGAAAAAGTACCTGGAAAACACAGACTTGTTGGTGAGTGACTTTAATTGTGTTTCAGTACAAAATAAATTTCCCCCTGCGAGACATTTGTTTTATTCTCTATGTGCTCATCTTTATGTTTTTGAAAATGCACTACAAAAAGCATTAGGTGCATTAAAAATCCATGAGATTGAAGTTTAATAGGATATATAAAGTGTCACAGCACAAACAGTTGATACCGATGTTTATACTCAGGACAGGACTATACATTAGGCACTGTAATTGTATCTTGATGAACGAACTTGTTAGTAAAACTCTAATTTTTGAAAGGTTGACAAGTGTATCATGTATTCTCAATTAACTGACTTTTGCCTGCTGTACAACAGCAGCTGTATACCAAAAGGAGTCACTGACACCTTCAGGTTTTTACATGCAAACAGCAAAATATTGAGGCCAAAAAGAAACTGTCTGTCTGTGAATTTTCTGTGTTCACATTTCATTTTAATTTATTCTTACATATTTGTTCTTTCAGATTTATGTTATTGACAGTGCAGACAAGAAGCGGTTTGAGGAGACAGGACTGGTGAGCTTGATGCACAGTTGTCATTTCTGAATGCAAATACACTCAAGAACAAGAACGACAGCAAAAGAACCTAAAATTAACATGTCAATCAAAAACTGTATGTGTGCAGGAGCTGTCCGAGTTGATCGACGAGGAGAATCTGAAGGGCGTTCCGGTGCTCATCTTTGCCAATAAGCAGGATCTGGCCACAGCGTCACCGGCCAGTGAGATCGCTGAGGGACTCAACCTGCATACGTACCGGGACCGTGAGTGGCAGATTCAGGCCTGCTCAGCTGTGTCTGGGGAGGGAGTTCAGGTCAGACCTAGTCCCAGCTTTGATTTATTGATTTCTCCTCAGATAGAACCTAATTAACCATGTAAAAGTGCTCCCAGCCTTCCTGCTGTACAATGTTGTACTGAAATCAGTCTGAACTGACTTTATTTATATTAACTACCTCTTTGAGTTTGATGGCTATTTTACTGTGGAAGTGATTCAGTTTTATTCTCATTTCCCCGACAGGATGGCATGAACTGGATTTGCAACAACATTGTGAATAAGAAGAAGTGAACCAGCGTCCCAAACAACACTGAGTCAAACAGAGAACCAACATCAATTTCACTTCATCTAATATCAGTACACCTCACATATGACAGGCCCTGCTTCCCCGCACAGATTTCAGTGATAATTCTGTTTTTACAATTTGTGTAATTTTTATGAATATTTTGCAAATGTAGCTAATTTAAAGACATATTTTAGCTACAATAAGTAAATTGGACACTTATTCATAATTGTTCAGTCCTAAAAATGTATGTTTTTGTTCCCCTTATCCCAAGAATCTTTGTCAGGTGAATTTCTGTGCATTCTGGAGAAAAACAAGCTGAGTGCGTAGCCGTGTAGAACTGTTGGGGTTTGTCAGTTCCATAGCTCAGTGTGAGTGTAAAGGATGTGTTTTGAGATTTTTGACAATAAAATAATTAGCCATTTCAGCTATTTTCTTTTCAAATCCAATGTAGCCATCAGGAATCTCCAAAAATGCATGCATACAGGCACAAACAATTTATTAATGGTCAAATAATATTTTCAAATCAGTGACCGACAGAAAACAATGTGACTGTAAAATATCAACGCTTCCATGAGGGACAAGAGAAAAAAAAATAACAAGCCAATCCACTCCTCTGCTGTCAACTTGCTTTATTTCCACATGGTGACACGCACTTAAGTCGTACAGTGAAAGAGAGACTAATTGAAAAGCAAGAGTGAGAGAGAAGAGTTTACAATTATACACCCGCATGGCAGAGCAAGATATCAAATCTTCAAGGCACAGCAGAACAAACAGTGCAGGAAACTACATGCAGAGACGCTGACTAATTTGCAGCAGGGAGATTTTTTCTCTAAATGTTTGTTTTATATGTTAATTCTGGGACTATTACGTAGCATGCAGTCTCTTGCAGCAATGTGTTTGTCTGTTAGAGCTTGTCAGCTTGCCCTTTTCACAGAGGTAGTTGGCCATATGACACATATAATGTCCAGCTGTGAACACTTTGTGTTCTCCCAGCAGAAGTACTAATAGTCTACTTTGCATGAGCAACTTTGAGGTAAAATCCTTCTTCGCCTTCTGTTCGGAGATGTACAAAAACAGGTTGTTCAGATCATTGATTTCAGAAGACTTCCTCAGTCTTAACCCACATGTGGTTCATCTTTACTGGAACCACAGTGGTCAGAAGGCCCACACAGGCTGATGGTCTTTCTTCACACATTTGTCCTTTAGACTAACCTTGGTGTAGGCTAAGTCCTCCATTCAACCATTTTGGCTCTACTCAGCTGCAGTTGGATTTAATGGATCTTTTGTGTCTATTGTCTGTAGCTGTAATTAACCATCTGAAAGCACTCTAAAATCACATCATTTGGCAGGCTTTGTTCTGTGTCCTACTCTACATGAAATTATGCTAATGAATATTTTTTTGCTTTTGTCTGGTATTTATGAGTGGTTTTAGGAAAAATACAGCTCTCTGGTTTACTTGCTCTAAGTGTTAACAAAATTAGTTATCTCCATGGCAACTAAAATTTGGTCCAAGTCCTAAAACATTTTTTAGGCATCGGCTCCTGTTGAGGAAGCACAGCAGGGGGTGTGGGACCAATTACAACTTGTACTAAAGGATCATTATGGCTGTTTGAAAGAGACCAGACGGCACAAGGGCTGGACTGGTGGCAAGATGAGTTTGCTTTTTGCGGTGTGTTGTTCAGTGCTGCTTCTTTTACCAACAGGGGGCAGTATTAGAGAGCCTAATTAATCTCAGGGCTGAACTGGTGGCTTTGCTCTTTGCAAATAAGTGATTTGACACACTCTAATTTAATTAATTGCTGTTCCCAAGCTTTTGATATTGAAGGTTTGATTCTGCAGTTTTCAGAAGAATACCAGTAAATGATGATGAAATTATTTTATAAGCTACAGGTGATTTTGGGTGTACATATTGAAGCTTTAGCAAACTAATTTCACTGTTAATATCTCTTTAAATCTCCATTTGTAGACTTCAAAACACACAAACACACAGTAATCTTAGGGTGATATGATGTCACTTCCATGCTAGTGGCCCCTCAGCAGGTGTTGCCATAGCAACCCTCCCTGTTATTTGTGGTCCACCAGCCACCTCTCTTCTTCAGTCCAACGCTCCCTCTTTTGTCCTCCATTTCTTTCATTTTCCCAAGCTGTGCTCATCAAAAGAAAGCCTGAGTCTTGCTCAGGGAGACTGGACACAGTACACTTCAGGTAAGAACAAAACACATGTCTGTGTTGGGTTGTTTTTTGAGGAATATAATTAACCTGCTGCTATCGATAATTGATGATAAATTAATAATGTTATTTTTGTAACATGGCTTATTATTACACAGAGATGTGTTAAGAAGTATTTTTATTTGTATGCTATTGTTCTTATCTGTTTTTGGCAGGTTGATTTATCAATACACATTAACACCTTAAACTCCACTTTAAATTAAATTACATAAAAAATTAAATGAATGTGAGTGTTTGTCTGTGCATGTGGTGAACCAAACTAAAACATGTATTTCTCCATAAAGCTATAACAAAGTGTCTCCAAGCCACTGGGGGCTCACATCCTCCCATCATGCCACAAGTCACCCTCCTGGCCTCCATAAAGCCTCAGTCACCCACAGTGACTCCTCCACCAAGTTACAACACTACCTCAATGACCTCCAGCCTCCTGGCCACCACCACACTGCTCCCATGGGAGGAGGTGCACATGCAAGTGCACACTATCCTGATTGTCGTAATTTTTTGTGTTGTCTGCCTTCTGCTCCTGCTCGCTTTCTTCTACGCCTTCTGTTTCCACTGCTCCATCAGTTCATTGCCCAAAGACTCGCAAACGGCCAACAGATGCAGCCTTGACCGTGAGGATGCCACCTACAAGTGCAGCTCCTCTGATAACCAGTCAGTGGGGAACGTTGTCTGACTGGAACACTGGACTATGATTACATATATTTGACGGTCTATTCATGTATTTCTGTTAGGATTACACGGTATGTATGTATGTGTAGCACTATAAAGTAAATTGTAATTACAAGAAACCAAAGCATAAAATTTGAGATATTGGTTCAACATTGATATTGATTTGTGCCTGTTTTATTTTTTATTTTTTATTTTTTATTTTCTTGATTGATTGATATGAGGAGGATTTTTGAACCTTAGACAATATGGTTACAACAGATTTTGAAGCTAAAATACAAGGGTATAAAGGGTTTGTGTATTAGGTTTACTGAGTAAGATGCAAGATAAGAGAGATACAAACGTATATGTGTCACATGAGCAACACATAGACGCAATACAAAATATCCACAACCATGGAGTAATGTGTTCTATAAAAAGCGTAAAAAATATGCAAATGTAAATATGAGTCTGAACACCAGTGCCTTTGAGTGACAAGACAAACAAAAACAAAGGAATCCACATGCGGCTCAGCAGTCATCTCGTTTTATTTTCCCTGAGCTGACAAGCATTTACGTTGTGCAGTGGCTGTGTGTATTCGACGAGACTGATATAGAACAATGAATTCAGACATGCAAGATGAAGGGGAGAAGGGGGAGAGTGATTTTGTCACGGACTGAAACAAGATGTCAAATCTACAAGATGTAGCATAACAAACAGTGTCGGAAATTACTGAGCTCATGTCCAGCTGAACCACGTGGCAGTGGTACTAACACATGTTACACAGTGGGTATGCAGCAAAGTTTTAGTGGCAATTACTTTGAGGTGACTTATGTGAGGTAATAATTGGAGAAGTGTCTCATGTCAGGTGCGAAATTGACAGCGATTGGCTGCAATTGATTTCTGTCATTTCCTGTCAGAGCTAAATAAGCACTGATGATTTCACAGTGCAAAAACACCATGTAAGACCACTAGAAATTTCAAGCATTACAGACTAGTTAATGTACAAACAGCACATCCTTAGAGATAATCATGGCATTACCACAAGAACTCTACCAAAAAAGGCAAAAATAAGAACAAAAACCGCATTCCTATCTGACATTTGGCCTAACATTCATTGCTTTGAGTGAGTTGTGCTTTAGAAACAGTAATAAAAATGAATTACTGGCTATAGCGTCATTCGTTCATGACACGGAGCACATGGCACTCTTGGAGCAGCGGGAGTCACAGGAGCTGTCACTGGACTCCATGATGGAGTCTCTGCCGTCAGACTCGGGGGAGTCCAGTTCCAGGTGAGAGTGATGGAGGCCGTCCTGCAAAGCATCCTTATAGTGGGACTGGGGAAGGAACAGCTCATTTTATCACACCAACAACAAAACAGTAAGTGCTAAGGGCTAATAAGAAGGGGAATGACAGTGACGGTTATAGATGAAAAGAAAAATTATTAAAAGTCGTAGCGGAGTCAGAGTCATCAAAAGTCTAGAAGTCTTAGCACCAGATATTCCCTCTCACCTTATGAACCGACATCTCCTCCACCCGGCACTCCTCCATCGACTCCTCAAGAGAATGGCCTGAAATCTCCATCTTGATACGATGAGAGCGAATAGACTTGACATCATCTTCGTCCTCCCCTGCCACCAATGGGAAAACCTGGGGGCAAAGTCAGAAGGAGACTCGAGGAATCAGAGATGATGATGGCGGCATTAAAACAAGTGAGAGTGTATACCATTCAATCATGTCTTAGTTGAATTTTTACCAGTCCCTCTTCATCCCTTGTGGCCTCAGGGCCTGCGATGGTGGCCTTGCTGATGGCCTTGCTGATGGTCTGGGTCTCAAACTGAGGACACGCTGCCTGAGCATTCCCGTCTTTGTCCCTCTTTCCTTTCAGCCAGTATGTCTCGATTTCAACATTCCCCTGTAAATGGAGAAGGAAAATGTCAAAAAGAGGTTTAGGTTTGGACATGAGGTTGTCTAACATACTCTATGCACAAACATTCAGAGACATACGGTCATAGCAACAATTTCTGTTACGGAGGCAAGTAAAATGACAGGTTGCAGATTTTCAGTAGTCAACATTCCCTGATGAAAAGTGAGTCTTGCTTTCTTGAGATTGGCACCTGTAATCAGCTGCCTCGGAAACCTTTGGGAGTCACTTTGCTGCCATTATCACTGAATGTACAGCCTCAAAGTCACACCCTGTGATAAAACAGATTGGCAAATCAACAAGTACTGCAACTGCCAGCTCTGAATACCAAGTGTGCCGACTCCCCAGAGCCCAGACATTGTGAGTTATTATTTATATAGATTCAGAAATGATGTGCCTGTTGTCTGATTGCCGATACACAAATCTTCCATTAACATATATTACAGCCTCCGTTTCAGGCAGGTTGTGTATGTTGTGCAAATAACATGAATTGACTTTTAAGTGGAGATGAGCTCATACAGACAGCTCTACAGCTCTAATATGTTCTACAGCAAATCGTATTAATTACATGTTGTCGTAGTGGCTGAATGAACGCAATTACTGTGATGAGTGTTGCCGTGGAACAGTTTTGACCCCTAACCTTGATGGTAATGGTGCCCCTCCTTTCAAAGATAAAGTGACTTCCTTTCAGGTGCTCGTAGGTGGCGCTGCTCAGCTGAATGTGCATTTCCTGAACAACAAAACAACAACAATAACAAAATCACATAAAACTGTCACTTTAGTCATTATATATACCGACTTAGTTTCTCTCTCACTTCAGTTGAGATCTCTCTTTCACTCATTCATTTTCACCTACCTTTCCATTGCTCTCCATGGCAGATGCTGTGTGGACAGTGTCACCGTGCAGACCATAACGTGGCATCTTGTGTCCAACCACACCTGCCACAACCATCCCTGAGTGGATCCCTGCAACCAGAACAGCAGGTTAGTTTACTTGGTCAAACGTAAACGCACAAAAGTCCACACACATTCTACCCACCAACGCGAATCTGTATGTTGTTGCCATTAGAGGGGTCTTTCAGGTGATCTATGGAGCGCACCATGTCCAGGGCCATGTCACAGATGTTATGAGCGTGATACTTTGTCTTTTCTGGAGCCCCGGCTACGACCATATAAGCATCTCCAATAGTCTCAACCTGGAAAAAAAAGACAGGAAGAGCAGCTGTTAGACAGCAGCACTTATGCATAAAGTACATTAAACTGAGGGGAAAACACACACGAACCTTGAAGACACGGTGCTTCTCACTGAGTGTGTCAAACAGCGTGTACATGGTGTTGAGCATGGAGACCACCTGCATTGGAGTGATGTGGCTGCAAATGCGAGTAAATCCAACCACATCACTGAAAAGAATGGTCACATCTGGGAACACCTGGGAGAGAAGAGATAAGAGTTGATGAGTGGGCAGGTTCATGTACTGCATACACACACAGAGGTGATGGAGGCAGGCATTTATGTGCAGTTTTTTGTGCCTACGCTGTTATTCACCACCACAGCCACTCTCACTCAACCTGAATTTCACTATGGCAAAAGGTCTCCAATAGTATGACTACACAAATAGTAAAAATTCTGTGGATTTATATGGATGTGAAAGTGTGTGTGTTTAGGTACATAGTCACTATCTCCATTGGACAGTAAACAACTTAGATTGTACCCTGTGATAGATGCAAGATTAAATCTTTAATCAGACAAGTTTTTAAAAGTGCTTTGGAACATGAATGTGAGTTAAAGACAGATAGATGAGAAGACTACTGTGTCTGTATATGTCTCTCATGTCGGTGCAATAGATATGAAACAATAACCAGCAGCCAGTCAGCTTAGCTTAGCATAAAAATTGGAACCAAGGGGCAACAGCTAGCTTTACAAAACCTCTAAAGCTCACCCATTCCCATATGATAGCTTGTTTGGAACTGGTAAAATTTAGATGTGCTTGTAGATGGATTTTGTTGCCTTTATACAGAGCCAGGCTGGGCTGTTGTGGTTTCATATTAACATACAATCATGAGAGTGGTATCAACCTGCTCATCTAACTCTCTGCAAGAAAGTGATTGAGCACATTTCCCACAATGTTCAACTATTGTTTTAAAGCAAATCTTAAAAGACTGAAACTGTTGCTGTGGCACATATACGGCACGATCTACAATCCTGACCTCACAAGTGTTAACAGCCGGCTCTCCTTTGCGCAGCCTTTTAGCCACTGGCTTGGGTATCATCCTGTACAGAAGGTCATCCGTCTTCTTCATCTCATAGTCCAGCATCTTCATACTCTCCTCCAGCTTACTGGACTTCTTTTGCTCCTGCACTCACAATGGGAAATAAGACAGAATAACACTGTAAAATTTCATCTATTTCTTTCATCTCAGTTCTGTGGGCAGTAGTTGATCTAGACTGAAAGAAGGGCTTCAGAGCAACTTTGCATAATGAGCTGGTCACATATAAAATTCAGCTAACTTCAGAGCAGAGTGAACCTGTATGAGAGCTCTCTTCAGCTCCTCTGACTGCTGCGTGCCGGCCAGCACCAAGTCTCTGCTGGAGTCGTGCATGCTCAGGTCATTGATGTACAGGCCGGTCTTAAACATAGCACTCAGACTCTCCATCCTAGACACACACATTAATACAGACAATTAAACAAAAAAGTTAATGACAAATGACAACAATAATATCCATAATATGTACTAAAACAATTAAAGAATCTATTTAGAAATAACAAGCAGTATCTATAAAAAAAAAAAAAAAAATGAAAGGCAGTCATTCTGAAATGTTTTATTTTTAGTTTCCTACAGTATAAATAATGTCAGTAGTGTGATACGGAATTTAACATTTCAGTAGTTTTGTCAATACAGGCATAAGATCATTTACTTGCAAAACAAAATGTTTTAGAAGAGGAGGGAGATGTTTTGGTAATGTACTCTGTGGAAAACACTCTCAGTTGCAAATGGGTTCCCATTAGGCTCACAAGAGCTGCACTGTCTGATTACAAGCTAATTAGCAGCTCATTTCATGCATGGTAAGTGCTGTTAGAATGGGCCCCTGATTTGATTCACTGCCCAGGCTTTTATTTCCAGCCTCGTAATTCAGTTTAGCTCTTGCTGCTTTTTAGAATGTTTTACTTTTCAACTGCAGCATTTTAATAAAGATCTGTGTCTATGGGTGTGTGGGTGTGTGTGTGTGTATGTTATGTGTGTCTTACACAGGGGTTCCCAGGAAGATGATGGACTCCCACTCTGGCATGTATCTCATTTGTCCTTTTAGTTTTAGGCAGCGGCTCCCATCGCCCCAGCTCTCCATTGCATTAGCGCTGTTACCGTCTAAAAGAGGAGCACGATAAAATGCCAGCAAAACAAATATTTAGAGAGGTGTTTTAGGTTAAATTTCAGCAGCAGATAAAAACTGCACTGTGTTAAAAAATAGCATCCTAATGGATTTAGAAGTTGCGCATTTTTAAAGGATAAAGCTTGACATTTCAGGAAATCAGCATTCTTGCAGACAGATAAGAAGATTAAAACCACTCTCATATCTGTATGTTCAATATGAAGCTGGAGCCAGCAGCCCATAAGCATATCTTAGCATAAAGAGTGGACACAGCTAACCTGGTTTTGTTCAAAGGTAACGACAATTAATGGCTTCCAGCACATTTTTTTGCTGGACTATTAATTGTACGAGAGCAGTGACTTCCTGAAGTGTCCTCTTGTTGCTACACAATGAAAACAGGACTTCACAAAGTCATTGCTCCAATGCACATAATCCCCAATAAACTGTCTCTTTTTCACTTTGGTTTTTGTAAAATTAAACCAGATATAGCATATTCATTAGTGAGCTTTAGCGGTTCTGTTATGTATGATTTTGTTACCTTTGGACAGAGGCTAGCTATTTCCCATTTTAATGCTAAGCTAGGCTAACCTTCTGCTGGCTCCTGCTTTATATTAAATATATACAGATATGACGTGGTTTGAAATTTCTCAACAACTCTCAGCAAGAAAGCAAATAAACGTATTTCGCGTTATGTCAAACTATTCTTTTAAAGTGAGACTCTTTTCTATTTGAATGTGTCTTTAATAGGTTTTATTTTGTCACTGTCACCCGGACTAGTTCAGTGTCTGTATGCTCAGGTCTTGCTATGTGTCTTTTTAGATAACAGAAAGGCCATGACCTTTGTAATCATCTCCAATGATGGACTGGAAAGCCATGAGCTCCACATCTACGTCAGCGGAGCGATTGGCATTTTCATAGTCAGAATCTATGGAAAAACAGGGTAAACCATCAAAACCATAAACATTTATATTCACACCCTCCACCCATGACAACCAGGGCTGTGCTCAGTTCCACTAAATTCAATCAATTTAAGTTGAATAAAGACATCAAACTATTCCATTTCTGCAGTTGGAAGACTTTAATTCAGCAATGTTTAAATGTTTTAAGGATCAAAGGTTGATTAAATGTTGATGTTCGAGCTCTTGTACAAGAACAGACATCCATTTTACTGCACACCTGCTCTTTTTTAATTTAATAAAACTGAAATTGAGCGTGTCTTTTGCAACTGACTGCAGTGAAATCGATCTGACCACAAGCCAGCGAATCCTCGCCCACCAGACACACACCCCCGTGAGTGTTTACATGGCTCCCACTCTTACTCTGGACTCGGTTGTGAAGGTTCCTCTCTCTCTTCACAGGCTCCTTGGACATGATCTCAAACAGGTTGTTGGGGTGGGAGATGATCTGTGTACAGATTATATCTGATATTTTAAGATTCGTTGTTTACTGCAAAATACTGTAGCTAAAAATTCATCTGAACTGGCTGGAAGCATTAAAACTTTCCTGTCTCAAATGGGGACATGTTAAGTGATGTCTTACCATGTTCCAGGTGAACTCCACTAGGGGGCGAGCCAGCAAGAAGGCATCATTGATCTTCTTCCCATCCAGATCAGGGAAGACTGTAGCCAGGCCTGAGCCAACATTATGCACCACCATGTCCTAAAGAATCAGTGAATTGCAGTGACTGTGCGTTCATTTAATGTTTCATTTCATTTATTAACTGCCCATGGTGAGTTTAAGAACTTAACTCAATGGGATTACCTGTCTGAAGACGATGTTAAAGGGGAAGACTTCAAAGAAGAAGTCTGAGGTAATGGGCAAAATCTCCTGCTCTTCCTCATCCTCCTTCATGATGTAGCGGTAGGCTGAGTTGTCAAAGTTCAGCCTGTACAGACATACAGATCAATATGTTTTCTAACGTTTGAAGTTAAGTGGCGGAAGAAGTATTCAGATCTTTTACTTAAGTGATATATAGCTCATTATTAGATTGATAGTACTGACACAATAATACAGTAGAATTTTACTGCAGAGGTGTAGCTACTAGGTAGTGAGTACGTCAAAATTGTACTCATTACTGTACCTGAGTAAATGTTACTTTCTACCAGTATAAAAAAAAGCTGTGTGTGTGTGTGTTTGTGTACCTCATCGTGACATGGGAGTAGTCTCCAACCATCTGCTCAGACAGCACCTCCACATGGATGTCGGTGTCGTAGAACTGTTTTCCCATCTGCCTCAGCTGACCCATGGCGTAGTGCAGATAGCCTTTGCGCTTACTCCTGCAGGTCACATAGGAAGAAAATTCAATATCAGTCCATCAGAATTTCATCACACAGCTTTCTCTCTGTTCTTGTACTTTTATGTCTGATCCCGACAGTCTTCCCCCTGCAACCCACTCCAACCCTCTGCCTTCCTCCTCCTCGCCTCAGACCTGTAGTGGAGGGTGACTCCAGTGGCAGATTCCTCCTGGCAGAAGAAGGTTGGAGGCTGCACTTTGGGGTAGCTGAAGCGCAGGTACTCGTGGAGATTATCAAGGCCATTGACAAAGTCACGAACATGACGACCCAGCACCTGAAGGCAGAAGCAGAGGGTGACAGGTCATGTCTAAGACAGACATTTTTAAATCCTACTGATTTTAAGAAAACAGTGAGAAAGAGAAAATAACCCCCTATTAATGTCGTTAAAATTACCATGGCTTGCACTTAACCAACCACACAAAACCATTTTAAAAATTGCAGGACTGAGGGTTTTTGGAGCTTGACCGATAAAAGTGACCTTTGGTACGCCCCACAACTTAATGAAAGTACAATACTAAATTGAAAAATGTGTCATATTTTGCTCCTACTTTGCCTGAAAAAGAATTTTATAATAGTGCATAGTGCAAGCAGAGTGCATTATAGTACTTTTTCAAAAGGTCCTGCAGAATTATCAATCCAAACAGATTAGGGTTGATATTAATGGCTGGACAGAAACTAAAACCATCATTATAATGATGACATTTATGTGACATGCTACATTTCTACTGACTGATTTGCACGAGTTGCATATTCTTTCTTTAATTGTCTAAGGACTACATAAAGAGGTGTTCACAAACACTTACAATAATCTTTTAAAACTGGATTAAAAGATTTTGTTTTAAAATTTCAACATAAAAATAAGACACAAAAAGATATATGAGAAAAGCAAAAAATTCAAAACCATAACCTAGCATGAGCACAATAGTAGTCTCAAGGATACGCAGTTCACTGGGTGATTAGTCATTTTCTCACACGTCTACTAAAAGACAACAGAGTTTTGACAGTTTTGAGTCTTTTTTCACCTTGAGGATTCTGTCATATCCGTACTTCCCAACAAAGCCCAGGAAGTAGACACCCCAGGAGTTCATCAGCTCATTGTAGGGTGTGCCTGTCACTCCACTGGCTGCCTTTGCAATACGGGGAATCACACTCTCACTATATACCTGCAGACACACATTTACCATCAGCGAGAAAAACATACGTTATGACATCAGGACTATAAAGCTTCAGACAAAAGCAGACAAAGTGACAGAAATTGCAGACTTGGATGCACACAGCAAATAAACACTATTCAATGCATGCATACAGAATTATTCATTTCAGAAACACTGACACTGTACCTGGTGGGTGACAAAAGAGTGTAACCTGACATCTGCTCTCTCTCTGACCAGCTTCCACACATCATCTCCGTAAGACTCCTTGATGAAGTCATGAAGACTCTCACACAACAGCCCGTACATTATGTCTCTCTGGGTTGAAGCTCAAACTGAGCACTGTCAAGACAGCTCCCCAACTGATTGACTTCCAACAGTCCTCCCAAAGGCACCTGCGAGCGAATAAGGAAAGTTCAGAATGATGACTTTTTAAGTGCTGCAACCTGAATTTTAATGCATTTGGCTTTCAGCAGGAAGCTATCACAAGTCATATACTGAATATTGCTGCTTTTGTTTTCTCTTGCTCTCTACACTACCTGTGGACTTTTGACCTTCCTCAGACTAGCCAGCCAAATAAGGTTTCATCTGAAAGCCAACAGGACTAACGATTTTAAAGGTCCCCTAATTACACAAGCCCTTGAGTCTAGATGGGCCTTTATTGTTCTTGTGTCAGCTGTCAGCACCTGGTGGCTGTGCACCTCTCTCTATGTGACATGAACACACTGCGGAGGCCACCTCTCAAACACAGATGACACCAGTCACAAGTTTTTGTCCTGTTTCCATTATCTTGTTATTGTCCTTTTTAAATAGCTGAATTCCCAGTAGACATGTCTCATAATAGCTCCATTTGTAATGAATTGCAATAAGCAACAGGTTTTAATGAACTGGAAGTGACAGATTGATTCTAATCACTGGCTCTGTGTGATACAGAGCCACACAAAAGCTGAAACTGCATTTGTTAACAGGAGGCTACTAACCTATTGGTTTCTCTTTATAAAGCAAAATAGTTGTTTCTACTGAACAAACACTCTTAAATAAACCCTTAATGCTCAGCAACTATTCAACTTCAATTGTGTGTCTACAGATGATTTTCTGTGACTCAGGATGACTCCACATTTTCTTTCAGAGGCCTGTAGGGTTCCCACTGGGGGATAGTGGCATTGTGGAGCAGGGCAGTGCAAAATCGATATCCAATCTCAACCGGGATAAGGAAAAGGTTTTTTCCCTCCAGGCTCCTGTTGAGCTCAATGAATTAATTTGTGGGGTAAAAAAGGCTGCTCGATAAAGACTTGACTTTAACTAACTTGAGTTCAAAAATGGCAACTAGATATAAAGATAAAGGCCATCACTTCTAGTGTAACAGAACATGCAAATGTATGTAAAATTCACAACTGGAGTTTCTCAGCTGTTGGTAAGCCATAATAGATTAAAACACACTGTAAAAACACTGTATTGTTATTTATTACAACACAAAGCTGAGCATCTGAGAGGTATGAAGAATGCCCATAAATCACAGCAGTGTGAAAGAAAAAGACGTCACAGCATCAAAAATGGAAGAGCAAACTGCAACAGAGTTTAACCTTTAACCCCCAACTGGAGAACTGAATCGCAACATCTGATCGAGGCGACCCCATCATTTTTACAGCTGCTCCCATAAAACTGTCTGTATATGGGAAGCACATGGCGAGTGTGTTTGTAAGGAACTAAGTGTATATGGCAGAGTAGTCACAAAGGGCTTTGCAGAGGGGAGAAAAGAAAGAGAGAAAATAGAAATTGTGTTTGTGTGTGTCTATGTTTGCAGTGGAGAGGTTGCTTGGCCTCTCTGAGAGCTCAGTGTCACTGTCTGGACAGCAGCTGTTAGCATGTGCACACGCACATAGAGAGGAGGGAGGGGGGGATCAGATTTTTATTATCAAAGAGACTCGAGGTCAGGATGTAAATCTTTATACTTGCCCCATACCCTCAATCGCCCCTTTGTACCCCCTCCTAAACACTCCCTCCATCCATCCGCACTCTCTTATCCCTCTGCTAAAATAACCCAGTGAGGTAAGCCCCAGAGGCATCCTGGGATGAGGTTTATACAGACTGTTCCTTCTCTGCTGAGGAGTGTCAGAGTGGAGTGTGGAAGCATCCCAGCTCCAGTGCGGGAGAAACCACCCGACCAACCAGACCACCTCTAACAACCGACATACAGACAGGCAGGAGACACAGGTAAGGGCTGAAAGGGGGGAGAGAGTAGGCATTTACTATCAGAATAAGCTGTGACAGAAGGCATTGCTTATGAACTGAAACAGGGAACTGATAAAATCAAAAAAGCTTTTTATGACGCTGGAGAGACAGCTTTAAAATGTCAAGATGCACTGTGGTTTTGCTACAATTATGATGACAACATTATGATTTCTTTTTAATTAATGCAAAAAAGACAGTTCACATAAGTAAGTAAGAAAGGTAGTTTAGTTGTAGAAACTTAAGCAAAATATCCGTAAGTATTGCCTGGACCCATTTAGGAGAAACACGTAACTGGAGTAAATTAATCATAACAAAATGGAGGCACCCTTAATATAGCCTATAACTTATTATTTAGGACAGGAAACCTATAGAAATTTGTTTTTCTTGCTTTTCTCACTTACTATAAGAAGAGATTTCCAGTTGTAAATAATATATGAAAATAGTATCATAAAGTATCATAAAACAAACTTCTAAACACCCTAATAATTTACATTGAAACAGGTGTGTCCATCAGAGGAAGATTATGATGATGATGCAGTCAGGCATGGATGACGTGACTAGGCAGAGGATGCTGCAGGCTAAGGCTCTGTCTAAAGAGGCCAGGGGAGGTAAGTTTGGATGCACTGATTTGATTTTTCTTTCCAGTTGATGAACATTTTTTGAATCAGAACTGACGTACGCATACATGAAATGTGGAAGTAAACTAATACACTAATTAGTCTGCGTACTGGTTTACATATTGCGTCAATAACTTGGTAGGTATTTACACCCCATATTCAAACTCTCCTAGTATGTGATCACAGGCAGGGCTGTCAGATGTAATTGAGCCAGACATCAAAGTGTGTCCACTGCCTGGAGACACGTACGACGCAGTGCACCCAAATCCCAGGGGTGCTGGCGTGTTGTTGAATTTATCCGAACATTCCAACGGGGACCATCCCAGTTGTCTGTTTTCCAGCGCTGTCCGCCAGCTCTGAAACCAAGTCCCCTGAACTCAGCAAAATGTGACTCTGAACAACTGAATTTTACAGACGCCGATCAAAGGCAGCTCCTCAAGGGTGGCACATGCCCAGACTTCTCCTAACACTTTTCATGTGTGAGAAAGAGGGCCATACACACTTATATGAGTCTTTCATCCAAAGATCCTATTTATATGCTCAGTTACCCATGGACCCCTGGCCCACAACACACATTACGCACCCCTTGACATCATCTCAAGGCTATTTCAGACCCTCTGCTGTGCCATGATATAACATGAGAAGAGACCTTGAGCAAAAGCTGTGTAGATACCAACTTAGTAATGCTGCGCACAGTTTGGCTTTTTTATTTCTGTGCCCCTCAGCTGTTTAAACTTGACAGAAACAAGAAGATCAGAGGAGACATTAAGATTTGCCAAAGGTCCTTATTAGTCTGTTTCTGTCTTCCAAATGACTGGAAGTTACTGTTATCACTGGCTTGGCACCAACAACAAAATGTCAGGATGTGTCTATGCCTGATGCCACACAGCATAATAAACTGCAGCAAATAGATTTCTCTACCCCCAAATACTGCCAATTCAAAAATGTGTAAGGATATTAAATGCAATCACTTGTTAAAGAACCTTGTAACATCATATTATGTATTAACACTGCATTATGTAATAAATTGATAACATGTAATACATTTTTATTTCATTATGCATTTTGTAATAATGTGCTGAATTTTGTAATAGACAGCATGAACACAGTATGTTATACATTTCTCTGTTTTTACGATGAAAATGTAAATGTATATGGCACGCTATGTAATAACCAACCAAAATGGATGTCTTCATGTTATATGTTATATGTCATATTTTTAACAATTAACCTTAATTAAACCTACTTCCCAAATATTTAATTAGGCTCCTACGACCTGTGGTGTCCCCCTTGGTGTTGTTGATGGTTTAGTTGACGCTGAT
>NW_023339785.1:15643067-15649091 GCF_004916995.1 Morone saxatilis | reverse complement strand
AAGTTCAGTTTGTTGTAATGTTAAAAATATAGCCAAACTCTGGGACGTCATGTGAAATGCCAAACTGGAAAAACTCATTCACGCTTTTATTTCTAGCAGGTATGACTACTGCAATGGTCTTCAGATAGGACTCCCTAAAAAGACCATCAAAAAGCTTCAGCTTAGTCAAAATGCAGTTCATTAATAAAAGTGCAAATCACACATTTTGTAAAAGCCACCACATTTGGCATAATTTAGTACAAAATGTGGGGACATTTATTACATATTGGGTTTGTGCTGTTTATTATATATATTATGTATTAGACCTACATAATGAGGTGTTGTTACATAATGTGTCGAAGGTCTGAACCTGGGGAAGAAGATCAGCGTTCCAAAGGATGTGATGATGGAGGAACTCAACCTTCCATCTAATCGAGGTTCTCGCATGTTTCAAGAGAGACAGAAGAGGGTCGAGAGGTTCACACTGGAGAACATTGCTAATGGTGCTTACAACAACAACAATGTAAGGAACTGAGAGATGGCTCGTAGCACACATTGACTCCTATCCACTGAACCTACACATCCAAAATGATGTACCTGTGTTAAAATGTCTCAAACCCAAGGTGAGACAACTCTGATCACCTCATCATCAGGGTTACTTTTTAAAACATTAAACTGGTGGTTATCACAGGCTGAGTAGCACTACCTGTGACTAGTGAACTGATCTTAATGTGTAAAATCAGTGGAGTGTCCCTTTAATAAAGTGTGTTACAATATTTGTAGACTTAAAGACAAACTTCCTCACTCTCCACTCTGTCCAAAGCATCTCTGAGAACAAATTTTCATTACATTTCTTTTATTGCAGTCTGCCTAAACATGTGGGAAAATATACTTACTTAATACTTAATACTGATATTACATATATTTATATGTTTTTGACTCTTATTCTAATTATTATTTCTGCATGTTAGCCTTTTGGCACATCCTCTCGAGTATGCGAACCCCACATTTCACTGTGAATGCTGAAAAATATACGTATGTGACAAATAAATCTTTGATTCTTGAAACAAAATCTAACTTTGCCCCTCTCCCAGGTCCATATGGAGGCCGCTCCTCCACTGCAGATCCCCACAGAGCCACAGGGAGGAAAAGAGAACCAGGCTTTCTCCATCCCTGGTAAGCATAGCCTGCTCATGAACCTTCAGAAGACTGTAGCAAAGAAGGGCAGTCCTGACGTCCTCGCTCCAGGTAAATGGTAATACATGGTAAAGAATGGATTACCATTACTGCCACAAGCCATAGGACTAGCTCACCGCAATGCCAAATGCTTGTGCAATGCATGGACACTGTATTTCACTCTGCTAGTGTTCCCTTTTTATATGGAAATGTACTGAGTAAATAAATTAGTTTTATTATTATCAGCACCAGGAGAGTTGGCAGTTTGCAGAAAGCGGTTGTCTGTAACCATATTTGCTGTCAGAAGGCACTGCTTCCCATCTGACTGACAGTGAACTAAGCTCTGTTTATTATCCAGGATTCACACTGAGATCTAATTACTGTAGTTCCTATTGTTGATGGGAGAGACATCAAAGGAATTTATATGTATATTAGATCTGTGCGTGCTTTGTCGGGGCTTGCTTTTTTTGAAGTTTGATATTGAATGGGGTTTGTAATTAGTTTCGAAACCCAAAGAATATCTGTTTTTCTCAACACAGGGGACCTTATGTAGCTTCTTTTGAATATAAATTACTCTAAATTAAAGGAACGTGGCTTTTACTTTACCCACAGTGGTTTGTCATTCGTACCCCCTATTTTTATTCTCAGGATATTCTGGCCCTCTGAAGAACATTCCTCATGAGAAGTTCAACACAACAGTAATCCCCAAATCCTACAGCTCCCCATGGAGGGAAGCTTTGGGAGGCAACGAAGAGCTCCTGAATGTCCTCAATACCCAGCTGCCCCAGCTCCCACAAAGACTACAGCCTGCCAACTACAGGTGTTTCAATAGGTAAATCTAACTTTCCTATAACTATCGATTATTAGGCAATAAAAAAAACCCAAAACCATTTAAAAAATAAATCATGACTTGTTCAAACCTACTCAGTTGGGAGCACAGGCATTGAGACCCTCCCGTCTTACCGACAGATAACCACCTAACCATGTTATCCATCACAATCATCTCTTCTCTCGGCTCCACTCCATGTTTCCACAGTTAGAAATTAAATCCAGTCTCTGGCTTGCACCTCCTTGGAGTGTGGCTGTGCGATGGCTATTTTGAACCACTGCACTTGAAAGATGATCCACCGGGGGTCTGCAAGCTTTTAATGCCCCCCACAAGACATATTGCGCACGAAAGGGAATCACCTTTCTCATGGCACACAAGGAATTGCATCACTCCAGCGAGGCAGTACAAAAGGTTAAGCTTGGGCAGATGGAGAAATGGAGAATATATGAAAGACAAACTCAAGTCTTTACTCAATTAAGGCTGTCAATCACTCGGTTTCTGCCAGCCAGTCTGGAACTGTACCCCCTGTGGACGGATCTGTTTACACCCCTAAGATTATTATAAAATTGTGAAGCCTTAATTAAATCTGAACTCAACAGCTATACAAGTAGAGAAGGTTGAGTGCATCACACACCCAACTTGAACCATCCTGAGTCCCAGGTGGTTATCTCCTGTTAAAAGGACCAGTTAAAATCAGACTGATGACCAGATTGGGTATTATGTATCATCTAAAGCCCCCCCTCCTCATCCCCCACCCTTTATGGGAAGGAGTCATACGATACAGTAGGGTCCTGTTCTGCCAGGAACTTCAAGCACAATGCATTCGACCTGCTTACTAAGGACTCTTCTCTTTGTCTTTCAGATCTGCCAGGCCATTCGGAGGAGCTATGGCCAGCAAGAGGGTGATCCCAGTGATTAGCTTTGAAGCAGTGGAATCCCAGAAGCTGCCCAGCGTTGCTCAGGAGCGCATGTGTCAACGGCCAAACTTCAACAGAGCACCCAAGGGATGGGGAATGGATTACTGCCCTGAATCTAATGAACTATGAAAACACGGCTGATCAGCTAAAGACTGAAGCACCGACCTATGCTTGCTCCTCTCCTCCTACAAAAGATGATCCCTCTGTTAATCAGTGGTCACTGCAGGGGAGAGAAAAAACACTCCTGCATGATATAGAAAGTGGTTTGCTACTGCTGAGTGGTTTGACTAGCAGCTCTCAATGTTGCAATTATTTCATTACCACAGTAGAGTCCCTGACAATGCTGCCACAGGCTGAACGCCTCTACCTAGCTTTTCATTTTTGTTACTTTACTTAGCTGTACCTGATCCCATCAATGTCTAATTACTGGACTACCCTCTTTCACGTGGGTTTACATCTTTATACCCACTTTGTCCCCTACTCATTTTGCAGGAGTAGATTAGTCTGCTTTGACAACAGTTAAAAGTACTAATAAATAATGTGCACTCTGAGATGATCAATGACGAAATTGTGTCATTTTAATGACAAGTGAAAACAACATTTAAAGAAAGCCTTACAATAAAACATACGTAAAATGCCATTATGCTGTGGAATAAAGATTGTGTCAAGTTAAAAAAAAAAAAAAGAGTAACTGAAAAATTAACAGGTTTAAAGATGTTCCTCAGAATTTTACTCCATGTGACAAATACAAGTTTAACCTACAGTATACATTTTATATGTACAAAGGTTCCAACCACAGGATTCTGTAAAAACCATATGGCCCCGACATCACGTATCAAGTCTTTCACTATCTTAACTTCCACTGTTCAGATGCTGTTCTGGTACTTTTTAACTGCGAGTAGTGACAAATTCATTTTGTAAGATCCGGGTTGTCGTCTCTCCAGACACAGATGGTCCTCGTTCAGTTCATTCACTGCACTGCAGGTGGTATAATAAATCAGATGTTATTCTGTAAGAAGGAACTTTCTATGCAGTGCGTTTCTCGCAGGAGTCGTCTGCAGGTTTCAGCCACACTGAATCTTAAGTGAAAGCACCTGACCAGGTTTGATGTATGGAAAAGAATTACACCGAATCACAGTATGACTTCACTCTAGCAGCTAATCACCATGACGTGAGCCATGTGCGGCATGGGCACCCATGCGCTGAGGATCCTGGGAGGGGTAGTGGATTTGACCAGGGGGTCTCATACTCATTGGAGGAGGCATAGGTGGAGCCATGGGACCCATGTGGTGAAACATTGGAGGCCCAAAACCTGATTAAGAAGATGAAAAGAAGGAGAACACAGAATTAGGGATCTAGCTTTTCTACCTTTAAATAGTTGACACTGTGCTCTGTTATGAGGTTTGCAAACACTAACTGTGTAAACATATAATAAAAGATCAGGATTACCAAAGTTAACAGTGGTATAACTTTTACACGATTATCTAAAAAATATTTTATGACATTTTTAAATGTGATATAAGCTGCATCTATGAGATCATGGTTTAGATTCTACCTGGAGGAGGCGGGTTGATGCCCGGAGGTGGGGGCAGAGCAATGTTCATGACCGCAGGAGAGGAGCTAGGGTCCAGGTTAAAGTAGTTTGCAGGAGCCTCTTCATCTAAAGCTGGTGGTGGAGGAAGAGCTATAGCCCGAAGAGAAATAGAATTTAATTAACAGCATGACAAACAAACACATTTCAGCAATAATTCCCACTATCATTCTTAATTCTTTTCTACTATATACGACCAAAAAGACAAGACTCAACAACTAATGACAAAATGTATGCAAGTACTACTTTAAATTACCCTCACATAACTATGTCAATATGTATACACACAAATTCCGACTCTCCCTGAGTTACTCACCTCCAGGCAGTCCAGGTACAGGATCGAGTCTGGTGCCCATCTCACTGACACCTTCTTTGATGCCCTCCTTCCCTCTTGCTGCCTGAGACCTAAAAAGACAAACAATTTACACTATATATAAATCACATCACTTTGTTATACACCGTTGAATGCAGCAGAATTGTGTTGAGAACAGAACATTTCAGCAGTCCTGCTCCACACAAATTCTTTGCCACGGTAAAGCTCTTACTGTGTCTGTAATGATATTTCAGAATCTGTTTTACTTTCAGTGGCGCCTGTGATGGGAGCATTACTCCAGGCAGTTACTTTCAAACACATGTGCGTCTGAACACAGCGTTTAATATGCAAATCACTATAAATCTTCACAGCTCTTCCCAGGAGTATAAAAGCTAAGAATTCTCATCAGCAGAACCCCTTTTTCGGTTGCATATACACAATGAATGAGTGCATGAGCATTAATCCAGTGTCCGGGAAGCAGGTTGTTGACGGACATCCGACTGTTCAAATTTTACCTTCTTGATCAGCTTCTTACCTTCCCCACTTGACAGTGAGTCTCCGTCCATTAATGATGAGTTTGTTGAAGGACTTCTCAGCGGCCATTTCAGCTGACTGCCGCGTGGCAAACTGGATGAAGGCACACTGCTGCCTCTGGACTATGGTAATGGTGCGAATCTCACCAAACTGGTAAAAGTGACTCCTGCAATAAGACGTAAATGTCATCAATTCTGAAAAGGTAAGGTTTAAAATTCTAACAGTCCTTGAATTGCATTCTAGTATATCTACAAAATGAGTAAGCCTGCCCTAAATGGCCACAGGAAGTTGTGCAAAGTTATAAAATAGAAACCCTTACTTGAGATCTCCATCTGTGACAGTATCTCCCAGACCCCCTATGTAGAGGGTGCTGATGGACTTGTCGTCTGGTGGGTCCAGTCGGGGCATAGTTGAGGCCCGTTTCAGCAGCTTGTCAGCCACTGGGTCATTGATGCCATAGTAACGGTCCTTTATGTTCTGGTCGGCTAGAGGATCATCAGGATCTGTGGGCTTCTCGTGCCTGTGTGAAAAAGAAGAAGGAGAATGATGAGTTCTATTTTGCCTATTGTAATAAGTACTCATAAATGTAAAATCAAGACAAGAAACAATCAGCTCCAGCACACACTGCTGACGACACAGCACCAAGTCTGACCCTTAAAGGGACAGTTCACCCATTTGCATTAAG
>NW_023339785.1:15637926-15642967 GCF_004916995.1 Morone saxatilis | reverse complement strand
GAGAGGAGCTATAAAAAAACATGCTGTCTTCTGCCGGGGATGAATCCATATCTCACATAACCTGTCCTGCTCTTCTGGCATACTTCCCAATCCCTCAGGCAACCAGAGCTGGCTACCTCTGAGCCTATGACATAGCTCCTACTTTCCCAGCACTTACGCTCCAATCATGTGTCATCTGATGAAACGCTACACCCCAGTCACCATTATTCGTCTGGACACAGGAGCCTCTGGAATGTATCGGATTCCTGCCTCAGGGGGTAGGCACCTTGGAAACATGGTCCTACCTCCACCGGCTTAGCCTCTCCCACTTTTCCTCCTCCCCCCCCCTCTTCTCTCTCTTCGTCTATCTTTCCATTCAGCAAAATTCCACTAGAGGCCTGCTTGATTTACACTGCTTCATTGCCCATCTGACATGTGCTCGCATTTTTTGACGTACGACTTCACAATAGAAGGACATGCAAGGGACTGTTTAGAGTTTCGGGACCGTTTTCCAGCTGTCTGCTCCCTCCTTTATGTCAAAAGTCCCAACCAACGGGTAAACGCCGCAGCGAACGTTACCCTTTCCCACCATTGATGCTCGGTAACACTACCTTCTGTACTTGAGCGCAAGCGCCAGAGCTCAACTAGAAGTTCAAATTAGAAAACTATTTTGTCCTCAATGGTACAACCACTCTCAACCTACCTCCCCTCTCCAGAGAGCAACAGTTAGGCCGTGCAGTACTCAGGCCTGTAGTATTGAGTATCTCTGAGTCACTGGCCTGCGTAATTCAGTCTAGGGAATTATGACAGTGGAAAATCATTTCCCTGGGCCGGGGATTGGAGGCCATGGCTAATCGTTCAGTAATCTGATCTGCCTGCATACTGTAGTCAGCCGCGCCGCTAGCCTAGCCAGGCAGTCCCACATGTGGACAGACACCCCGAGTCCCTGCCAACAATCTGATGGAGACTAGCACTATTCAAAAACAACTCTCCAGGTTTTCCCGAGGATTACAGATGCTATCGGATCATTTGCTAATACTCGGTTGTGCTGTGCTGTTCGAAATGTATTTACTCCGCTCCTGCTCTCCAATACCCCTCTCGATAGCACAGCCTAAGCCAGTAAATGCCATAGCCACATTCCAGGCAGAAAAAAAAGGCACCTCAATACAAACTACTTTGCAGGTTACAATAGTACAGTCTGCCTCTTTCATTCTGGCATATTAATCCAAAATCTTGACTTAATGAGGAAACATCTGAGTTAGCCTGTCAAACAGCAGGACATTTTGGGTATACTTCCAATTGTAGATTCCAGTATCTAGTGGAGCCAGTGGTGTTGTAGTAGTATATGAATAAGAACCATAGGGAGCAGTACTGTGGCACAAAGCGGTGCTTATACCCAGCAGAGAGGGTTGGGGGGACTTGAGTTTTGGAAAGATGCCTGGCTTCAGACCCACTCTAAAGAGAGGTCTGCCCCCCACACACTGAGTGTGGATACAAGGGGCACTGACATGGAAAAATACAAGAGCTGGCATGTTGTTGGGCACTGCAGTTCCCAACAGTTAACTTGTGCAGCATTAAATGTGATGATGGTATAGTTACTGCAGTACAATTAAACTTACATCTTCCTCTAGGTGGAGATAAGTAGCAATAAAGCAGTCAATGCTATGATTGTCAGCTAACAACATCTATCATGTTCCCCCTATTAAAGCCTAAAATCTGAAATGACAAATCATCTGTGATCATGTCTCATTCTGAGCCAAACTCTGCTCGGTGACGTGATTTGTCATATACTGTGATGCCGACAGTATTTTAACAACCTCTATGTGTAGGCATTGTAACCCATTCGCAGCATTTCACAGGCATATCTAAGTGAAGAGATGCTGATATATGATCAAATGGCTGCGGCAGCAGTGGCAGCCTTCATCAACTGAAAGCACTAGATCACAGCATGTTTGGCAGCCAGTGGGAGCAGTCAGATGGAGGGTTAGAACAACCAGACAAACAGTTGGCACAGATAAATGGAACACAACTTAAGATTCAGCTCTCCACAAATTTGACAAACAAATGACAACCACACTCCTTTTTTAATCTAATCTGCAAATGGAATAAGCCCTAGATTGTTTTTTTTTTTTAACAAATGATGGGTGGAACATGTGATAAACAACACATGGCTCGATAATAATAAAAGTGTGAAGCAGTGGTCAAATAAATCGCATGTATGGCACATAAAACCAGAAGGACAGCACTTTTCAGTCACAAAAATGTGTTCTGCAGCTGAGCCGAAACGCAGGGAAAGTCCTTATGACTTTGCCAAATACATTCTGAGAGTGAGTCATTCTCCTTTAGTAATCTCTCACTCACATAGGTGCACGCTTTCACACGCACACACCCCAAGGCAACAGATTTCAGGCAGGTCTGGACTGCCCCTTTTTGCTACAGAGCGGAGTCAAGTGTTTATAGTATTTAATAGATGCAGCTATCTCGGCGGGGACGAGACATTTGCTCCAACTTACACAAAAACAAAGCAGACCTGCTCACTACAAGGCAGATCTTATTTAAGACACAGCATCGTTGGGGCGAAGCAAAAGCAAATATGCCACACATAAACAACACATTAAAAACACTTTAAAAGGAAGACAAACTGAATGGAAATCTTTGTTGACAGTGACTTTGTTGACTGTCTTACTTTTTGGAAAATTGGAGAATGCTAAAGCATAGTCAGCATTATCATTTATGTTCATGGTTAGGAGAAAAGCCTTTTGCAATCTTACTGTATTTGCAATAATCAGCTTGCAGATGATTCCTACAGGTAGCTACAGAACAGTCTAATGCATCATCTGTCATAAACACAGAGCCTGCAGTCGCTGCTCATAATAATTAACTTAACTTCCCCCAGAAATCATTTGGACAAATTGAGTAATGTTTAAGCAGTGGTTGCATTCCCATGGTGGTCTTTTATCCACCTCTGTCATGTGCAGTGCTATTAGATGAGGTGGCAGACAGTCGTATCGACCTTTAATTAGAATTTGCACTCAAAATCGTTTGGCCTTTTTTCCATTGCAAGAGACACGTTAGGCGGTTATCGTTTGTGGGCAAATTGCTGCATTGTTGCAAATTTAGTTGAAGCTAACTTGAGGCGAGCGTTTGATTAAAACTCCATACGCCGCAGCTGCTACAAAGTTACAAAAACAAGTTGCTCGCTTGTCGCTGGTACCGGGCTGCGTTATGGTCTCCAGACAGATAAAGGAATTCCGATATTAAATCACACAGCCGAGCAGCCGGACACAGCTCTATCCTGAGCACAAACTTCGACCCGACCCGCTTCGGGGGAAAAAAAGAAAATAACGTTAGCCTCCTTTATCTGCTGCCATATGGCCGAGCTGCAAGCTACACCGACCCTCCGCTGTACCGCCGGGGCTTTTCATGTTTCCAGCCAGGGGAGGAGGGGGGAGAGTGAGGCCGAAAAACTGGCCTCATTCTCCGTCTGCGCCAGACAACGTTTCCCTGGCCTGGCCGAGCGGCGGGGCTCTCTCGGTCGTGTACTAAAACATGTGCAAAAAAAAAAAAACCGCCGCGACGAGACTCGTTGTGTCGATATACTCACCGTGTCTGGGTCTAGTTGGGTTTGGGGCAACACTGGCTCGCTGAAATGAATGCGGGATTGAGGCACGCTGGGCGCATGTCGTCGTCGTCGTCTCGGTTTTGCTGTCGGCTGTGATGTGGAAGCGGCACAGCGGACTCGGCTGGGAGAAATCTGGAAATCTGAGAATGCCCCTCTCTGTCTGCAGCTCTGTGCACCGGCAGTGGCCCATAACTACCGACAGGAGGCGCCAGCACAGCACATTTTTGTCTCTGATATGCGCATACATGCAAACTAGACAACTCCTCAAAGAAATCAGTGTGTGATCATCTTCCTGCAGGGGCTTATCTGCATCCCTGCTCCTCAATAGTGAGATTACGGAGGCCTTGATGTGCTGCGTGTTACCACTCTAGTTGGGTTTTAATTGTGCTGTGATAGTGGGATTATCCTTAAAGTTTTGTGATTCATGTTTCTTAGGAACAAGAGCTCAGGGATAGTCGTGATGATTAGTCACCACACCATGCATGTTACACAACAAGCGGCCATGCAAAAAAAAAACAAGAGGGCTTGGTCTTATAAATTACATCTCTGTTTCCTAATGAAAAAATCCTATCATGTCACTTCAAGTACAATGTCATCTGTATTCAGTCATAGTGACCTTGTAATACTCAAGGTCCTCCTATTAATACTCAGAGGACTATAATTGTATTGGATATTTTCAGTATATTTTGAGGGAAATATATTTAATAGAATACTATTATTGTTCTTTACTATTACTATTTAAAGGTACTGATTATTGTAAAGACTGAACAACAAACACCATCAATCTTGAATTACGTACCACCAAACAAATAGGCTATAGGCTAAATGAATATGAAATATACATATGATTATAAATGAACAGAAACTAATGTCACAGTGAACAATCAACGCCGCTCTGAGAATATCATTTTTTTGAATGGAGCTCTTAAAACACAAACCTGTTAGTCAGTAGTACACCTACACATCCTCTGACCTTGTGACTCATGAGGTTGGTGATTTTGATTACAGAGTGGCTAAATCCAAGACAAAGCCCCCCTTCAAAATAGCTTTGGCTGTCTCATCCACATCACATGAGGAGATAGGGTCACACGACTCATTAAGACAAAGGCCATGCACAGAAGGTTTACTTTGGTGTCCCACTAAACACAGGGCAAGACCCAGACTGTGCACCCAAAAGAAAAAATAAAATTCAGAGTAAACCTTTCTTACGGAAATATGATCACGGGAGCATCTGTTGATCAATAATCTGTGTCGCCTAGATGATGAGCACAGTGCAACTTATTATAGGCCTATCTCAAAGTCACTGAATCTAACTCAGACACCAAAAGCAACCAAAGAGAGTAAAGAGGTTTTTCATTTGGAAGAAGCCTAAAAGTACAGCAGACTTCCCTTTTTGACCTCCTGAACTGCAGCTGAGCTATAAAAGAGTTGCCAGCTTTT
>NW_023339785.1:15603269-15637826 GCF_004916995.1 Morone saxatilis | reverse complement strand
TTTTCTTTTTTTTTTTCTTTTTTCTCCTTTTTACTGTGGGACTAAGCAGTGGATGAACTCGAATCAAGAATCTGAATTCAAGACACCCCACGACACAATGTTGAGGCTACACATTAAGCAGGCCTGGTGATTTTTAGATTCCTCTTTCTTCCTTTATTCTTCTCTTTATCCCTCCATTGCCTCTGATCTACCACAGCAAAGCAGGCGTTTGAAGTTGTCAAGACTGTGGCTTTACTGTTGAGTCCTCAAAGTGCTTATGTGACAGGTAGGCAAGAGCTGGAGGGGAGTAATGTGACTCCCACATAGTCCACAGCCTTTCCAGTCTCCATTCTCCACGCCCCTGTCTCCCACTTGCCTCCCGTGCACAGGCTTAGTCTCTGTGGTGATGTCACTCTGCTGAGCTTCCTTTTTGTCGAGTAACAACCCAAAGGTGCGCTTTGGGCTTTGGGGAAGACACACCGCCACCACAGCCCCATACGGTGTCTCCCCAGGGAGCACAGTAGGGTGAGGTAATGTGTTGTTAACCCCTCAGCCACCTCAACGTTTGGAAGTCGTACCATCAGCAGTGGCCGCTATCGCAACGATGATCTGATTGTTTGAGTAACCCTGTGGCCTCTCCAGATGGTCAGGCCTCTGAGCCGGTTTATGATAACCATACAGTTAATATCTGGCCCACATAACGCTCTCCCAGCTTCCTGTCCTACCCCCCCCCTCCGCTCCCCTCATACTCTGCTCTCATTTCTCCCCGCCACCCTCTGTGCTATTGTCTCTGATGCCTTCTCCTGAGTGCCCTGTTTTATTTCTTTATTTCACTCATCTTTTTAAATTCCAGAATTCATTTCGTTTGTCCCCAGGCACAAAGGGTGATGGCTAGAGACGGTGTCGCAAATTAAATTTGCTCCCCTTGGACGTGGGCACGATGGAACAGTAGAAGGAGAACAGGAGCAAAGAAAGCTGGAGGAAAAAGCCCATTTCCTATGCATTACTGTCTCTTTCCTCAGGGTCTATAGTGGAGTAACACCAACACCTCTATCGCTTTTTTTCCCTCTCTTTAATTTTCTTTTTCTTGTTCTCTCCCCGTCTCGCTCTCTGCTGCTGCTGCTGTTCTTCTCACGCAGCCTAACCTGAAGGTCTCTGTGCTCTTGCTACCACTGCTAACACAATCTGACCCAGTTTATTAGTTTGGGTCTAGTGAATCATTAATCGAGGTTATCTAACTGTTCCTATAATGATTCCGCTGTGACTCGTGTGTCAAAGCCTCTCTGTGTTCGCAACTGATCAAGCTGTACCCTCGTACTTCTTGCTCCACGCATTTGTACTCTATCATAACCATCTTGCAGAAAAAGCACCGTCCCTCAAGCTAGACTATATGTTTAATAGGTGTGCTATGCACTGTAATATGTCATTGTGTCAGAGCACAATGCGCGGACTAAGTGCACTGAATGCAAATTAATCTTGTGGGATGGCAGCAGCTGAATAGAGTGTGGTTTTGGGGAAAGGAGGGGAGCAAAGGGAGGGACAGAAGGAGGGCTAATAGTGGCGACAGAGAAGAGAGGGAGAGAAAAGAGCATGTGAGGAGGAGGAGGAGGAGGGATGTGGGATGTAGTCATCGCCAGGCCCATTCATCATGCAATGCCTGCTGGGATGCGCTGGGGTCAGTCCCGCACAACACAATTACAGCCTGTTCTGGTGTGTTGTGCTCGGCTCCACTGTGTTCCGACTATGTTCTGTTGTCTTTTGTTAGATTTCCTCTGTTCGAGCGCTCTTGTTTTCCCCGTTTGCGTGTTTTCTTCTGCTGCTCTCGTCTGTATGCTTGCGTTCGGTGGCAGATTTCTCATCTTCTTTTTTTTCCTGCATATTTTTGAACTTGCTGCTCAAGCTATCACTAAATGATCTGCTGCAGTACTTTGAGCAAAACATCTCAATTAGCTGAGCATTTGTTATGTTTTTGTTTTGTTTCTTTGAGTCTTAATCCCTCTACTTTGTCTTTTGCAATTAATTGCCGTATTTATTTTTTTTTGCTCATGTGGTGTAGCCGCTCGCTGGGCTCTTGCTCTAGCAGTCTTCTTTCATCCACATCTGAATTGCAGCCACTAGCTTGATTCATGTGAGTGACAGGCCTGGTTAGCACAGGGGTGTGAGATGCTAGTAAGCATGTTGTTTACCCTGCCTGCCTGACAGTCCTCTATGAGCCCACAGATGTTTCCAGAAAGCTGTAAATATCTGCTGTGTGCTCTAATGTCAGCTGACAGCATATCCGATCATAAGGATATCTCTTGTCTTCCTGTCCGTGTCTGTTCTTCATGCAGTGAAAAATAGTTTTCCCTGCCAGGAAACCTTTTAGGTGGTCTAAAGGCCTAAATGAAAACATCACGCAAGGATTCAGCATCATCGACTTTTGAAGGCTGATCCAGATATTTTTGTTAACATAGTACAAGGCAGGACTTTATGTTGTCACAGTGGCATCTGTTTCTGTCACTTTTAAAAAAATATAATACGATGGATGATTTGATTTGACTTTGCAGCACCATGCTGCATATATTTAAATGTAAGAATTTGGTGCTTTAAGGAACAAACTTTATATAAGTCTGCCATTTTCTTAAAGTTTTAAGTTAGTATTTTATTTTAGAAAATATACATTACAGGTATAATCACAATGTACGCAACCGTTGGATTCTTTTCTTTTTTCATTTGGATGAAAAACAAGCATTTTTATGTTTCTCTGCTGATTGTGGTTGATGGACATGATACCTATTGATCTGATCATTTTGTCAATTAATTTATTATTCATTGGGTTTATAAAATGCATATCACATGTTCCCAAACTCAAAGTCTCTAATGATGTCCAATCAACAGTCCAGAACCTCAAAATGTTTTATGTACTTTTAATGTGGGAAAGACAAGGAAAATCAGACTCAAACGATTATCAAAATTGTTGTCATTATCAGCTAATCGTTTCAACACAAAATTGAATACATAAACAAAATGCCATTAGCAATTATTAATTGGTCAGATTGAGTTGCTGTCTAGTGTAGTTTATGTATGTCTGAATGAGTCATAGTAGGTTCCAGTTCTATGTTTTGATGTTTAATGGTGGGGCTGCTGCGCTTTAGTTTACTTAAGTGACTAATTATGCCTTTTAATTAATGATATCATTAGTAGAATGGGTCATATTTTGTAATATATCATGAATGTGGTGGAAAATTCTTCAGCTGAATTTCCTTTCTGTTGTTTAGATCTTATTTTCCAAGCCCCATATGTAATTTTGATGATTTATCCTGCCAAAAACAAATTCCTTGAAATGACAAATACTCAGTGTTCTTTTTAGAAATGTATTCAAGCTGTTTATTAAACAGCATGTTGACCATGGGGGAATTGTGGATTTTCATTTGGTTATGTATCTAAGCAGTCATTTCCAGTAGTTGTTGAAAGATTTCTTGTAACAGAAGACAAACGCACCCAAAGGTCCCAGAAGTTTACTTACTCGCTAGGGATGCATTGGGCGGTGGCTTTGCTGACGGGAAATAATAGGAAGCCCCAAGATTGACTAAAAGAATGGCAAATCATGGCCAGAAAATGCAACAGTTTAAAGTACAGAGCATCTGGAAACAATTTGAAACAATGGATTGTCTTCAGTAGGCTCCATGTCAGAGTGTATGGATGCCTCCCCTTCCTGACTTTCGGCTTCCTGAGACAACTTGGGAAGGAGTTGGATGACATATATAGATTGACTTGGCATTCTTTGATTTGATAAGAAGAATGAGGCATGTTTTATTTTAGTATTTCATTGACTTCCAGGCTGACAGAGTAAAAACACATCTTCATCCCAATCACAGATTGACTTTGATTTGATATTCACCTTGAAACTAGTAAATGAACCTCGTGCAAGCTCAGAAATTGGTGTTGATTGGAAGAATGAAGCAGGTTTTGTTTTAGTATTCCATAGACTCCCACCGCTAAACCTGATAGAGAAAAATCATATCTTCATCCCAATCATGTCAGTGGGTAGCATTGGCCTAATGATATTGGATTTTTATTGAGTGACTGATCTAACATAATCACTTGCACACAGTGTAAATGTCTATAAAGGTTAACAGAACTTGGCTAAATTAAATGAAATATGTATGATAAAGTAGACTTCTTATAACTGGTTTACGCTCTGGTACTCGAGGCTCGACTCTAATCAACAGATGAGCCGAGCGAAAACTCCAGGCCTTTGAGCTCTTTTTATAACCTCTTCCTCCTACAATTTACCTGGCCATATTGCATTATCTAGGACAAGTTCTAACCACATCCCATGGCGACTGTCTGACTTGCTAAGTACACCTGCTCAGTGTCTCCCCAACCTGCAGACGCAGCGGCGTGTCTGTTGTCAAGTCGCCTTTTGTGTGCCCTAATGAAGCCGGGGAGATGTGACGACATGCCTCACATTTCACTCTTCACCTAATTGTGTTGATGGTGAGGCTGATATTAGTGTTGTGGTGGTTAATCTTCCCGGAGAGGGGAAATGGCGGAGCCATCAAGGGATACGACACAGCTAATTAGACTTGTGTATGCTTCCTTGTGTGAGGGGAAAAGTGGGGTGAAGTGAGGTGGAGCAAGAAGTGGTGCCAAAAAGAAAATGGCTTTCAAAATTCCCCTTTTGAAAGTTTTCTTTTACTGATTGAATGGGTACAGAAACTTACTTCAAAAACCTGTCTTGAATATGTGGCATATTCTTTGATTGTCACTCCGCTTAATGACAGAATCCACTTTCTGACAAGGGACAACTGGTGGGGTTGCCTCAACATTCATTACAGCCTGACATTTTGCCCACTCCACAAATCACCATCTTGGAGAGTCTGAAATTAAAGTAATTTGAAATTGCACACATAGCAAATGACCCACTGGTGCTACAATAATGCTGTTTTTGACTTCATCCTCCCCCGGGGAAAGCTGTTAGTAGGTTTGACTGATTAGGGCCTGAAGCCACTGGCTCTCTATTAGACAGAAGACAAAGCTTCAACCCTTGGTGCTGGAAAATCTGAAGTAATGAATTAGTGATAAAGGTTTAAAAGACAACACCATTAGCGGGGCTGTCGGGGGGAGGTGGACTGCTTTTGCAATTGCAATTTGCAATTTTGCAGTAGGTAATTTGGAGTCTAAAGGAATACAAGTGAAATGCTTTGGATTTTTTTCTTCTTCATTTTATGTCCTTTACTACTCTGCTTCTCAGTCTCTCTCCCTCTGGCTACCGTTGACAGTAATATTAACCTCATCTCCACTGCGCTGTCCTCATGTGACCTGGAAGTCATCTCTTGTGAGAAGTGGTCAACTGTTCTGCCGCTCAGGGTCTCCAGCCTCACTGGAGCTCGTAATGCATTATGACTCCATCGCCCGGGGGGGGGAGGATGAAATAATATATTAAGATTATGTTGCGAGCTGTCACACACCACTTGGGTTGAGAAGTACTATGCCAGCAAAAAAAATGTGCAGAGTCATACTTTGATATAGGTTTTTTTTTTTCTTTCAAAGGCAGCCTGAGGCCTTGTTTGATTTAGTTCTGGATTCTGACCTATTGCCAATGACATCCACACTGCTCATGCCCCATATTGACCGCCATTAGCACACACAGTGCCCATATCCGCCATGCTGCTAGTGTCACTGTTTGCCACATTGCCCACCACCCGGTCAGCCTGTGTCCATCTCTGTTAGCGGAGGGAGCTCAGTCCTGTCACCTGAGGGATAAAGTGTACAGTGGAAACATGTATCCTCTGAGGTATGTGGGGCCGATGCAGATCCTCGGTTGGTTCAGCTGTTGCGCCCTGTGCCGACAGGGAGGGCCCAGCCTGTGTCTGTCTCTGTTATTGGAGGATTTATAGAGCTGGGCGAGATATTTACTGTTTGCAGTGAGGTTTTCATGCCTCTTAAATCTGAATTGAGTCAGGGGTGGTCCTCTTGCAAGGGTGATTTATTTGACTGTGTACTTACTCATTTGCGTTGCTTATTGGTAAGTAAACATCCGCTTTTAACCTCTGGGATTTGTTCTGTTGTCTGTATCACTGCAAAAAAAATATGTTCTTCCTGAACAGTCCGTCTTTAACCTCTTGTGTGAGATTGGTTGGTGGTTATGGTTTTGTTGGACATGGTGGCTTGAGGTCAGACCACTTGTGCTGCTGACGGCAGGGTGCCAATTGTCTTCCACTGCTTAAAGCTCTCGTTGGTTGTATTCTGACCAAAAGCTAATTGACAAAAATGTTTTTTTGCCCACACACACATTGGACAGAATCCGCCAGTGATGAGCTCCCAGGAGTCACATTAATAAAATACATACTGTACATAAACAAACGAAAGGTTAAACTTCTGGTAATGAGTAAAATGGTTGCCTTTACTGCACTCACATTGCAGCTAAGCCAGTACATTGTGTTTCTAGCTGGTGAGCTTTTCCCCTTGTCGCAGAGGTCACTTCATCTCATCATGTGGCATGGTACTAATTCCTCAGTTAGAGCGAACGTCTCAGTGACCTGGGCGTGATGTTCTCCGCAACCTGTGCACTTTACCTAACCTGCTTCCATTATATTAGCAAAACACAGTGACAGTGAGAAAAGTGATATTGTTACAAGTTCCTGTCAGTATGTGAGAGAGATACGTCTCTGACAGCTTGATAATGAACATCTCTCTCTCTACTCCAGCTCCGTCTCATCCTCTCTCGTCTCACCATCACTCCCCACTCAAAAAACTCATCCACTCCACTAGTCAACTCACCTCACTCAATACACAGGCTCACACACACACACACACACACAACACCCAGCATCGCCTTCACCTTTCCCGCAGCCTCGCCCATTCAGTTGAAATAACAACGGTGACTTCACCCTTGCAACTAATGGAAAATCTAACCTTACCTATACCCGTCCTCCTCCTTTGCTCTGCATCAGCTTGCTTGCTCTAAATTAGAACTGAGCGGTGAATTTCAAACAATAAAGTGTACTGTACCGTTCCAAAACTCCATTAGTTATATTAACACTCGGATTCCTGCCCCGGAGTCGTCTATCTATCCTCCGCCTTTCACCGGAGGGGGGCCAATCCTCTTCTTTTCATGGATCTGTGTAACCTAGTTACTGAGGCCCAGCAGGGGAGGCCAATCAATTAATGAACAAAGGAGCCCGCTCACTGAGCAGTGGCGCGAGTCTGGGACTATAAACAGGGTGCTCCCAAAACATGGTCGCTGTCAGTTCAGTGCTCATCTGATAGATGTTGTTTTGCTTTGTTGTTGTGCGTGTGTTTCTGCGAGTACTATTTTAGAAGAGTCTAAAGCCAGTGGATACCGCAGTGTTACCTGTTTGAACGCACTACCAGCCAATATTCTGGTGTCTCTTATTGAGAAGGAGAAGTAGAAAAAGCTTTTGTTTGAAAAGCACAAAAACGCCTTCCGCCGTCATTATGTTTCATCGTATTTGAGATGCAGCTAAATGGACCGTTGCATTTTCTGCCATTGTGTTTTAAAAAGGGTGGAAATAAAACATTTTATATTATTGTATGAAACCTCAGACAAATTACACAACAAATTAAATGTCCATATTCAGTGATTCTGATGAGTATCCCGTGGCAACAGGGACATTTGGACCGACAGCCCTCGTCTTCTGTCCACCTGTGCCTGTCTGTCACCACTTTCTCATCCTTCCCTTTTCTCAGTACCTCTTTTGATCCTATTGAATCCCCCTTTTTTCCACATCCCTCAGGTCCACCCCTCATTCTATCCTATCTTTCTTCTCTCCAGCCGCCCGTCTCTCTGTCATCCCTTTTTCTTAATCCGGCTATTCGTCCCTAGCGTTCCCCTCCCTGGTGCTTCCAGCTCCGTCTCCCTGTGTGTGAGATCAGGGAGCAGGCTGTTGTAACAAGCTGTTGAATAATGTAAGCACAGGGCTATAGGCCAGAGTTTCAGTTAACCCTTTTGATCTCTGATCACACAGTGGGTGAGGCGGACACATCATAAATGACAGCTCGACAGCAGGGCAAAGCAGCCCGAAGGCCTTTCTGCTTCCGTCTTTCTCCAACCTCTACCTAAAGGCTAAAGTTCCCTCATCCGGTTTCATTGTCATGGCCTTTGTAAGCAGGAACACAGTGAGCGTCCCTAGCCTTTGTTATTCTAACATTGATGTATAATTAACGGGTTAGAAAAGGCGATGCTGAATAATTGATATTGGAGCAAAGATGTCATGGCATCCTGAACCTTATCGTCTTCAGTATTTTTACTTGCTAGATAAAAGATTTACCAGTTTGCTTTCTTTCTGGTTATCTAGTTCAATCTGCACTGATTCATTGTGGCACCGTGCTCTCCTCTGACTGAGGAGCTATTATCATTATTTCATTCGGCTTTTTTTTACCTTAGTGTACACTGTGTCAAAACACAAGCCCATAGGCTCCTATTAAATCCTCAACAGAAGCCAAGTTTGTACGCGTGTTACCAATTTGTATCAATTAACTGACCGAGTCACGCATTTCCAATCTCAAAAAAGCATAGCCAGCACACAAGGTCCCATTAACCCTTTTGTAATCAATACAGATTCCCCTCTCCTTAAGTGCTTCTAGTTAGCTTTAGAGCCTCATATCCTGAGGCTAGGGCGTATTGATCTGCTGGACTGATTGGAAGTTACCCTTCAGGAGGTGAAGGATAGCAGTGGGACTGACGATGTTTTGGCAAGAGAGGGGAAGGAGTGGGTCTTCGTGGCTCTAGATCAGCTTACCACTTCCTACCCCCACACACCTGTTACAGCTAGTGGGAGAGAAAACACAGCACCAATCTGTGTGTGTGTGTGTGTGTGTGTCTGAGAGAGTGGAAACGACTGTTTGTGTGCTCAGGAGAGCAAATGGCTGAGAGGCGTAGCAAATGAGAAATGTGTTACATAGGGTTTATGGTGATGGCGTGTGCCTGAACCGCATCGGCTTTGGCAGCTGCTGGCCTTTTATAGATGGGTGGCAGGAGACAGATTTTAGATTTTACATGGCTAACACACTACGTGACAGTCTGCTTTTCAGATTGGGTGCTTGGACCCATAACCCGCTGCCGAGCCACATGTACACAGCAACACATAAATTTGCACACATCCACAGAAAGGAGCGCACACATACGTATACAGACCATTAAACTGCCAGGTTCTGTGTGTGTGTGTGTGTTTGTGTCTGTGTGTGTATGATGCAGCACAGTGGCATTTAATCTATAACTCTGACAGCCTTTCCTTGAACTGGCAAGGAAAAGCATGGCTCTCTTTCCACATAAATACACCCCAACACCCCATTCACCCTCCCATCTCTCTTATCTCACACCCCCTTTGCCTGTTCCCCCTTCTAACAAAAAAATATTAAATATTGTTTTCATTTCTAAGTGACATACACCATGCATGCAGCCCTGTGGAGGCGTAACCCTATGCACAGCCCCCAGCTACCCCTTCTGTAAAAACTGTGTGTGTGTGTGTGTGGTGTCACTGTAGGATACATAGCAGCTGTAGAGGCAGCAGTGAAGAGGGGAAATGGAAAGAGCCAGCACAGTAGACAGAGCCCAGATAGACCTGTCAGCTCCGTGACACCCACACATGCCTCACCCTCTGGTCCAGGACGAGAACAGAGGAAGGGAAAGCAGCTCGGCTGGGGACAGGTAGAGCGAAATAGACAGAGCCACAGTTAAGACTAAAGCTGTGAAAGGGATAACGGTGGCCTGTGGTGGAGCCGTGTTTATTTCGGTGAACATGGGGAGACTTGAGGGAGAGAGGATAGGAAACCTGGCAGGTTACAATGCCTAAAAAAAAGTATTCATGCTTCTTTGACGTATCTAGATCTGTTATAGACCTGCACAGGCTCTGTCAAGTTTCATGAACTGCAAGTTTACGGTCCTGCAGCGAATTCTGGATCAGATTGAGGTCTGGATTTTGCCACTTTAGGACATAAACATTATTGTGTGTAAGCCATTGCTGTGTAGCTTATGGCCAATGTTTGGGATTGATGTCTTGGTGAATCATAAATCTTCCCCAAAGTCACAGTTTTTATGTCAAGCTATAGCAGTGTTCCCCATAGGTGTTTGCTGCCTTTATTTTACCCTCTACCTCCACAATTCTTCCACTTCCTGCTGCAAAGAAGCATCTCAAAAAGCATCATACTGCAACCACCAGATTTCATGGAAGGGGATGATGAGTTTGTTACAACAGAGTTGTAGACATTTAGTGTGATGGCCAAAAAGCAACATTTTTGTGTCATCACACTGTAAAGACACTATAAAGCCCACTTCAACTTTGTTTTAAATTCTCCCACATGCCTTCTGGCAAACGCTAGTCGAGATGTCATGTGACTGTTTTTTTAACAGTGGCTTTCTCTTTACCAGTGTGCTATAAAACTGTGACTGGCGAATCCCCCTGGCAACAGTTGTTGAATGCACATCTCTCAGCCATGAAACCCTGTAAATTCTTCAGAGCTGCTGCAGGCCTGTTGGTGGCTTTCACGCTGCTGTCCTTGAGTGCAAGAGTGCTCACTCTTTAAGGGTGGCCTTCTCTTGGCAAATACACAGCTGTGCCAGATTTAGTCTTTCTTTAATGACTGACCTAACAGTACTACAAGGGATAACTCAGCATCTATTTCCCTTTGTCCTCATAATGTAGTTTTTGACAGGAAATTAACTAATGTCAGAAAACACCAAAGAAACAGTTTAAGGGGGAGGAGAATATTGTGGTTGTTTTAAAAAAAAAAAACTGCAACTGAGGCAGAAAGTGTAAGAGAGAAGAGAAAATCTGGAGCTCAGCTTCAAAAACACACAGGATTTGTAATAGGATTCATGACTGGGGCTACAATTGGGAGTGTAATTATTGTTATTGCGATAAGCCAATCATGAGGCTGGGTATTTCTCTGCAGTCGGAGCTTCCGCGCATTTAGCGCCTGAAATTACCACGATGGGGGCACGTGTCAAGTGTGTACCGTTTGTTTATGTAAATCATACAATATACAGCCCTCTAGACAAATTTCCACTTCTATCCATTTATCTGTTGTTCTTGATTGAGCTTTGAAAGGGAGCCGATGATTAGGAAAGTGTTTTCATGCAGGAGGAAAAATCCTATCCGTTTGATCTTGCAGGCAAAAATATGGGCAGCACAACAGAATCTCATCTCTTGTGTCAGCTATTCTTCCACACCGTGATATTCCCATGGGAACGCATTTCTGCTGCGCGAATCACAGACAGATCAGTGCGGGCCGTTTCTTATCTGGACATGAAAGAAGGGAAGATGGAAGAGGGAGGTGTAAAAAGGGGGAGAGAAAGGGAAAGAGGAGGGTAGAGGCAGGCCTCCCCTGGGAATCATAATACCTGAAAGTAACTGGGCGGCCTCTTGAATCTAGCTCATCATCATTGCATGAGCAGGTATTGTTCCCATCCCTATTACGCTCCGAGATGCCTCCTCTGCTCGGCTGTTTTACCCCAGTCTCTCCCAGATTGATTGAGTAGATTAGACAGTTATAGTGTTTATGTGTGTGCCAACGCCCGTGTTACAGCATGCCTGGGGGTTTATTATTAGTTTGATAGTTTTTCTTTTATTCATCTGCGGATATCATGAGTGCTGTTGTTGTTTGATAGCATCTCGAGTTCACACCAGGTCAGCGAATCTGTTATTGCTGTTCCGCTGCAGGTGTAAAAGTCTTAATAAAACTGTTGTGCTTTAGTCAGAGATTCCGTGGAGGTTCGAGATAGGTTTTCTCAGCTGAATAGGCAGTTGATTTGATCGGCAGACCCTGCAGCATGAAACCACACTGACAACTCTACTTGCCCCTTTCTACTCCGAACACCCCCCCCAACTCCCACGCTTACTCACACACACATTCACACACTCGCACACAGACGTGCCCTATCCACGAGCAGTATGACTTTCACCTCTGAGTGATGTCCATTGTCTGTATAAGGAGAGAGCCATTACGAATCCTCAGTCCCAATGGAGACATTGTGCTGCCCGCCATGCTCCCCTGTCCTTCAGCAGCGTCCTGAGATGACAGTAGATAAACAATGGGAACAAACAGTCACTCCCACCAGCATTGATCCGGCTCCCTCGCCCCCTCCTGCTCTCACCAACAACGCCACATTGATTCCACCTACACTCAATTTATATGAAAGCCCCCGTGCCCCGCCTCCCTTTTCTACCACGACTGACAAAAATGATAAATGACCAACCCCTTCCTTCCTCTGCCACCACCTCCCTGTGCCTCGCGTTGGCTGTCCGAGGCAGTACAAGCCTATTTCTCCCCGTAGAAATCCAATAGAGTGAGCTCCCTCTTTTCTCGGCAGTGTACGTTTTTTATTTTTTTACGGGAGGAGTGTGGGGGTTATTCATTGCTTCAGGTCCTTCCTATAATTTCCACACATAAACATGTCACTGGCGTAATTTCATCCCTGCAGGGCATCCATATGCATGATGTCAAACCATCAAAAAAGACCAATGAAGGAAATTATTATGCATTTAAATGGCGCACACCGTAGGATCTCCTCTCCTGTGGCTGCTGGCTAAAAAGTCTGCAATGTCACTCAAAGATGAAATCATATGCAGAGCCTCCAAAGTGGGGTCAATTATTTCTCTCCCTCATTGGCTTAATCGGTCTATTCTCTCTATTATGTATCTGATTAATCTGTCCATCGCGTAATCACATGAATGAGATTGCAGTTAATTCAGACATGACACCTTGGCTGTTTGGATCTGTTGTCGTTTTCCATTGATAATGCTTTGTATCTTAATGGATTAATGGAGTTTTAGTTTACTGCAGTATTTTCTGTATGTATTCTTTTCCCTGTGCCGTCCTTGGCTCTTTTTCAGCTGCTAATAAAGGTCTGCAGTATACAAATGATGTCTCCCATGGTTCTCAACTGTATTTTATTGTTCAGATTCAGTGTCCCCATGCCTGTAAATGGGGCACAGAGTGTCTATAAATAGATATAGTGTGGTAGCGAGCTCATGGTGGTTATGGGGGGAGTGGGGGGGGGCTCGTGTGTGTACGTAACTGCACGGTGTTTTTTTTATGTGCTACGTGGAGGTGATCGAGGCTATCGATGAAGGTGTTGATTCCACTCTCACCACTCTGCCCCACCACCCAAGGGAGTAATACCATTGAGGAAAGTCTCCATTTCACATCTCGGCTCCACCGTTCCCAAATGACCCTTCCCCGCTTCGTCTCCACCCCGCCAGAGTTTTCCCATGGCTCCCACAGCTCATCCACACTGCTTTTCGCACTGTGTGGTAATCCATTTTACACTTCCTGCTACTCTTAGATCCCTCCTGCCTGAGATCCCAGATCTAAAAAACGACGGGAGGTTTGGGAATCTACTCTAAGATGAGAGAGACTCGGAGAGTGCCATTTATATTTAATTCTCTGCCCTCTGTGTTTTTATTCATCTTGGTCCTAATCGTCCCCACATAATATGAATGTATAATCATGCCATTATGCCTGTGCCCTGTCAGGTTATCTTCATGGAGGATGATATCTGTGTTGATAGGACCTGACATGATCCTTCTAATGGAAGTCTGAGGGTGGGACCTTGCTATGTGTGGTGCTGGATATGCTGTACAGTAGTGGTACAGAAATGCCCCAATTTGTTTTAATTGTCATTGAACACACTTTAGCTGTCTTCCCATACTGCTCATAATTGCTCTTAGAAAAAGATTGCACTCCCTTGTCTGGATTTGAAGACGAGTCTCTGCCTCTTTCTCCCATTACTGTGTCAACGAATAACATTGCAATCATTTCAATTACGACAGTGCTGGGACTGAGGTCTTCAAGTAGGGCCTTGAGATGTAATTGGAGGGGCACTGGCGAATTGAGGAAAGGCATTTTTCTTCTGTGAAATTGCCTCAGTCTTGGGGACAGTAAATTGAGGTGCTGAAAAATGATGTGATAATTCCGCCGCATGGTTTGGTAGGGGAAATGGTCTGAAAGTCACTTTCTGGAGAATTAGAAGGCAAAACTACATTTCCCTCCCGAGTCCTCTGTCCTTCACGCAGTGGCATGAAATGAATTGATGAGACAGAGGGAGAGGAAAGTGTCGGTGTAAATGTTTGCAGCTAAAATGAAGCTGCCTGCTTGTGCATTCAGATTGGCTGAAGGGTGGGAGGCGGAAGCCGGAGTGAGAATTCTGCGCCGTGCTCCACGCTATTTCACGGCCTAAGCCTTTAATCGCAGCAGCCACAATGGATGCATAAAATGGAATTCAAATTTCAGATTGATTGATTCTATATTGATGAATGCCAAGGCTGGTTTAAAGGAAAGGGGGAAAAAAAAAAACCTGCGGCTGTTAAATGTAACGTCTTTATGAAGGCGAGTCCTTGCTCTTCTCATGTGCCTGTTTGTTGCTTTAGATGTGCTTCAAAAAGAAATATGAAAATTCTTGCTTTTTGAAGTTTAATCCCTGGCAAAAAAAAAAAAAAAAATGGTAGGAGGCTGAATGTAAATACAGAAATTTGCTTTAGCTTTCCGTCTTGCTGCTTTTTTGCTGCTTGTGGTGGAGAATTCCAACACAGTGGTAGCTGTTGACGGAAGTCACAACACCTCTAAAACTGTAGATTCTAAGTTTGTCACCCGTTGATTCAAGTTAAATCCTCCTAAATGAATAACACATGAAACACCTTATAACAAGACCGGGATCTTTACTCCATAACATAGCATTTTGACCTCTCTCTGAACATAATGCTCAATCCTCGCCTCCGTCACTCTATTGTGTCTCGTTTCTTAATCCCTTCAAGGCATCTCACACAGTAACAGAGCTGGCATAAGCACATTTGGTACTGTTTGCAGTGTCGAGATTAACAGGATTACAGATTAGGGATTACATAGGCGTCATTCTTACCCATTTAACCTTGACCCATGCCTCGGTCTACGCTTCAGATGGTCAGACCCAAACTTGTTTTTGTGTTTGGAAGGCCACAGTGTTTGCTCAAAAGCTCAGTGATATTTGTTCAGGGATCAATACAAACAAAACAGGTGTGCTTTGTCGTGAGATCATTTGGATTGTAGAATCTTCTAATGAGTCTCTCGGGTTCGTTTCCACTGTGATCGTGGATTAATTGCATGTACAAAAGTAGCTCAGACACAAAGACCAAAAAGTGACAACAACAGTAGCCTTTTGATTAGTGTCGTATGGATTACTGCCCTCCCTCAATTTACTTCTGCACAGCTTCCATTCCTTTGAACACATCGTAAGTCCGGCGTTTCCATGGAGGACGTGCGGTTGCCAAGGTCTGTGGTGATTGAACACAGAGGGTCATCGTTTATTTCTGTCAGTCAGTGGCGAGGGTATGGATTGGGGAGAGGGGCCACAAGCGGAGGGAAGGGGACACTGTTTGGTCTTGAGGGGCTCAGGGGGATCCAGCTCTCCTTTTTAAAAGTTTATTTGTCGAAGGGATCACCTACAGCTAGTCTGACTCTGGATGACAGTGTTAATGTACTGACTCTGCTCGCGGGCCCTGGGACACTCAGTCTCATTCACACCTCAAAAGAAGTGTAACAGCAGTGTCGGGGAGGGAGGGGAGAGGGGGAACGGGACGTGTGAGGCTACATATGGCCAACCTTAGCGTTGTTTATCCAGAGAGTTGTTACAGCTGAGGACCAGGCTCCGTCCGTCCGTCCCCCCCTGTTCCTCATCGTCTCTCATTAATCTAGCAGTATGGTTCTGGCCTGCTTCCCATGATGCAGAGGGAGCAGGTTTGAGTGACCACCCACCCTGAGGAAAAGCATTAGTCTGTCCTCTCGGCCGTCACCTGCTATTGTTTATGCCTCCACTTCATTCTGTCACCATCTTTCAGCTGCTATAAAATAATGAGGGAACTATCTTAATTGATGTTTTCAAAGCCTTGAGATTGATGATCGCCTTAGGGGCGAATGTCTCATGCATTTCTCTCCCCTATATACCTATATAGTACTAATATATCGATACTACCGGCCCGTAAATTATTATTTTATTTCTTACTTCTACTTATTTATTTTTCTCAATGGTTTGGTAGTTGATCATGTTGTCCTTTCCTCTGCTCTTGTCTCCTTTTCCACTCGTGTTACTTCTGCCTTTGCTGCTCTTTGTCCTCTCTATTGGTCTGTCTGCCACCTCCATTTAGGGTAACCTTTAAGGCCACGTGTGCAGTTACAGAGCTCATGTTCAGTTCGAGCTCTTTCCATCGTTGGGAACGAAAAAGGTTGGCTATCAGATAAGCATTAGTCTCCATCCGCCTCTCCCTTTATGCATGAGTTAAGGCACTGACTCTCTGTAGCGGACTGAAACTCTGGTTTCTATGCACCTTTTGGCTGCTGTTTACCTTTGCCGATATGTCTGCTGGCTATACCTCTCATCAGCTTCTGCTAAACATGAAATATTCATGTTCGATTTTTCTTCCCCCTCTGCATTTTTGCATGTGTTACTTTGAAGAAAAGAGGACAGAGATGTTTGCGGTCGTATCTTGGCTTCTCCTAAGGTATACATGGCACAGAAAGTATAAGACACATTAGGTGAGTTGGCTGTGCAGACATTTGAGATCCATTAGCCATTACTCTCTTCAGTCAGTGTTATATCCACATCGCCATTATACTCTAATGTATTGTACTCTCTATTTAGCCAGCCTGATCTCAAAGCTGTAGCTTCACACTCTGGGCCTTTAGCTTTTTATCTATTTAAAACCATCACCCTCTCTCTCCCTCTCCCTACATCCTTTGGTTGTAGCTCCTTGTATCTCAGTCTGAAGGTCAACATTGGGAGGCGGTCAATATTGTGATGCGGCCATCTCTGCTTGCGAATTGGGCAAGAAGTGAGGTTTTTCTTTGCCCCTGCTCTGTTTGCGTTGTGTCACAATTTAGTCCGCTTCCAAGCCACGTCAACAGTGCCAGTAGGGTCATGTTAGAGCTCATTGTCTCCCTGCAGGCAAAGATAACATATCTTCATTCTGATGAATCATTAACAGAAAATTACTTTAAGATGGCCTCTTTCTTTGTAAAGAGTCGTGCTTGGTGATATGTGCTTGCAATCATTATTGGCATATTAGTAAAGTCATTTTCCTGTAAAATTACACGTAAGCTTGTTAAACTGTATTTTTTTGTGAGAAACACTGAATGGAAGCGCAAGCTTTGTTTACAAGAAAAATCCACAGGGCACCTTTTTAATAAGAACAGAATATTATTGGTTGAAGAAAAAAGCGGTTTGAAGATATCATCTTGGTTTTTGGAAACTTGTGATGGAGTTTTTGGATGGATGACAATGGAGACATTGTATAGGCTAAACTAATAAATTAATAAAAAAAAAACTAATCAGTAATTCAAATAATCAGTAGTTGTTGCACTAGATTCTGCTGAAAGTCAGTGTATGATATGAAACCTCATCATCGGATCGAGTTTAAATATGTTTGTATTTTGTAAGCCTGACCAAAGAGCTCTTCCCAAAAGACCAAAAAGAAGCGTTAGTCCTGAGCGTCGTGTTAAAAGTTGTATCTCCCGTCTTCTTTTCTGCCTCACTGTTTCCAGCAGCAGTCACTTCCTGTGGCTAATCATACTTTGATATGCCGTGGCACGAACTCTGGCTGCTGCAGAAACGAACAAACAAGGTACCGGGGGGATCTTCAAGGGACCAAGGCTGTTGTTTTTTGTCTGCTCCGCTGCGATACATTCTCTGAACGCCCACTGTTTTTTCACGGCCTCTCTTTACATTAGACTCTGCCTCCCTGTGAAGAGGAAATTTGGACAGAACTCAGAGAAAAAGAAGTGTGATCTCTTCCACCGCACTCGCAGGGAGATTTAAGGCATCCTGTTAAGCTTAGCTGGAAGGCTCGAGGGGGCAGAGCTACTCGCCAGAGTGCTGACCTTGATTGCATTAAAGGGACAGTATATGGGCTTGATTTCCCCCATATAATACTACGTGTATATAACGTAGATAACGTCAATTATCCAACGATTATCTTTATAAAGTTCTGTTAGAAATAATGAATATAATGTATGGAATGATCCAAAGTTTATCTCCTATCAGACTGTGAAAAATCAATCATTTATTGATTGTAATGCTATCAGATTGATGGTTATAACCCACAGGACTCGTTGTGCTCAGCATAGTATGGCCACTTTTGTATTTTTAATGTTACTCACCTTTAATTAAACCTTGGTTTATGGTGTTACTGATAAACCCTTTGATGGCCATTTTATGTCTGATTTGTGTCTGATGAGTCTTGATGGGTTTTGGTGGTCACTGTTTTATGTCTTCGGGTTGTGACTCCACTCTAATGGGTATCTAGGGTTTTATAAAGGGGGGGGGGGGTGTGTGCACTTCGATAGCTCTCCAGCTTAATGGACAGAACATTTCCATGCAAAGGTAATGATGCCCTGTCTCATTTTTCCACCAGGCCTCTAAATGGAGAAGTGATGTTTTTTGTAAGTGACTAGCTCACACCATTCTCATGCCGAATCTTGTACTTTTCACACTTGGCTTGATGGAGCTCGACTAAAGAACCGGCATATTATGATAGGTATGTAGAGGGTATGGGGATGTATATTGAGTTTGATAAGGGGTTTTTCTCCCGGAGTAAAGCATCCTGCTGTTGCCAGCTCTGTCTGTCACTGTCATCCACTCCTCTGCTCTTGGATCGCTTCCCTTCCATCAGCTTGCTTTTTTCCCTTTTCCCATTTTTGGTCTCGAAACTGTTCAGAATTTGAGGGAAATAGAAGGCGACTGTCCCCTCGGGTGATGGCTTCACTCGTATGCAGTCACACAGTCCACCTGAACTGAATTGTGGATTGGCTCGCTTCAAGACTTTGTTGTCACTCACATTCTAACTATTGATTGTGTGGAAGCTGCGTGAGCGAGGGATTTTTTGTTTGTTTGTGTGTTGTGTTTGCGCACACAGGGGTTATGTGTGTGTGTGTGTGTGTGTGAGAGAGAGAGAGAGAGTGTAGGGGGGAATTGGCAGCTCTAACTTTGTGTAGGTGAATGCAAGGACTACTTTGGAGTGAACTTTTTGAGTGCTGGCACTGGCAGTATACACACATCTCCCACACACCACTAAACCCACACAACAAAAGAATATGTTTGTTCTATAGGAGCTGATGCGGCGCTCCCAGATTTTAACATTATTTCCTTCTCTCTCGCTGTTTTTCTAGGTCAGGAGATTTGATCCTAAGGGAATGGTGCTGCTGAGATGACCTGCGTGACCTTACTTTCCTCAAGAGATCATTCTCCAATCAAAAGAGTGGAGGGAAAACTATCTGGGACATGGTTGGCAGGTTCACATGATGGACAGGTGATGGACTCTTCCATCATCTTTCTCCACCAGTGACTCGGCCTGCCAGCCCTCCCTCTGAGGCACAAGTGTGTACCAGCAGTCCAAGGCCCCCTATTTCTCTGCCATGGTGACATAAGCAGCGCTGCAATATGAGGGAGAGCCAACGTGAGACCGTCTCGTTTCTTTCTCCAGTAGCTGCTGCAGCTGCTATCTTAACACTGTTCGTATTTAGCTCCATAACAAGACTGACTTTGTGGTGAATAATCCCTGCTCGCCATTTCCTATCCACCCGGAGAGAGACCGTCCCCAAGGCGTGTTGCTGGACCGGTGGGGCGGAGCGGCGTGGTGCGAGACGATGCTGGGATGTGTGACACGAGTCCGTCGGCTGGTCCGTCTCCTCCCCCTGCAGACCTCCCTCCTCCTCCTCTTTCTCTTCTGCACCGTCAGCGTCTTCATCTCTGCCTACTTCCTCTATGGCGTCAAGCGGGAGCTGGAGCCGTCGGGAGGGGGCGTATCTGGGGCCGACGGAGCGTCCGCCGACTCCGATGACCCGAGGGTCACTCCGTCCCGGCTACTACCTCTGCGAAGCGTCTCAGGGGGCCCCGGGGGGGATCCCGGAGGGGCCAGGACAGATCCTGTGGTTCTGGTGTTTGTGGAAAGCCAGTATTCTCAACTGGGTCAGGAGATTGTGGCCATCTTGGAGTCTGGCCGGTTCAGGTACAGGACTGAGATCTCCCCCGGTAAAGGGGACATGCCCACATTGACAGACAAAGAGAGAGGGCGTTTCACACTGGTGATATATGAGAACATTCTCAAGTATGTAAACTTGGACGCCTGGAACCGAGAGCTGCTGGACAAGTACTGTGTGGAATATGGAGTGGGCATCATTGGCTTCTTCAAGGTTAGGACAACACCACACTCCCTCTGCCTCCCTCCCTCCTCTCCCTCCTCTCACTCACACCTTCTGCCCTGTCCATCTGGCTATGCCGTCTCTAAGGAGATGGGATTCGCAGGGTTGGAAAGACCTGCCTGGTTCAATATCACTCAGTCCCACTGCACTGTTTCTCTTATGTTCTGTGTATTTCTTGTTTTTCTTTATTCTGCAATCTGTTCTCCTTCACTCTTCTTACCCAGGCTGTTCTTTATTTTTTCTAGTTTTCTCTCCTTTGTTTTTAGTTTCTATAAAGTCTTCAGACTCTGTACCTCTTTCTTCCTCTCTCTCTCTCTCTCTCTCTCTCTCTACTCCTCATCTCTCTCTCAGTAATCCCTAGCTGAGCCTGTTTGCCCAAGGCCTGTTTTCAGGTCTTATGGTTTTAATCACCATCTCTGAGCCATGGAAAGAATATAGAAGGAGATGTGGAGGCATGGATGGTGGTGTAGGTGAAGGTTAGGAAAGGAAGCCTGGTGGGATTTACTGCCTATTGGGAAAGGAGGAAGTAGGGCGAGGGTGTGCATCCCAATGACCAGGACACACAACACTGCTGCTCTGAACCAAACTGTTTGCAGTAACAAATATCGGTATGCCAGATTTGAGCTTCTTGCATACATCTGCATTGGCATGTATGTTGATATAGATAACAAGTAATTGCTGTACAAAAATGTGCAAGTTATTTTTGAGGTAATTAAGGATACTATTAAGCGGGTCGTCTTAGCAGGAACATTTTCAACTGTGAATTGTTGCCTTTAGTACATACCATGTTCAAAGGAACCCTATTGTTCATGTTATGTAAAGTATTTGTTTTTGTTTTATTTTAATACTTTTACCTACATTAATGGGGTCTGTGGGGCCTAAAAACCACCAGGAGAGAAAGTTGGTGTCAACAAAACCCAAGAATGAAAGAATATCTGCTGATGTTTTTCTTAATGCTCATATACAGTTATTTGCCTAAACAAAAAATCCAGTATTTGTGGGAGCTCTAGTTTGCAGGACACACAGTGCATGTCAGCGTTAACTTGTTAACTTTCTGTATCCACACACACACACACACACACACACACACACACACACAGTGGTACAATTTTTAGTAAGGCTTAACTAAATGTGCAGGAGAAAGTGGGACTTATGAATCTGTGGCAGTAGAGATGTGAGAGAATTGGAGAATGACAAATGTAGGAGGGGAAATTTCAATGAATAATCACTGAACCCTCAGTCTTTGAATCTTAGAGGACACAGCAGGAGGTTATTTCATTTTGACTGCAATCTCAGAGCATAGCAGATTGAGCATAGCAGGTAGAAGCTGCCTCATGCCTTCACGTTTGAGTAGGCCTGACATTCCTTATTTCACACATGATTGGAGAAATTGGGGAATTATATCCAATACATTTCTGTCTTCATCACTGTGGTGTATGATGAATCTGTGTGATTTCTCTGACTCTCTCTCTTTCTCTCTGTTGATCAGGCCAATGAAAACAGTCTGCTCAGTGCACAGCTGAAAGGCTTCCCCCTCTTTCTTCACTCCAACTTGGGTCTGAAGGACTGCACAGTCAACCCCAAGTCCCCCCTGCTCTTTATCACTCGATCCGGGCAGCCGCTGCCAGGTCCTCTCCCAGGGGATGACTGGACCGTTTTCCAGTCCAACCACTCAACATACGAGCCCGTGTTGCTGGCCAAGACCCAGTCGGCGGAGAGCATTGCATCGATGGGGCAGAACGCCGCTCTGCTCCCGTCAGTGGTGCAGGACCTGGGGCTCCATGATGGTATCCAGAGGGTCCTGTTTGGCAACAACTTGGTGTTCTGGCTGCACAAGCTGGTGTTTGTGGACGCTGTGGCCTTTCTGACGGGAAAGAGGCTCTCGTTGTCCTTGGAACGCTATATCCTGGTGGATATAGATGACATCTTTGTGGGCAAAGAGGGCACTCGCATGAAGGTGCCCGATGTAAAGGTGAGGTTTTTTTGCATTTGTTTCAGAGTGGAAAAACTTTGTCAGAATAGAAACCGAACCCACTTATGTATTCATCAACAGCCCTTTGCCAAAATGTAAAAATTGCTTTACACGTAGCATGTGCTACCCCTCTGCCAGTCATACAGAAACCCCTTCTTCTTGCTCCTCTTCTCCTCTTGAATGCGTTTGTCCCAGTAGGCCGCTCAAAGCTGACAGGCCCCACTGCTCACACTGTCACAGAAGCTCCACAGCAATGAATATTTCAGGGGCCCAGAGACGTACAAAGAATGTTGAAAAGCTCCTTGCTTGCGTCCCCTCAGAGCAGAACAGACCCCCCTCACATGTGGAGGCAGAGGGTATAAGAAAACATTATGGAAGAAGCATCAAGGCCGCCACACTGGCAGCGCAACAGCAAGCTTTTAGGAACGACTCGCACTCTGACAAGTTGGAGAAATCTGAGAGAGTGAGAGAGGGTGTGTGCTGGGAGTCTCATCCAGCATGGAGATCAAATGAAACAAACACCCGAATCAGAGGAGAGAAAAATATCAAACAGAATGAAGGAGAGGAGTGATGCAACTGGGAGTGGATTTTGGATGTTTACCGATAGAAACTTGCAGAATAAAATATGTATGTGGGCATGCGTGCGCCTGGGTGTTCACGCTTCCTCATTAATGCGCTCGTGCACCAGTGTGAGCACAATGTGTATTGACTCATTCTCCTTTCCTCCCACTGTTTAAGGCCCTGCTGGAGACACAAAGGGAGCTGCGCACTCATGTGCCCAACTTCACCTTCAATCTGGGCTTCTCAGGGAAATTCTTTCACGCTGGTAAGAAGCAGCCTCTGAAGACAACCTTTGCTACTGTGAACTCGAGTACAGATATGGGCATGCATGGAGATAACACTTTTTAAGATTGTAAAGTTTTGATTCACGTTATTTTAATTTTTCTACCCCTCTTCTTCTCGTTCTTGCCCTGGCTTTATTTCTTCTCCTGTTTATCTCCCACATGCTTTACTCTAATGTTTAAACTTTTTCTCTCTGACTTTCATTTCCTCCTTTCTTATCACTGACCCCATTTCACCTTTGCCTCTTCTTTGTCTCTGTCCATTTTTATCTCCTCAATTTCCTCTTCGCCCATCACCCATCGTTTTTCTGTTAACCTCTTCGTCTCCCTTCGTCTCCTCTCTCCTTTCCTGTCCGACTGCCTCCCCTTCTCTGTCATGTCAGGATCCGATGAAGAGGACCTGGGAGACGACCTGCTGCTTTCCTATGTGAAGGAGTTCTGGTGGTTCCCTCACATGTGGAGCCACATGCAGCCCCATCTATTCCACAACCAGTCCGTGCTAGCCGAGCAGATGTTGCTCAACAAGAAATTTGCCATGGTGAGTCACATGGGGCGAAGGTCAGATCACAGCTTTGTGTGAGCACTGTGATCAGAGCTGCCCTTGTTTATCCCATCTTCCTTGTTCAAATAGGCAGTCCTAGGAAATATGTTTATGCTATGCTAAATAAGTTATAATCTGTAAGATTTCAGTCCTGGTTGATGTAAGTGTGGTTTCATGCTACTGTAAACACTACTTGAACAGCTACTTTTTCAGGAATACAACAGAAGAGCGTCTGGTGTATCTGTTTACAGTGCAGCCAAACAAATGTATGTTGTCATAATTAAGAAGTCAGTCAGAAATAATGAACTGTGATCAGCTTTCGTGATGTTTTCCACTCAGCAGGTGGACACCGTGGAGTTGGCTATCTTGCTCGAGTTGGAGGTGTCGCCTGCAGCTCCTAATCTAACAGCTCACTGTGGCTATTAAAAATGATCCGTTGACAGAAATATGATGGTCTGAATTTGTTGACACATTTCTGACTCGAATTTGACTCTAATTGCAACGACTAACACGAGTTTCCTGCGGCTGCTTCACAATAAAATCCACACAGTGTTTCACCTGTTGCACACATTTAATGTAAAGCAGCAGCAGGAGGATGCTCTGTTTGCGTTAGCAGCAACTTAATACGGATCTGATACAGCTGTAAGAGAGCGAACGGTAAACAGTGCCAAAATTGCGTCGTTCTACTGTGAATCCCTTGGGCAATGAGGCAATCTGAATCCATTGGAGGAATGGTGGACCCTGCCACTACCTACTATGTAGAGATAACTAAGACAGAAATATGCTAACATAAATGGTATAAAAAATGGGGTTGGATTTCATTAATTGCAAGGCTTATATTGTAACTTTAGTATGGAACTTGATGGGTGTTTGTGAACCTTGCCTTCTTTTCATTCTATTTTCATCTTTCCTCCTAACTCTCTCTCTCTCGAACTTTCATCCTCTAGGAACATGGGATCCCCACCAACATGGGCTATGCGGTGGCCCCCCACCACTCTGGCGTTTACCCTGTCCACATGCAGCTGTACGACGCCTGGAAGAAGGTCTGGGGCATCAAGGTGACCAGCACAGAGGAATACCCACACCTGAAGCCTGCCCGCTTCCGGCGAGGTTTCATCCACAGCGGCATTAGTGTAAGACCACTTCTCATACACACCATAAGGCCTCATTATCTTGTTACCTCTGGCCCATTGCTTTCCCTCCACTCAGCTTCTCAGCATCCACTAGCCTTTCAGCCAATAATCCCTCTCAGGGTTCTCTTTCACCATTTACATATGCTGTCCTTCATTCATTAATTATCGCTCCATCTACACCACCTCCAGTTCTTTTATATTTATTCTTCTATCATGGCCAACAGTATCTCTCCATCCTGGATTTTTCCATCATCCTCCTTTCCTATCTGCCTCTATTTTTCTTAAGTTTTGTCCCCAAACATGCTGATCGGAATCCATAGAGGCAACGGACGTCCTGAGAAAGGCAGTCATTTAATTATGGTTTCTGGGCTGTTGTAGTCCTCTACAGAGTGGGAGATGATAACATAGTCAAGTGAACCAGTCTTGCATTAGACACCTGTCTGAGTAGTGCTGCCTAGCAGGCCTCAGCACCATAATGAAGACCGACATCTCTGGCAACAGCATAGCAAATGCCTGCACATAACCAATCACTGAATTGTCAACACCCAGAAAAACTGCACTTTATTCAGCTCCACAGCGCTAGCCAGTGCTGAATAATATAGTTATGAGAGCAGAATTAAAGTTGAAAAGATTACATTCAAGAAGGTCAAAAGAAGGAAAAAATCTTATCTGTTTCTTTCCCAGGTTGACCTTCACCACTGATAGAAAACAGTGCAGCCTCAGTCCAGTTCCTTTGTAGTGTTGGCATTCACTCGGCCTGTGTGGTCTCAGAGCTATATTTCCGTCCTTGAGATAGTGCAGTCTGAATGGACAGTCTCCACTGCTTACTGATGATTGATATTCAGTTCCCCAGACACTCCAAACTGTAAATGCATTTCCATGAATTTCCATATAGACTCAGTGTGAATAAGAGGTTTGCTTTGGCTAGATGAGCTGCATAATATGAATGTTATTGAAAGCAAACAATGTGTGGGGTAACTGCCTGGAGTACTGACAGCTCCGCTCTCAGTGGAGGGCTGATGGTGTGTGTGTTTGTGTGAATGCATTTCTTCTTCTTTTTGTTGTGTATGTGTGTATTCCCCCCCCCCACCTTGTTTTTGCCCTTTTGGTTTGGTGACTTTGGTTTGGTGAAACTGTGTTTCTTTTTTTTTTTTGTTTCCCAGGTGCTGCCCAGGCAGACGTGTGGTCTTTTCACACACACCATCTTCTATAAAGACTACCCAGGCAGTCCAAATGAACTGGACAAGCTCATCAATGGAGGAGAGCTCTTCCTCACTGTTCTACTGAACCCTGTGAGTCAAATACACATCCACACAGCACAGCTTTGGTCTTGCACACTTGGAAACCCATTTAACTGGTGGTATAAATTGAAATATCAACGAGGGACAGGACAATGACTAGTCAGTGACTCACGCAGTGATGTCGGTGTCGTGCTTTCTCTTTTTACACTACTGTGAGAGCTTCTTTTATTGGAGCCGAAATGCTGAAATGTTGAAAATTTCTCAGATTCAGTGTCTGACTTTTTAAAACCAAGCCATGTCCAAACTGTGGAATAAGCAACATTTGTTCAAGCAATGTCATCATTGTTTGCTCTCTCCATTTATGTATCCATTTCACTTTTTCTTAAAGAACAAATGTTGAAGTCTGAAAGGAAAGTATTCAATTGCTGTCAGTTGTTTTAAGTGCCCTAACAGTGACCCTGCCTCAGTTAAAGAATGGGTGCACAATTATTCAAGTCTTATAATAGCCAGGCGTTAATATGAACATTGCAACAAGTTTTGCTAGTTGTAATCACGCCTACTGTTCATTATGGCCCTTAAGATATTTATTCCCAAAGCGACAGTGTAAAAAATCCATAGTCCTTGTTTTCTGTAAAAACTTCTATTCCGAAGTTTATCTGATACTAACATGAGGCTTCAGCAGTCTGGGTTAGACAAATCAAGTGGGTATGTTCTAAAGTTACTGTCTTTTTACTACAAAATCAGTGTCATCTCTGTGTTATTGTGCCCTGACCATGGCTCGGCAAGAAAAGACCGTCCAAAGGGAAATTTTGACTAAATATAAAAAAAAAGCTATCTGACTCAAGCTTGATTTGACTCAGCCTGTTGACGCTTCATATTGAATTTAGATGAACTTAGGAATGTATTTTTCCAAAGAATGAGGACTGTGGACTTTGTCCTCCATTGCTTACATTGAAAGAGTGTCATGAGGGTGACAGTCTTTCAATGTAACGGACAGGAGAAATTATAAAATTATTTATAATTTCAATTATTTATAAAATGCAAAGGCAATTATCAGATTTTAGAAGCCAGAACAATCAAATGTTTGGCATTTTCATTTTGTTGACAAATCAATTCATACACTAATTGTTTCAGCTCCAGCTAAATTCATATCATGGTGCATATTTCTAATAGTGTGCCATTTACAGTTTATACAACCCATCCCCAAGTTAAACCATATTGAGTTAACCTCCATCCCCTTTTAATAAATCTAACTCTGCCTGTTGCCCGTTGCCTTCCCATTCACAGATTAGTATCTTCATGACCCATCTGTCCAACTATGGGAATGATCGCCTCGGCCTCTACACATTTAAAAGCCTGATGATGTTCGTCCAGACGTGGACCAACCTGAAGGTGCAGACCCTGCCTCCTGTCCAGCTGGCTCAGAAATACTTCAGCCTGTTCCCCTCTGAGAGAGATCCACTCTGGCAGGTAAGAATAAAATATTGATGATGTTTTTTTATTCATGTATTTGTTACATTTTTATTTGTTTGGCAGTAAAGCCAAAATTTGCATTCAGTAGTAATTTTTTTGACAGCTTATATTCCAGTAATGTAATGCTGCAATAACAACACAATATAGCGGTACCCCAAACACCTCGTATCCCTTTAAAATACGATATTATACAGTAATAGCTTGGATCCTTTGCAGTACATACCACATACAGACGCAGCTGCTTGTGTATGACTTCAGTAATGAGTCATTGTTTTATCGGTGGATGGAGAGCAATGTCATAACCCATGCAGTCATATTTTATTAAATGTATTTCCTTTGTTAACTCCAGTGCCTGACAAACATTTTAGTAAACAAAGGTTAACTTGCTTTCTCTTTTTATTTTTTTTCATTTACATATTTGTTAGAATTCTGTTGCAACCATGCTTAAAACAAAGGACTGTTTATCTTTTTGTGGCTACAGGATCCTTGCGAGGACAAAAGGCACAAGGACATCTGGTCCAAAGAGAAAACATGTGACCGCTTCCCCAAACTGCTTGTCATCGGGCCTCAGAAGACAGGTGAGACGCAGTACTTCAACACCCCCTACAGGAGGAATTTGGAAATGATTTAATCTGAAGTTTGTCACTCAGTTCAAAGCAGATGTGTCATGTTTTGAGTGGAATGAATGAGGTTGTGCTTATTTCTTTGAAAATCAGAGATAGTAGTAGTAGATTGTGATTTATTTTTAAGGTGCCACAGTTACCTGTAGTTCCCTTTTTACATTGTTCATCTTCACTGTACCTATAATGGGAAACACACTCCCTCAAACCTCGTTCAAAAGTTATTTTCTTCCGCCTTATCTTTTCCTTCTTGTCAATACTGTTCTTTCTTTTCCCTCTCAGGGACGACTGCGCTCTACCTTTTTCTTGGCATGCACCCTGACCTAACCAGTAACTACCCCAGCAAAGAGACCTTTGAGGAGATCCAGTTCTTCAATGGGCACAACTACCACAGAGGCATTGACTGGTAAGAAACCTCACAGATAAACCTCAGTAACATAACAGTGCTGCGCAGCAGTTGGCTACCAACCACATTTAACCAGCCATACATTCAGAAATATCCCTGTTATATAATTACTGGGTTTATTTGCATGATTTTATGGGTAATGTTTCCTTTGGTTTGAGTTTTTACTTGTTGTTTTTTACGTTAAATTTGGTGAGTCAATCTTCTTCACTAACTCTTCAATCTAGTACATAACCTAAGGCATTGCTGGTGACAGTATTGTCAGCATTTGGAATTAGAATTTCAGGAGAAATATTGTGCAAAGCATTTAAAGTTACAAAAACATGAAATAACAGTTAAAAAACATTTCCCATTAAATTGCAAACCCCGAGATGGCAGGGGTGTTTTTATTTAATGCAAATTAAATTAAGAATCAAAATGCAAATGATGTCAAGACAACAACAAGAAATCAACTCATTAATAAATTTCCTAAGAACAAGACCATTAACACAGTATACACATATTTGGTTAGAAATTAGTTTAATTGATTTAAAAACCTGCATCAATGAGAAGCTTCATGCATCACAGCATAAAGAGTCCAACACTAAATTGACTTGGCAGGAAATGTATGTGAGTGGGCTGCACAAATATTAACATTGTGCAGTGTTGCTAGATGTTTTTTTTTAACACGCTGTTGCACATGGCCAATCACCCACACAGCACACAGAGAAATTCTCCTTATCTGCGGAGAGCAAATTGGACCAGATCAACTATGGCTGCTTGTAACACATTGTATATTTGTGTTCGCTGTGTTTGTGTGTTAGGTATATGGAGTACTTCCCTTTGCCCTCCAACACCAGTTCAGACTACTACTTTGAAAAGAGTGCCAACTACTTTGACTCTGAGGTGGCTGCTCAGAGGGCTGCAGCTCTCCTGCCCAAAGCCAAGATCATCACCATCCTCATCAACCCAGCGGACAGAGCTTACTCTTGGTACCAGGTCAGTCACAGGCAACCCTAAAGCAGAGAAACATCTAATAATGTTAACTTTGTTAACTGTAACGTTTGTGGGATTTCACACCACCCAGTGCTTTATTCATCTCTGTACAGGCTCCTTTAAATAAAAGTCACTGTAATATAATTAGGAAGTTATTTTAGACGTTTCCTCCTCACTTCTCTTGTCTGCCCACAGCACCAAAGAGCCCATGATGACCCAGTGGCATTGAAATACTCCTTCCATAACGTCATCACTGCAGGCCACGACGCTCCAGTCAAACTACGGGTCCTCCAGAATCGCTGTCTGGTGCCAGGCTGGTACGCCATCCACTTGGAGCGCTGGCTCAACTACTATCACTCCAGCCAGGTACCGTGGGTGTATTCATGCACATAATGGTGGGCAGTATACAATAAGTGGACGAATACCAATGTTAAGTGTTTCAGACCAGCCAAGTTAGCTCAAGTCGGGATGTAAATCAAGCTTTATAGCTGGCAGGCATGTATTGTTTTCCAGCACGGTTTGAGGTTAAGGGGGTTTGTTTACTCTTTTGCACAGACCGTACAGCACTGTTTAAATGCAGCTGACCATGAGTCAACTGAACTGCAGTCAGTGCAGTCAGCATTTCTTCATCTCTGTTAAAAAAACAAACATCCAGCAGCAGGTCATTTGATTTAGACTTCATTGTGGTAATAATAAAAAGAAAATGAGTATTTTTGAATCAGCAACAATTTAACACATTGAATTTTTTGATTTTTTGTGATGACGACGTGACATTTGTTACTGTTTGTGTGTCTCACCCAGTTGTTAGTATTGGATGGACAGATGCTTAAGACTGAGCCTGCTTCAATCATGGACAAAATCCAGAAGTATTTGGGCCTGGCCAACATCATCAACTACCACAAGATCCTAGCGTGAGTACCATCCTTCATTTTAAGTCACTCACTGTATAATATTTTTTAACTGCCGAGCTTGAATGAATTCACAGACTGCTACATAGCTTTAGAGTCCACAGATTACATCAGTTGTTTGAAGCTGGCAGAGAGCAGTCACTGTACACCACATTTGTATGCAACAAAACCAGTTCTGAAACAAGTTTCAGGTGTTCAGCAAACAATACAAGGAAGATGCGTAGGACTTAATTTTATTCATTTGGCAGAAATCAGATTCTGCTCTTGTTTTTGTGTAGAAATTAACAATCCATTGCAAGGCTTTGTTCTTTTTAGACTTTAGGGTGAAAAAGCAGACTATGAATCGCAGATCCCTGGTTCTAGTCTGCCTGCAGCCTTTTCTTACATCTTTCTCTCCCTTGTTTGTCTGGCATCTTATAAAGACATAAAATGGCCAAAATACATTAATTAAATTTTTTTTTTTAAGATGTAACTTTTCAGAGATGTGTGATTGATAACATTCTTTTATGTTATTATTATGTTCAGATTCGACCCTAAAAAAGGCTTCTGGTGTCAGCTGTTGGAGGGAGGGAAAACCAAGTGTTTGGGAAAGAGTAAAGGGCGCAGGTACCCTGACATGGACCCTGAGGTATGATATATTTCCAAGAATTTTGCTATAAGAAATACATTTTACCTATACATTGTTTCATTTTCACAATTTTTTAGCATATTCTTGTACATGTGATTTCATCTTGCCTCTTTTTTTCCCTCCTTCAGTCCCAGGGTTTCCTCAGGGAATACTATAGGGATCACAACATTGAGCTGTCCAAGCTGCTCTACAGGATGGGTCAGCCACTGCCCAGCTGGCTCAGAGAAGAGCTGGTCCACACCAGGTAGCAGCACCACAGGAGGAGCCCACAGCTCCACACACTGAACCACAGCTCGACCCTGCTGGGGGACACTGGCCGAGTGGCCTGAAATGTTGAAGATCCCAAATAGTTTTGAAAGAGACATATATGGAGATATGAGCTTGGGATGCCCAACTAGAACTCAAAACTTAACCGCGATCTTCCCAAATCAACAGGACAACAGTGGGTGATGAGCAAGAAGAGAGCACAGTTGCTTTCAGCAGCTGGTCGCTCTCCCCTCTCTCCCTTTCGAGATGGCGTTACTCCCCTGCAGGACGAAAACCAGGACCGTGGAAGCCCTAATGATGGCCTCCACTGATGCCTGAAGAAGAAGGAAAGGCGCAGTAATGCACAGGAGCGACCTTCAGTGACTTGATAATCACACCCCTGCTCTCCTTAATCAAACCTTCCCTTCTTCGCATGAACTTCATCTTGAAAAATCAAAAGGAAGGAAAAAAAAAGTCTGGCGTTTTAGCAGTCTTGACAGTTTTAGCTCTGGGAAAGAGGTGGAGGAGATGAACACAACATCACCTGTGTCTCCTATCTATGAAGTTGTGGAGCAGATTTAACCAGGCAACATAACATTGACTAAATGAACGACAGCCTGATTGACAGAGAGACATTGGTTTTAAATGCCTTTGACATAAGTGAAGTGTTTGTATGAGAGGAGAATGGGACATCTGGAGTCTTGACTCAGGCTGCATGTTGTAGCCTCATTTGATAGGCCTTGGTAGAATCTAGTTATTGCATTTACAAGTGCCAGGACAGAATCTTCATTAAAATATTACCACATGGACTTTTGAGGGTTCTTTTTTTTTTCTTTTTTTTTTTTTAAAGATTTATGTTTTGTTTTCTTTACTTGGATTTTGTTTTAACGTTTCTATAATGCTGATGGCAATGCATTATTGTAGAATGTACCAAAACTAAACATCTTAGCTCAGTTTTTCTCGTATAGGCCAGATGTACAGTAGACTGGTTTGTTTAACTGTTCTGCTCAGCCTCCTCTGTAGTCAGTTCCATGACTGTTAAATTGGCTAAAGCAGGAACAGTAGGATAGATGTTGAAAGCACAATATTTAAGGCACTCAAGTGAACATCGATTCTGAACAGAACAGGTTACTGGAAAGCACACTAACAAAATGGATCCTGCTACAATCTGTGAAGAAGATCATAAGCTAGCTACTGTATGTTTAATTAAACACTCTGGTCCGAGAGATTCAGATAGTGTACAGAACAAGATTGTGCATTTCAAATCTGTTTTCAGCATCGTTTGTTGTTTTTTTCAAAACTGTATATTTTGTCTTATATTTTGTGTCATTTCATTTAATAGGCGAGTTTAAGTTTGGGCAGGGGAGGTGGGCGGGGGGGATAAGCTGTCTCTGGGAAAAACGTTTAAAGTTGCCAGGAAAACCAACAGTATGCCCAGTGAGACCATACGGACATTTGGTTGTCGGTCAAGGTGTTACCACTGCAACTAGATGTCAAGCATAGATAACAAAAAGCTGCTCTTATTGCAATAGTTTTGTACAATGTTCTGATGTAATAACAATGCACATGTCGGTCCTTTTATTTCCAGACTTTGTAATGTACATAATCGAAAAAACCCTCGGTAGACCTAAATTATTGAATGTGTGAATTGGGTTTACACTCTCCATCAGCCCATTCCCATAGTGTGAAATGTCAGTGCTGTACTGAGGGGAGTTTGGATTATTTCATTGTGCGGAAATGTGTCGCTAAGATTGTTTCCTCTCATGTCCTCTCACTGCCAACTATTGTACACAGGTACTGAGTCTCTCCATATAAAGTATTAAGTGATAACACATAACAGCAATGATGGTACTAATCTCCTGGACTGTATGATAAAGATTTGTAATTGTTGTCAATAATTTTTACAGTGTAACTAATATTGTCGGTGCTTTTTAATTTGCAAATAAAACACCACTGTATTTTTCAGTAGTTGGATCTTTTTTCCCTCCTTTCTCCTACTTATATCTATTAACAGAACAAATCAATTTTTATTTAATTGTGCGTCACAAAGCAGGAAGATGGCAAGTGCTTTTGTGCAGAGATTTCTGGGAACTTGGACTGTCTGGCTTGAATACGACCAGAAACCACATTGGTTTGTCTTTTGGTTTCACTTCATAGTGAGGTACTTTCGAGAAGAAAGCAACCTGAATATCTCTAATAATCACATGAAGCATAAACCTATTCAGCAACAAAATAAGACTTTTGTTGTTGTTTGTCCTTCTGATGTTTCACCCAGTCCAAGGTAGATTAACATGTGGCTCATGTTACCTTAGTTTTAATTCCTTGTTGGGAAAACACCAAAAATGTACCAAAGAAAATGTCTTCGCCTATTGCTACAGGAAGTAAACAGAGGCCAGCAATTTAATATAAGATGAACTGCTACACGTAAAAATAAAATAAATACATTTTCATGGTTTCTACTGACTAATATTTCAGAATAAGAGCATTTTATTATTGTTAAATGTATTAGTGCTCTATTATTGTTGGTATTAGAGGTATAGTACTTTTGTTTACTTTTTGCCTTTATTGATTGCTTCTTTCTTTTCCCTGTAAAGCACTTAGTGTAAAGCACTAATAGGAAAACATAAACTATGTATATATAGCCTATATATACATACAAATAAAGCTTAAAATATTCTCAAGTAATACTACTTCTCTAAGTAATAATACATGTACAGTAGTATTTTAAAAACACCTATTAGTAGTATTAAACCTACTTTAACCGAATACACCATGCTAGCTTAGTTAGAGTAAGCATAAACAATAGAAAATACCATATAATAAACAAGTGCAGGTCTTAAATTCACCATGCTCCTTCACTATTGTCTGCCTCTATCAACAAGTGATGATGATAATCTGACCAATCACAGCTCGCACGCTCTCACAGCGGCACTGAGCCACCTCCCCAGCGCTTTTAAGACGGGGGGGACTTTCCACATCCCTTCACCTTTCTCGGGAACCTGTCTGGTTGTCCTTCCTTATTTGACCATTTATCTCCTTGAACAGCTGTGCTCAGTGTATTTTGTTGCTTTGAAGCGGCTGAGAGAAACTTCTCGAACAGATGGCCCACTCTCCAGAAGATGCACCCCTGGCCACAGGGAGTCTGGCAGGCAGCGATGAAGCCCTTGTTCTCTCTGGAAGACCAAGAGGGTGAGAGGAGCTTACTTTATAAATGTATACTCATAACAGCAGCTGTTTGCTCACTAGGAGCTGATGAGCTTATGTTTGCTGATAAAGTACTTGCTCCTCTATGTACAGCTTGGTTTTACTCAAACACTTAAAACTTAAAATGTTTATGTATCACAGTTCAAGTTATTTAGTGCACTTATTGACATTATGCATTTGTTTGAATTGTGTTTATATATTCTGTTATTCCTAAATGGGA
>NW_023339785.1:15585250-15603184 GCF_004916995.1 Morone saxatilis | reverse complement strand
TTTTTTTTTGCATTAAATATCTTCAGTAACATTCACTTCACCCTGCACCAAGAGAAGTAGTCTGCCTAGTAACTGGTGATGATGAGGTCATGCTATTGGTTCATAATTAGCCACAGAGAAAAACACTGGCCAATGCTCTACATTTAACTTAGAAATTAGTTTAAAACATCATGTAAAGGTATTACAATTGAATTACATGTTTTAATTAATGTCTATAATGTATAAAACATTTTGTGGGAGGAATCACGCTCATTGTTTTCCTCACCTCACTGACTATTTTTTTTTGTTTCATTTAAATAATATTCTATTCAAATAACATATAACTAAAACTAACATCCTCATATAATTGTCAGATTAGATATATCTTGACATTGTTTACATCACATGGAGGTACATGTTCTTTCCAGTTTGTGGGTTGAAGTTTCACTTTTTTATCGTAGCAGAACAGTTAATAAAATAAATGAATGTACAGTTGTGGGCTTGAACCTTTTTATAAGCAGGAACAAACATTTTACACCGATTTATACATCTTAAATAGACTCTAAATAGCAGCTGGGCGTGTACTTCCTTACATCAGGGAAAGATGTCTGCCTAGTAACAAGTGATGTTCACTTTTTATTGGCTAATAATGAGCCGCAGAGAAAAAGGCTGAATACATTTTGGTTTAGGACTTCTATATACATTATTGTAAGTATTAATGTCATGAATTCAAGGGATTACTTTGTTGTTGCTTTTCTTTTGTTTGAGATTGTTTGTTTGCATATGGGTTTTTTTTTGTGTGTGTGCTGGACAGTCCAAACTAAGTATTAAAACAAAATGACTGTGAAAGTACGCACTTTTGGAAATACCCAAATAACTTTAATACCATGGCACATTTTGTAAAATGTGTCTGAATTTGGCTGTACGTCTCCCCCACACTTGTTATCCCCCCTCCCCTGCTGATTTATTCTGTCCAAGAAACACATCATTTTTATATTTCTCTTACTCTCAGGGGCTCCAACAGCCGTGCCTTGAAGATAGCAGGCCTGACAACCCTGGCATGTCTGCTGCTGGCCAGCCAGGTCTTCACTGCCTACATGGTATTAGGCCAGAAGCAGCAGATCCACACGCTGCAGAAGAACTCGGAGAGAATGACCAAGCAGCTGACCCGCTCCTCCCAGGGTAAAAGGGGGGGTGTTAAAGTCCTATCAGCTAGGGGGGTCCATTAGGTCATTTATGAGCAATAGTCTTCGTCAGACGAGTCTGTAGAATTGAGGATGTGATCTGAAGAGGGAAGTGAGAGTTTTTCTGTAAGGAACTTGATCTGAAAGCCGGACAGAGAAATGAAAGTTTTGCTGGTCTATTTCAGGTTCTTTAGTAAAAGTCTAAATCACGTCTGTGTGAATACAAGGTTTATTCATATGCATGGAGAGAGGACTCACACAGCAGTGACTCAGTCTGTTAATGTGTGGACAGACGACGGGGGGTGTTTTATGTGCACGGACCGGTCCATTCCATGCTTCATGAAGCTACAGTTATCATAATTGATTACATGAAATTCTGCGTGGACAGTGTGGTAGACAAGAATGAAGTCCTCCATTATTCTAACAATAAACCCTAAATTACAAAAGAATTTAAAGACTGTATAAATAGGAAAAAGCTAAGGTTTTTAGAAATAAAGACAGAATTCAAACAAAACTCCAAAAAACGTTGGGACACTGTGAAATCAGTTACAAACATGAACCCTGCAAAAAAAATAAAAAATGGATCGCGAGTAGTGTTCATCAAAAACCAGAAACTCACCCAGGCTTCCTCATATAAATATTTAGGTGTCCACATAGACGGCCTTTTTTGCTGGAAAACACACATTGATCACCTGTGCAATCGACTGCAGCAGAGACTTTCTAAGGCGATTGAGACTGGATGGCAGCCAGATCATGCTGATGTTTTACCGGGCGATCCTAGAGAGCATCATTAGATGTGGAATCACAGCATTGTTTGGCAACTTAACAGTGCAGCTGAATAGCAGGCCTGCCAGAACACACAAAATAGCTATGAGGATAATGAGGAAAGTATACGAGGCCGTACGAGCAAGCAGTCATGAAAAAAGCAGCAAAGATCTTTGTGGACTCTCAACATCCCCTCTTCTCTGAACCCTTTCGTAGAGTTTCTTACAGTCTCTTTCTAAGCTGCCGTATTGTCGGTGTTAAAATGTATAGTCAAAGGTGTCTTTCATGTTTTAAGATGTTTCACGCTGAGTTTGTGATGGTGTGTTTGTTTTTGTGAGGCAACAGATTGTAGCACTGTGCCCAAGACAAACCGTCCCTTGGGGACAATAAAGTTTATTCCAAGCTGTTATAAGCTGTTCGTTCTTTTGATTAACAGTTACAATATGAACCTTTAGCTGCTAAGTCACAATTCATCCCCTTACATGCTTCTTAGAGGGGATAAATCAGATTGTTTGCTATATGTATCATGTCAAGCAGTGGAGTTACCTTGATATATTATCTGGCACTGTGTGTAGCAGAGCTGCTGTGATGAAAAGCTAGGTTTGTGCCTGCTTTTCATTGTTTTATGTGTTTTAGTTTAAGTTGTTTCTGTGGGTAATGTTAAATATGTAATGGCAATATTTTAAATCAGGTAGTTGTGTGTATTTTATACCCCAAAGAAATTAGTTGTTATTAGGAGTTGTTTTTGCAGTCTCATAATTATTTTCTCTTTTGGTTTTCTTTGTTAATTAATTCCTTATTTTGTTTGTTTATTTTTTACAGCGGTGGCTCCAGTGAGGATGCACATGCCCATGAACAGCCTTCCTATGCTGATGGACTTCACGGATGAGGACTCCAAGGCAACCAAGACACCCCTGACTGTAGGTTAATTTAACTGTATAAAGCAAGCTTGTTTGAGACTTGAAATATTGTATATTGATGATGTATAATGAATGAATACATTTAAACATGAATGCAAAAAAACATTCTTCATATATTTGGCTCCTCTGTGTCCTCCCATCAGAAACTGCAAGACACTGTTGTCAGTGTGGAGAAACAGGTGAAGGATCTCATTCAGGACTTCCAGCTGCCACAGTTCAACGAGACCTTCATGGCCAATCTGCAGAGCCTGAAGCAGCACATCAATGAGAGCGAGTGGCAGGTAAAGCCGCGCACAGATTTACACAGAAACTATTAAAACTAAGATAAAAATAAATAAACTATCTTGTCTGTCCTGTTTGATTTCTTCAACATTTTGCTCTCTGCAGAGCTTTGAGTCCTGGATGCGTTACTGGCTGATCTTCCAGATGGCCCAGAAGACGCCTGTGCCCCCAACAGCTGATCCAGGTTACTGCAACTTTCTTTCTTTTACGTTTTAATGTTTTGCTGATGTTCTGAGACAGACTGGTGCGGTGACAGTAGTTGCTGGTTTTCCTACATGTCAGGGGTTTAAGGTCTGAAGACTGTAATATTTAACTGTGACGATATTGATGTAAGAGAGATATTTTTGAGGAAATACATGAGAAATCAATACCAGCTCTCACATGTGTATCTTGAATATTAGCCAACATCTTATTATCTTAGCATAAACACTGGAAATGGGGTAACAGCTAGCCTGGCTGAGTCTGAAGATAACAAAATCCACCTACTAGCACCTCTAACTTATTGTTACTTATTGTTCATAGCCAAGATATAATTCTGCACATAACCCCTCTAACACTGTGAATTTAACTGATTAAACAAACACGGTAATAGTGTTACAGCTGAGCTGGCTGTAGCTTGATATTTAATGGACACAAGAGTGTTACTTTTTATTTAACTCTCTGCAAGAAAGCAAGCAAGTGCATTTCCCAAAATGCAGCACTACTGCTTTAACTTCGCTGCAGTCACCAGTGATACACCAATCAGGCTTTTAATGTCCCACCGTTCTCTACTTTTTCCTAAATTCAGCCTCTTTGATCAAGACCAAATGCCAGATGGAGGCAGCACCTGGACCCAGCAAGATCGGGTCCTACAAGCCTCAGTGTGATGAGCAGGGCCGCTACAAGCCCATGCAGTGCTGGCACGCCACTGGCTACTGCTGGTGTGTGGATGAGACTGGCACAGCCATTGAGGGCACCACCATGCGCGGCCGCCCCGACTGCCAGAAAGGTAGAAGAGACAGATTAAAGGACTTGATTCAACGCTGCATGATTCATGCACATGCAAGGCTGTCATGGATGATGAAAGTAGCTTAATTGCCCTATTTTCCTGTTCATTTCAGGCTCAATGCCTCGCCGCGTGATGATGGCACCCAGGCTGATGCAGAAGACCCTCAGCTTTGATGGTGAGTGCTTCAAATTAGGGTTTTTAGTGGATAGTTACAATGTTTATTGACAAGCAGTTGTTGGCTGCTAAAACATCATTCATCACTTGCTGTGTTTTTCTTTTTTCCAGATCAGTAAAAGTCTTGGATGTTTCTCTGATCCACCAATCTTCGCAGGCATGAGTCATTTTAAGCTGGATGCTGACCCACATGCAGAATTTTTTTTCATTCCATCAATCAGTTAATCTTTCATGTATTCTCTTGATTTTAACCATTCTGCTGGCTGTTTGAAAATCAAATCAATAGAGGCCTGTTACAGTTTATTGCTTTTAATATTTGCAGTTTTTGTCTTTAAAACGGAATGATTTTGGGGTGTTCTCATTGACATTTTATCCTAGATGGTTCATATCATCTGCAGTATATTAAAGTGTGTGTGTTAAACATGTCTGTCTAAGGAATGCTTAAAGGGCCGGTTCACCCATTTTAAATATTTCCCCCTTACCTCTACTAGGTTTTACTTACCCATTTTTTAAGATATCATCTCTGAGGTGTATGCCTCGAGAACCCTGCAATGGAGGAGATTGGTTTGTTTGTGGTGCATACAGCATTGAAAAATTATATTTAACAATATAGTCACAGAAACAGTGTCCCTTGTTTCTCTAAATAACCCACAGACCACACTGGGGACAGTTTTCATCGGCATTATTTCTTTGGTAGTATTTCCAATAAAAACTGTAGCCAGTGTGGTCTGTGGGCCATTCAAAGTAATGGGGACACTGTTTCTTGAAAGAGATTGCTGGAATGTTTTTCAATGCTGCGTGGACGACAAGTGAAAACCCAGCTAATTGTTTTAATTTTTCATTGGGGTGAACCAGCCCTTACAAGTGTGCGACACTGTGACTGTATGAGGGATTGATTTTCCTGTGTAGGTATTGTAGGTATGTGTTAAGAAGGCTAAATAAAGTTTTCCTAACCACATTGTTTGCATTGTTATATGTCCAACCCAAGTCATGTCCTACTGAGATCAAATAACTGTAGAAGCTATAGACAAAATAAGGCCTAAATAAACTTGAACGTGATTAGATGCAGTGACACTTTGTCCTGGATTTTCTGGTATCTGTTTATGGTTTTGTTTCTGGTTTTTCCCTTTTCACTGAAGCACCCCAGACTTATTAAATTTTACACACTTCCTCTTCATAAACATGTTGCAGGTTCACCTCCTCATTCATGTTCTAAGATCATTATCCAAGAGAGACGGGCACAAAATGTGCAAAGTTAACAAGCTGGCACATTTTAAATGAGGCTGTACTTATCTTCAAATATTCATCAAATTAAATGAACAAAATCTGATAAACAAAGCAGAAAACCAGGTGGATTTCTGTCAGTGGTTTATATGTAGGTATGAAAAGTGTACTTTAACTTACTGTGAAAGTAGTGAAGTAGTAGTAGTACTCTTTGTACAGAAAAGGTTTTCCTGCCAGTGTTTTACTATTATATATGATATTTTCGGATTAATATTACTTCTTTAATGTGTATGTTGCATTTGATGTTTACGTTTATACTCATTTTGACTGCTTTATATTCTGTTGGGTAATTTAATATACAGCAATCCCTCATATTCTTTAAGATGATCACATGTTTGTAGTATTGCTGTCCTCTTAGAACCATGTATCTCTAATCAGTCGACTTTTTATGGGCTCAGAAAAACAATTCCTGTTCCTGTTAATCCAAAAGGCTTTTTAAATAGTTTTTTTAGCATAAGAAGTAGGATAATTTGGAGATACATAATTTTTACTGGACAGGGAGGGCATGGAAATTTGATATCTGAAAAATAACTAGTAACTGAATCTGTTGGCCAGATGTAGTGGAGCTCCTTTGTGGTGTTTTCACAGTCCTCGGAGCTGCTGGGTAGAGCATCTCTGTCAGGGGCGTCGCACCCACACTTTTTCTGCAGTTTTTCCGCAGTTTTGCACAAACGCCTTACTACAGTCGCTCCGTTTCTCTGGCCGCTCTGTGTCTGCGCTCGCTGCGGCTGCCTCCTCTCCCCCTCCCTCTCCTGTTGTTGCCTCAAACATGACACCGGCTTTGAGTTTCACCGGCTGATGATTCTGCCCATAGTAGACATATATACAGGTTCTGCCTCTCTTGGTGTGTTAGATTTATCGTTCAGCTCGTGCTGAGGAGGCGGGAACTAGCTAGGTTCATAGTTCACACCATCACCTGCAAATATCCACCCATAGACATATAAAGATGTATCCACCCAACTGTTGATCCTTTTATTAAGCGATCGCCTGATTTGATTTGTAATACACACAGTGGCGGGCGGGGTGGAGCTCTGAGCCTCATTGTTGGTGAAACCGTGGGAGAAGAAGTTATGGGTATTTACATCTCCCTTTTCCAGGTACTTTGAATGAGTGTTTCTGCTTTTGAAGTTTTTAAATAAGCTTGATATGTGTTTGGGAAGATGTTCTGTTTATGTTTTGTTGACATGTCGAGTGTTTTCGGTATTATATTTAGTTTTTTAGACTAATGCTAATTGCTAATTGGGATATTGTTCAGCAGCTAGCTAAATTCGGTTAGGGTCCCCCCCCCCCAGGAACCACATCCATCCCCCACACTTTTGAAAAGCTTGCTACGCCTCTGATCTCTGTTGGGGAGAGGTTATTGCTTCATATTCTTGTGGGTTACATATCCGCAAGGATAATTTTAATCACTGGAGAGTTGCTGACTAATCTATCTCCATGGTGATGATTATTTTGGAAATTTTAATTTTACTTTGAGGAACTGTATATCCGAGAAGATTATTGTCCTTCCTATTTTTTTTTTTTTAGAGGTCCTAAAAACAAGAAGGGAAGAAAAACACAAATGAGAATAAATAGGCTGAACTTCCAGTAGCCAACAGTTCTTGCAACAAATCCTCAACATTTACAGCTAAGATAGAGGGTAAGTACTTGACTTGAAGAGTCATTGTTAAATTCGTGTATTTTTAGGACCAGAAGGTAAAATTTAAAGCCTTTTAATATTTTTTAATGTTACTAGGATGCCATTTGTGATTAAAAATAAAGTTTGGTTCTATTTCCTTATCTTCATATATAAATTTCTTTTTTGGATCTTGACATTTTCAGATTTTGCTGTCAGTCTTTCTGCTTACCATGGCACTGAATCAGAGGCTGACTCTGCTCCTGCTTTTGGGACTTACTGTCACTTCAGCGGCCACTTCTTCGTGCTTTTTTAGTGAGGATGGGGCTCGTCGTTGTGTGTGCAACAGTATGGATATCCTTAACCCAGACAATTTGATGTGTCTTGAAGTTTTGGAGCTGGAGCTGAGAGATGGCACACTGGAGGTATCTGAGATGCCGGTCTCAGAACTAGCTCTTGTTTTTCAGCTGATCCAGATAAATAAACTCATTTTCAACAATGTCACCATCTCCGTTTCGTTCATCAGTGCAGTGATCCCATTTCTGCCAACGCATTTAAACGAAATTCACATCATTTCTTCCACTCTGGAAGTTGTCCAGCCTTTACAGCCTCCAGTGTTACTGGAAGCATCTAGAATCAAAACCCTCTACCTGGAAGACACAACAGTGGACCCCTCTCTCCTACAGCCCTCCTTCCAGGCTCTTCACCGCTGGTTGTTTGGTTCCCTGAAATCTCTTGGCCTTGTTCGTTCTGGACTAGTTGAGACTGACTGCATCTGGGCTCAAAGAGTAGAAAACCTGACTCATCTAGATCTGTCAGAGAACCCCATATCTTACACTAGCCTACAGAATATCTCTCATTGCGCCTCTCTTTCATTCAAGTACCTGAAATCCCTTCATCTGAGGCACAGCAACCTCACCTCCCTCCAGTCTCTCTGCACGCTCCTGAGTCTCACCCCCACCCTCACGCAACTTGATGTCAGCAGGAACAATTTCTCCATCCTCCACTTCCCACAGTGTTTCCAGGTGAAGCCGCTCAGGATGCTCAATCTCTCCCACTCAGGAATCACAGAGGTTAACTCGTTAACCTCTGCATCTCTGGAAGAACTTGATCTAAGTTATAATTCTCTGGAGGTATTCCATGACCCACCACAGACCCTGAAGAAGCTGTTTTTGTCTAATAACCGCCTCATACGTCTCCCTTCTCTGGATAACCTATCTCATCTTCAGGTGCTAAAGGTGGACAATAACCGGCTTACCGTCTTGATAACAGAGATGGATGTCAATTTGAGCACACTGGAACAGCTTGATACTCTCCATGCAGGGAGGAACCCATATCAGTGTGACTGTGCCCTAAAAGAGACCATCACCTTCCTGGAGAGCACAGAGAGTGTATCTGTGGAGGACTACCCTGAAGACTTTCTGTGTGCTACACCACTGGCCCAGCAAGGGACTCAGATAATGAATTTTTTTCCTGAACCATGTGTGAAGCTGACCAGCGGAACCCAACATCATGGCTCTCCTCTCTGGTTGACGCTCTTTGTAGGTTTATCGTCATGTCTGATTTATTTTTGTTGATCTTTCCAGCAGACCGGATTCTTGTTTGGGAACCACTTTCTAATCTACCCTTTATAAAGGGTTTAACTAATGGATTTATTTAGTTAATGAATTAGTTACTAAACCTTATATCAGTTATCAGATATTGTTAATAACAACTTTTTGCCAGGTTGTGAAAAATCCCTTTGACTGAATGGATTGCATTCCGCATTACTTTTCCAGAGGGGTGCAGACGATCTGAACCAAAATCAATTTGTTGACAATAAATTGGACATTTATTAATGGATTACCAACATGTATAACTGCACTAAATTAAATAGAAATGATAAACAAGATTACAAGGTAGATTTATTTATCATTTTACAGCACAGGGTTAACTAGACTAAGCTGTACTTCCCTTTTATGGTACAAGTCTCACAGCCTGAAGGAATAGGCTGCTCTGATGTCCGGTGATATGGAAGCAGGCAAAAGGATTTTCACAACCTGGCATCTCAAATGTGCTTTTATAACTGATCCATAAAGCCTTATAAATGATCAAACCAGTAACTGTTAATTGATATTAATTTTATTAACCAATAATAAAGTCATTAGTTACAACTTACAACCCCCTTTTAATGGATGCCTTATTAGAACCTGGTTCCTTTGTGGGTAATAAAATGTAAAATAGAGGACAAATCAGTTCCAAAAAACACTGTCACAGTTTTTATCTCACCATTGATTAATATTGCAGAATCTTTGTATATCTACATGATTTAAAGTGAATGATCAAATTAAACTTACTTTTCACTATACTATACTTGTAATATGATATCACTCTGATCTCTTTGTTATATAATCCAAAAGAATACAATAAAAATGTGTAATCGACAACCTGACCTCTCTGTCCCTCTTGGTAACTGCACCCCGATCACCTGAATAAGTGAAAGTAGATTCTGGCTCATTAATATTTCAGCAAGGTGTAATAGAATCCAGGTGACCCAGTGGCTGTGGTACAGGAACGTATGGGATCGCCACTGTCGACATGAACGCAGCTGTAAGTACCTTCTTTTTACAACCACGTTAGTAGCAATTAAAACAGAAAAACTTGACCAACTTCCATGTTTCTCCAGTTGTGTGAGGGAGCTGAAAGAGTAAGAGTTGGAGTTGTACTTACAACAGTCGAAGGTAAAGGAAGGACAGAAATGTCAAATCTGTATGTTATGCTATGCTGTTGCTGTAGATTTGTGTTTAAATGTGTGTTTTTTTATGCGCAGAGGGCAAAGAGTGTGTATACATTGGTGAAGAAGGGCGTGGTGTGGACTACAAATCACAAAAGGATGAGGTAAACAATTTGAATTCACTCACACCTTCAATCAACATTCAGAAATTTGTTTCTGAAAGCTCAGGCTGTTGTAATCTGTTTTCCAATCAGGAAGCAAAGTCCTTCTCTTTTGACCAAGTTGCGACTGTTGACAACATCCAGGTACAGAAGAGCTTTTGACTATTGCATTTGAGCTATAGTAACAAATACTGGTAAACTAAAGTCTGAATATAAACCTGCAGAGTTTCCACCCTGAGCTCCTGCAGCCTCTCACTGAGTCCATATCAAGTGGTTATAATGGAGCGCTGCTGATATGTGGAGCCTCCACAGAGAAGATTAGCTTTCTGATTGATCAAAGTATCATAAAACAGGTGGAGCCCAAAACAATCATACACTGAATATTATTGAGTTTCATGCTTTGTCATTATTAATCTTACTCCTCACTCTATCTTAGGTCTTGGAAAATCTGTTTAGTCATATGTTGTCACAGATGAAAGAGGACTTGTTCATCTCTGTGTCATTCATTCAGGTTTGTCCTTCCGTATAATAAAGCATAACCACGAATCATATTAGACAAAGTATGGAGGAGGATTTCTTCTGATGTTTGTCAATGACAGTTTTATCCAGATGGCAGTGCTGTGGATCTCCTGAACCCTGGTAGACAGACACTAAAACCTGTGACACACCCCGCTCTTGGGAGGTGAGTCCAGATGATGACCACTGATACATCAAGATAGATCCAGTAACTAACAAATGCATATTGAAATGGCTTATCCATTCAAAATCTGTACATTTAAGTGAATGAAATGTAAACCAAAGTTTTTTTTTTCTCAGTCTTGTAGGAGGTTTATGCGAGGTGTGTGTGTGTTCAGCAGAAGAAGCCTTTACCTTGTATGAAACATGCAAGGAAACACTGAAAGCCAATGCAGGCTCCATTTCCAGCAGGTAGGTCGAATAAACTCTGGCCAAGTAACCCATTAACTTAATTGCTTTGAATGGATTAATTACAGTGGCTGATCACAATAGGCTAAATGTCTTACAGTCGCATGAGTGATTGGATTGTCATCTGTCAGATTTATCCCGGCTGTACTGAATGAATGTTGTTATTGTCTCTGCATTTTCATGTTCTGTACTTCCCTCAGATGCAGTTCCCTGTTCTCAGTGGCTGTTGAGTGGAAACTTCTTCCAGAGGAAGTGGAGTCAGAGGTGGGCTGCAGCCGACTGCAGCTGTTCAGCCTGGCAGGAGGAGCCAGCCAGACTGACCTCAGAGGGTTGGTCATTCACTCATATACTGTGAGCTATCTATTACAGCCAGGGGAACTAAAAATCACGTCCTAATGTCCTTTAGTGTTAAAGCACTGTTCTGACTGTGGCCAGCCATCAGTCACAGGATTATTCAGGACGAAGAAGGGAAGGGGTTGAACCGTCCATTCACCACCTTTCTGGTTAATTAAAAGGCTTTCGCTGGAGGAGGAAATGCTTTTAAGCAGTAAGAAAGCGTCAGTTACAACGATTGAAAGTATATATATATAAAGTGACAACATATAAACCCTTGTTCAGTATTTCCTTGAAAGATAGAATAGAGAGAAGATAGAAACAACAGGAAACAACAGGCCTTTTTGTCACAGTAAGAAAAGCACAGGTGTAATTAAAGCTGGCTGAATTCCTTTCAGCTGCTTCAGTTTCAGGGTCCTAGTTTGTGCATGCTGCCTCACTGGCATACTGTCATGACTTACTGGGACATTTGACGAGAACAGATGTCATTCATAAGACTAGTGCTTTTCCTACCATAAGTTAAAATGCCTGCTGTAAAAAAGGACTGTCACTTGAGACTGATTAACAATGAAGACATCATTTGCTTCCTGTGTCCATGGCAGGACTTTATTTCAGTCAAGTTTTATATCCACTTTAATTGTTTGTGGATGTGGAACAGTTCCAGTAACACCTCACAAAACAGAAAAAGAACTATTGACATTTTGGAAAAACATTTTGCTGACTCTTTAATTAGCAGTGGCAGTTTTAAAGTTGCAGCTTGAATATTGCAACAGTAAAGTATGTTGATTTTGTTGTACACTACCAGAAAAAAATAGGATATTGTCAAGATTAGTATACACATTGTATTTATTAGTATGTGGTGTTAGTATGTTAATGGTTGAATACTCTCCAGAGTCAACCCACTGATGAAGGTTGTGGACCGAATCCAATGTGAAGCCACAACAAGCGACAAACTGCTCCACATCCTCCTAAACGATGCCTTAACAGGAAACAGTAGGACGGTCCTTATTTACTGCATCCAGCCTCAAGGTAAGTGGTCCTCTGGGCCTCACTAACACTAACTTAACTAGATTATTTGAGCATAACAATGACTCTCTTTATGCACCAGGTCTTCTAGATGATGAAACCCCCTCTGCTTTAGCTTTGGCCCAGAAAGCGAGAAGTTTGGTGACGAAGGCCACCGCCATTCGCTGGTGTCCAAGGGCAACTGAGCAAGAGATCAGAGATAACATCACTGCGATAAGAACCAGGATGATGTCACAGGGGGAAGATGAAGTTCACAACACCTACAGGCTAGCAGAGCTGACCCAAAACCTCCAGGTAATTCATTAGATGAGCCTAATACTAAATAGTGCTTTTTCGCCATCTTCAGCAGGGACTAATTGGAGGTCAGAGCTCAAATAATTTCTGTGATCTCTCCAACAGATTGTGAAAAATCAGTCATGGGAGAAGAGGAGGGAAGAGTCAAAGAAGATAAAAGGGAAAACACAGGTTTCTACATAAATTATTTACTCTTCCACACAGATTAAGCAAAATGAGAACAAATTGTGTGTTTTTCCGAACATAATAATCACTGTATTTTGCACTGATTTGGCAGAGTTGTCGGACCCCAAACAGCAATTGGCACAGCAGCGATAATAGTGAGGGTACAGACACAATGAAATATTTACAAGACCAGCTGAAACAAGAAATGGAAGAACATATCAGAGGTAATTTGCTGTGATGTGAAAAATGTGTCAACTTTTCTGTCAGTGGCATCACTGATATGTGTTTATTACATCCACAGAGGGTAAAGGAAATGTAGAGAAAGTCCAGGAAAGAGTAGCAAGAATCCAGGAGCTAAGGGAGGCTCTCAGAGAGGAGACACTGAAGAACGGGGCTGCTACAGAGAAATCTGACCTCTGCCAACAAGTAACACAATCCATCTAAGCCCTGCCATTTTAAGTATAATACTGCACACCTATACATCCGATTGGATAATGTGTTTACAAGGCTTTGTGAATATCCTATTAAACATATAAATAAGATTTGTATGTGAGAGTGGGCAAGCCGCACTAAGACATTTATTTTATCTTGCCAATTTAATGCTCAGTCTCAGTTGGAATACAACAAAGCACAAGAACGGAGGAGGCAACTTAAGGAGGACCGTGGGAGATTAATTCAGGAGGAGGTGGAGAAGATGGAGAGAGAGTTGGCACAGGAACAGCTACCGGTGAGATAATGAGATGCACTGTTGTTTAACATTATTCAGTTTGTGATCTATCTTAGCTGAGAATGCTGAGTCAGTCTAAATTAATGCAAGGCTGGATTTATCGTGGGCAGTGGAAACCACTGCATTTGCAACTTAATTCTGTTATTTCCTTGCATCTTTTATGGTTTTATCCATTCCCCTGCTAGACGGAAGGCTCCCAGAGAGAGCTGCTGGTGCTAACCAGAGAGAGGCACATCCTGGTGCTGCAGATGGAGGCCCTGCGCGCTGAGGCCCAGCAGGCTGAGACAGACCTGCAGAATCAATACCACAGACACCAAACAGAGCTGCATTGTCTAAGAGAAGAGAGCCTGCAGGTGAGGGTTTGTTGACTCTGTGAGAGTACAATGATTCAAATAATTATGTCACATTTTCATTTCATTAGTTTACCATTTTTTACTAGTGTCTTTTAGAAATGGATGTATAGGCGTTTCGGTCTACATGCAAGAAGTAAATGTGTTTGCATGAGTCACCTGTGCTTTTCCCAGTTTGTTTTTCTATGTTGTCTGTTTTGCTGCTCTCTAGGTATTCAGAGTGTTTCATCAGGTAAGCGAGGAGCAGAGGAAGATGTCAGAGGGCAGATACAGAAGTGTGCTGCTGGAGGCTGTGCAGGATGCCGTCTACCTGTCTGCCCAGAACCAGCAGCTGCAGGCTGACAACAAACAACTCCGTAAAGGTCAGCGTATGTTGCTTAACTTCTACCAGACTGGCTGTTTTATTACAGATAGAGTTTACCCTAACCTCTGAAGTTAAATGTGACAGGGATGCCAAGAGATGATTCTTCCTCCCACCAGCTTTTAAACATTCTTATTTTTCCTTTGACAGCACTGGGAGAGTTAAAGGATACTCTATCTGTGCGAGGTGATCCTAAGACTGAACTGCTATCTCAACAACAATGACTAAACAATGTTTATGAATCTGTTTGCTTAATGTAAATCATGAGAAATAAAACTGTTCTTGACAATTTATTGGTTATCATTAACACACTATGTAACACTTTGATATTAACTTTGACGTTCTTGGCAGAGGATGCGATACAAAACAAAATCACTGAGATGACAATAGCAGCACTCTTCAGAAATATATCACTGAAGGTATAATAATCCACACTTGCATTATTATTTGAATTGTACAGTGTAACAGAATTACACAAGTCTTAAATATGAATTGTAAAATTAGGCATCAGCTGACATGACACATAATATGCTATATGGTAAATACAAGTCCAGATGTCGAAGTCAGAAGGCAGATGGATACAAAGGCAGAAAACAAATCACATCTAAAACTTTTAAAACTAGAATACAGAAGTTTAAGTAGACTGCAACATTTTGGGTTCAGTGGGCCTTGTGGTTCGTGTGGTGGAGACTTTACTATCTGTAGTAAAGGTAAGCTGCCAGTCCAATCATAGAAACGGGAAGGAGGAAAAAAGGTGTTAGCTGCAGCCCTAAGATGACCCAAGACAACAGAGCATTAACCAGCATGGAGCAGGAAATGACAAACAGTCTGGTGATCCCGCTGCCGTGCTTGAGCACCACAGACATCAGGAGTCCGTTAGCTGCCTGCCCTGCTATAATGGCCCAAACCACCCCCGAGTATCCCTCTAAAAAGCTTTTTTCACTCCCTACAGCGGAGAAGGAGGAGAGCCCATTGATGGCCACACCAAACACATAGAGGTAGAGATTCTGCAAGCTAAGCGGCAGCCTCTGGCTCTTTAGCACCCTCTCTGTGTAAACTGCTGCCAGGCCTGAAACACAGCAGTACACCAGCACAAGGAAAAGCCCCCAAACTGTTATATGAAGCCTGGGAGCTCCCTTAGCTTCAGCCCTTTCAGGGTCCTCTAGATCCAGGCTGCTGTAGGTGTGGCACACCCCTGCGCACATGAGGAGCCCCAGAGCTAGCCACTGAGCAGGCCGGAGCCTCTTGCCCAAGCAGGAGGAGTACAACAGGGCAGTGGAGGCAATTTTTAGGTTAGAGAGGACCTGGTACGAGCTTGGGTCCATGTAGGCCTGCATGAGGACTACCAGGTTGTTGTTGAGAGCGTAGAGTATGGCAGGGACCGCATAGGGGGCCACAAGGACTAGAGGTGGAGGAGCATTTAAGGCGGATGTACCCCCAGTTAGAACAAGGGTCGCCAGAGAAATCAGGAGTTTAGCTAGCTCAATCATAACAACACATGATGAGGGATTGAAAGGGACTTGACCGTCTACTTTGGTGAGAGCGATGAGTGGCGCATGAGAGCCGTAAATGAGGACCATCAGCCCAAAAAGGACACCCCACTGAATCCTTTTCACCCACTGTCTCCTAATCCTTGCCGGGGAACTGGGACCCACATTCTGGATCACAATCATCCTGACTGATGAAAAATAAAACACTTAATTTCTTACAAATCTAGTACTAACTATAGTGCAAAAGAAACCTCACTTTGTGGCTGTTTTTTAAATTAAACAGCTATAAATCTCAACAATTTAAATATCAACTATAAAATACTTACATGCACTATTCTCTGTATATATCTTTATATGTATTGCAGTAAACAGGTAAAACTGCCTGTTTTACACATGATCTAACAGGCTTAGATAACTGCTCCAGGCAGCAAAAATGATGAAATCTGATGGACCAAACATTAAAACCTTGTAGGCACAAAGGCTTACATCTCGTGTGAACATCAAACAGATACAAGTGGAAATGAAACAGAGAAGTATTCAACTAAAACAAAAAAGCTAATTAAAAAAAAAATGCAGTCTTTTACTTTGAGTCCCAATTGAAATTCCAGTTATATAATTATATCCATAGTCCAGTCTACACACAAATCTTGAAGGCCGATCCGTCACGAGCCACTGACAGGCCAGCAGCCGTAAACAGCGTTTCTTTATCTTGTGCCCCTTATTTCACCGGCAAGAGCCCAAATTACTTTGGTCCTTTTCTCGAGCTGTTTATGTACTCTTTCACGGTCCTTTCAATGTTGGGCACCTGGTAGTTCTGTGCCGCGTACATGCCAGTGATTGTTCCCAGCAGCACTCCCAGGATGGCAGAGGAGCGTAGTTTGGCCACCACATAGCCGGCCAGAAAGCCCTTCAGAAACGGAGATCCCAACACTGAGCCTCCCTATGCAAGAGAAAAATAATAATAATAATAATAATAATAATAATAATAGCAAGGTTTTTTAAGCTTGGTCAGAGCACATAAAAATGACATACATGATAGTAAATCATCAATAATGAGTAAACACATTTATAGTACAAGTAAGGTTATCACCATAAACCATCATATTATCAACAATATAACACTAAATTATCACTAAACTAAAGGCAAAAGAAGTAAGAATGGGTATACTGAGATACTTATTCCTAGTATTTTATTACCATCAGTGAGGAGAATGTCAATAATACAACAGGTAAATTAAAGGGCAAATGTTCCTCCATTTCTATATATATATATATATTAGAAATACATTCACCAAACATGAAACCACTTACCTGAGGGATTCCCACAGACACTTCGTTCTCCACTCGCCTCTGGATTTCCTCCAATTGATTTTTGAGCTTCGTCAAATCTTTTAATTGCTTCAGAGGATCCTAAAATACAATTTAAAATGTACAGCACTTGTATTAGGACACAGTTGGACAACTCCGACTAAGGTTGCTGTACAACATGGCCTAGAGTTTAGTTACTGCCAGAACTTCACACGAAGAGCTTCTCTGACAAAAACAGCGACTTTTCTCGAAGTTTGCTGGTTATCAAACAGCAACACAACTCAACACAGCCCGAGGAGGAATTCATTTAATTTAGAAGCGACCACCGCCCCGGTAACTCAGTTTTAGAGTTGATGTCATCTGACGAAACACGTGAAATAAATACATTTAAAGCCAGAGCACAGGAACTCACTCACCTTGTCATCCGCCATTTTTGCTCAGTGGTTTTGATCAGTGCTCCACTCACAGGCCTGAGACGCGTTTTGCTCGATTACTTTGGTCTGGGTGAGATGGTTTTGACTTGTATGCGGTGACACTGGGAGTTGTAGGCTGGAACTTGGTGCAGCTCATTGTTGTGCTACCTTTATGAATTACTGTTTGTTTAACTTTTTTTTTTGAGTAGTTGACTTTACTAGAGAAGTGAGATTTGTCAGGAGTGTCTCAGTACAAATCCAAAACATGTCAAGGATAACTTTAAAGGATAACTTTAAAGAATAACTTTAAAGGATAACTTTAAAGGATAACTTGGAAGATGTATTCAAGAATATGGATCTGTTTTTCATACAGTATTGCCAATCCAAAAACATCTTTTTGGTAGCTCCACTAATTATCTTACTGGGTCATCGTCTCTTATCTGGGTTACAGTAAATAAAGCTTTCAATTAAAATGTTC
>NW_023339785.1:15573452-15585150 GCF_004916995.1 Morone saxatilis | reverse complement strand
TCAGATTAATTGCTTTATCTCCTTATATCTGTCCTTATTAATCTATTTTAAATGTAGTTATTATTTTATTGATAAGTGTGGCGATTATATTTATTTTCAACTCACTTAAACTGTTTGACTCATCTTGTATTTTAATTACCAATACTTGTACATCATGTATTATGTATAAAGTGTCTCCATTATGTTGTGTTCTTATTTTTATCTGACCTAATTTGTAAATTTTCAGAGCGAAGGGAGTTTTTTTCTTTTCATATTGATCAAGTTTCAAATGTTCAGAGATGACATACACTGTAGTGTTTCATTGCACACACTGATTGATAATAAAGGGAGTGTTTGTTGACACAATGTGCACCATATTTACTGTCAATGCACTCTGAACTTATGGTATCGACGCTCTATGGACGCACGTCTTACTTTCACGTGTCAAAAACGTCTTCCCTGATTGGCCAGTACTTGTTTATTCCGGCATTTCATTGGTTGAAGACCATAGCAACAAACCGCCATGTTTTTATCCAAGTCGACGAGAAACGAAGCTACTTTACAGACATTTATACATCGCAAATCCTCGATTTAATATGAAACATAGGCACTTTTCAACATTACTGAGCGTCGGCACAATGCCTGACTTTTTCGGCGACTTGTAAAGGTTGTTCAGAGCAGATTGTAGAGCCTCGGGTCATCGTAGGTAAGGCTTCAATAAGAAGGCATTTCATTGGATAACTCGGTGACTGTGCAGGCAGTATAAACACACGCCATTAAACCTACTTTTAAAGCATGGAAGAGCCAGTGTTTTTAACATGCCACACACGCTTTATCAGTCTCCTTAAGAGCCCTGTGCATGACAAGTTCCCATTATATTTTATTTTGACTAAGGCACTGCATTGATACATTATCTCTGCATAAAGTAGCGGCCCGTAGTCATACTGCCCTACTTTCTGTTTCTTTTATTAGACAAAGTATCTGTATTGGCCTCCTGTCAGCAGTGAGCTATAATAAACCTCAGAAATCCAGTTATCCATGACTCTGCACAATATCGTGTCGTTTACACATAAGGGTATTAAAAGCACTATGCAATGCAATATATATTTAGTTTTTCCTCTTTTTGAAGTTAAAACTAGCTTTTGTTAAAAACCAGTGCAATCTGATACAACTTCCTTGTAATAAATTCGTGAAGGTTCAAACATGAAAAACAAACTAATGTCATGCTGTTTTCAGGTTGGCCCTAGGTCTTTGGAAATCATGGAGAAAGTGGAGGTGTTTGAAGTTATGAAAGTGACGGAGGAGGTGGAGAGCTGCTACAACCAAGTGGAGGTGACTACCCCAAAAAAGAGGAAGAGCAAAGCTCAAGAAGACAATGTTGAGAAACCTAAGAAACCTAGGTAATGTAAATAGCCCAAAGGACTTTTACACACAGCTGTTAAAATATCAAAGCATTAAGTAAAGCCCTGTCATAAAGCAATGCACTGTCAAACTAATCTGTTTGTTTTAGGTCTGCCTACCTGTTATACTACTTTGATGTTCACCAGATTATGCAACAGGAAATCCCTAATCTGCCACAGTCAGAGATCAACAAGCGTATCAGTGAGAGCTGGAAAAGGCTCAGCGTGGCTGAGAAAGCCTACTATCTGGAGAAGGCCAAGTCTGAGAAGGAGGGTACAGACACAGTAAGCTCCAGCCTCGACTTTTTATCTAAGCAGACCAGTGTGTCTGAGCGTCATCCAGGGAATCTGAATCGTGGTTGATATGAAATAAAACTGCTGACGCAATTAACTTTAAACAGTTTAAGGATCATTGATCACGTAAATGATCAAAAAGTACAAAACGAGTTTCCTGTTTAATAGATTCTAATAACTGCAGGGATAGTAATATATATTCTGTCAGAACCGTTGTGTCAGTTGAACCAGTTAAATCAATGTGAGTGCCGAGCAGTCAACCAAAGCCAATCTTTTTAAAAGGTTTGCCCATGATGGAGTGCTTGATTATAGGTATAAGCTGTTGAGTATATCAGAGCCCTTCTTTATGATTACGCACTGCAGAGCACTCATGTAGTCAATTGGATGGATTTCATTTGTAATGAATACATTTGGCACATGTAACTACAGATAAAGTCAGAATGAAGTGACCCATTTGCATAGCAGCTTTATTTCAGCAGTGGCCTAATTCACTGCTGTATAGTGTAATGTCAAAATGATTCTGTGCAATTTTCCTGATTGTGCTTCTCCCTCAGTCCTCTCACAGCCCCTCCAAAGACCTGCCAGGCTTCCGCAAAATCCTCCCCAGAGCCAGTTACTTTGTGTTGTCTAAAGGCTGCCCCTCAAATCAGCAGCTGGGTGGCTCTCAGCCAGAGGTGAGCATGGAGACTCTGGACCCTCCAATGGAGGGAGGCCTGCCTTCCGTCTCTCTCACCCACGAGTCCCAGTTCACACCTCTTGGGTTGGCTGAAGAGGTGGAACTTTCCGAGCAGCCCATCATTGTTGATGACATAGCAGAAGAAACAGCAGTGGCGTCTCATCCCACGGACCCACAAGGAACCCCACCTTCCACTTCCTCTGTTTCATCCAAAACCACGGCCTCCACAGACGCCAATGTCTCACAAGGCTCTGCCAACCTTACAGCAGAGGCAGTCGTGCTGAATGGAAATGAGACAAGAGTTACTGGTAGTGGTTATGGCGGGGTGACGGTGCAGCAGATACAGCGGGAAACCACACAGGTGGTTGCCATTATACCCACCCAGGTGAGATTTAAATGCCCTTCTACCAGTCAGCAGAATGAGCTTCATTAATTTAAGAATTATAAGGGCTAAAATCTATGCAGCTTTTTTTAATCACAAAAAAGTGTTTTAACTAATGCAGTGAAGTAATTTGTCCTCTACTTCAGAACCTGCTGGAGCCCAAGTCTTTGGCAGGCGTCAGCTCTGTGGGCCCAATGATGATGGTCTCTGTAGGTGCCAGCATAGAACAAAGTGCCAAACCTTCATATAAAATGGTAAGCAGCCATATTATTCATCCACCTTATAAATGTCAATACTGAAATTGACAAGCGTAGAGTCTGCACACAGAAAAAGATAATCAGGAAAATCATTCAGATCTGATGATTGGGGGTGGTAATAGCAGTTGAAAGACACAAACTTGCATGTTTTCCTCTTTTAATGCAGTCTGTGAAGACATACACCCGGAGAGGTCGAGGGAGGTGTCTAAATCCTGGTTGTTCATTTGTGTATGTCACCCGCCACAAGCCACCAACGTGCCCTGAATGTGGGAGCCACTTGGGCGGAAAATGGATACCTGCTGTAAGTGTCAATCCGTATCTGAATGAAGAGATTAGGGATGTTCAACCTTATATGAACCTGCAGGAGCTGTGCAATGATTCAGCCTCCAGTCTGGACCTGCAGTTAAAGTCAATTAACTTTGGCTGCATTTATATATCAGGCAAAGAAGACACAGGAGAAAGGAGCCACGTCCAAACCACAGAAAGCTGAAACCAAGCCTAATGAAAGCTGCCAACCCACACCTCCCCCTGCTCGGGAGGGGAAGGCTGATGTCAGTAAAACAAACACTACTGGGAGCCAAAAGGAAGGGCGAGTTCAACGGTGCTCCAGAAAGCAGCATGCGGTTGTAGCTGGAAAGCCACTAGATGGCAGCAGCACCAAGGAGCAAGAACAAACACAGTGAGCACCCATGAAGTTCTTGATACCACAATCCAGTATTGGTGTACAGTCAGCTCCCATTTAAATATTAAGCATGTTCTGTTTGTTATTTGGATCCCAAAAGCATTTTGCCTATGTGGACTGTGACAACTGAGGGAAATTTAAGCAGATTGGTGCTTTAAGGCTGTTTTTTGATGCTGAAATAGTCTTAAGATTCTGATTATCATTTGCAGCAAATACACACATTGTCCTTATTTGTTTTTTAATGTGTTTATTTGAAAGGCTGAACTGTATAAAAGTGTTGGATGAAAACTATTCATTAACGTAAAAATATGAACGGAGCAAAACTATAATGACAGCTTTGTGTGTTGTCAAAGCAGCTGTTTTTATTCACTTGGCGTACTTTCCCTCTGTCATTGAGTAGCCAGTTGAAAGACAGTCTTAAGGACCCGACAGTGAGTCAAGACAGAAGCATTGGCGCTGTTCAAAAGAGGCCTGTGAGACCCATCCTTCCTGCCTACTATAGCACAGGTGAGATAAAACATATAGCACACAGGCAATATCTGTTGTCAGAATAAGCTGTCACCATATGGATTTACATATTGGCTTGTGTTTCCGTTTCTAGGCCGTACTTTGTTCCAGATCTTAACTGTCCCACCTGACAAAGGAAAACTTCAGAGTGCAACGAACAATAAATCATCCACTGGTACTGTGCATCATTTGATTTTATTTTCTATTTATACTTTATTAATCTTTCAGGCTGTAGTTTGGATATAGTTTAATTGTATGTTCCTTAAGTGCTTATAGTTGACACGCACAGGCTACCTTTATTATACAGAGAGGAAGTGTTATGTTTATATAAATAAAACACTTTATGAGGTTTCTATTCTTTGTTGATGTGGTCATTTTCTAACCACAGTGCCTCGAGAGAGTTTCTCAGGTCTCAAACCCAGCACTTTAAAGCAGCTTGGCCAGACCGTCCCTACAACCACAGCCAAGCAGGTTAACACACACACACAAACACTTCGAAACACACACGAATAGCAACAGCAAAGATGCACATTTGGTCCAATATCTTCACTTTCTGCACGTATTTTTATAGGATTCTTCAGTTCCAGCAGATGGAAGCCAGCCTGTGTCTTCAGTGACTGACAGGAGAGTGAATATCCTGTCATTTGTGCCTTTTAAACAACAAACCGTTTCCAGCTTTGTCAGTATACTACTATTATTTTATACAATTTACACATTTATTTTTTAAATAAAATTACATTCAGTGATCCTTTTCAGATGTAAATTTGTTTCTTGATATCCTTTTTTGTTTCTTTCTCTCTTGAAATATCGCTCTTCTTTATTCTTTTAGGATTTGGGACTGTCTACAGCACGAGGAAGGGGTCGGTGCAAGAACCCGTCCTGTGACTACATGTATAAGAACAGACACAAACCTGCAGTGTGCCCTAAATGTGGTTGTGAGCTGACCCAGAAGAACGCCAAGGGAGCAAAGGTGAAAGCTTACTTCCTCCAGATTCGTTACAGTAGTTACAGTAGGAATAGTTTCCAGCTACATCTCTAACCCCTTGACCCCCTTTATGAGTTTCAGGCCAACCGTGGATCTCTGAGCAGTTGCTTCTTAGCATTCATCAATTTACACCGATGACAACAGGCCTTTGATGTCAAGTCATTTATCTTTGCCGTTTTCTTTCCAAGAACTGGTGTATTTGTTTGTGTTTTTACTTCTAGTTGTAGAACTGTGTTTTTTTAATCTTGTCATCAAGGTCTGTCCATTGCTCCCATTACAGGAATTCATTTAAGAATGAACAAACCTGTTTGTACAATTTCCTTCCCTCCATCAAAGCCCCCCCAAAACTCTCGATAAATTGCGCTTCCTTTTCTTTCCTTTCGCAGCCTGGGACTCTGCTTGATCCATACCAGGCCCTGAGTCCTGCGCAGAAGGACATCCAGCGGCAGAATACCCTGCAGTTACTGCACCGTTCTCTGCAGATTCCTGAGAGCGAGGCCGAGCTTCAGGAAACGCTGACCCTCATCCAGGAGCTCAACAGTCTCCAGATCGTTTTGGTTCAACCACAAGACCAAGAGCGTGAGGGCGGTGTAGAGACGGAGACGCTGGTCGAGTCTGGGTGGCCTCAGTTCTATGAATCAGCAGCTACTCACTGTGGACTGTGTAGCTACCCCCTCTTCAAAGGAGGTCAGAGGTGAGAACAGGGATGACAAAGTGGAGCGGCTCCCTGGCTTCCCCTCCTTATTTATGTGTTCCAACTATCCTGCTTCTGGTTTTACTGACATGCTCTGTACATGTCCTGTTCCCTAATGTATGCTCTTATGTGTGTGTGCTTGTATGTCCCAGTACTGTTGCAGGACAGGAGGACTGCTGGCTGCTTACTGAGACACTGATCCAGACAGCATCTCTCCAGCTCAAAGTGTGTCTCAATGTTCAGTGTCTGGCTCTGCACAGCTTCACTGACCTGCATCCAGGTAAACGCCCCCACTTACACTCATACATTGTTCAACTACTTTTGCATCAAGCGTCGAGCACTACAGCCTACCAGTAGTTTCTTCCTCTTGGTTCATTGTCCTCTTGTAGTCAGAGGCAACTCTGTGCAGTTGTTCACACAGAATATCTCAAACACAGCAGATCAGATTATGGGTGGGAATTATGTGTGTTACTGCTGTTTCATCATTTTCAAAAATACACTGATTCCTCCAAGGTAGATTCTTCTGCTTTTGTTCAGGGTGACTGTGTCTATGTCAGACACAAGTTGCCGGTTAGACTTTTCCTAAATTCTAATCAGTGTGTTGCTGATTGGCCAAAAGGGAATTACGTGTGTATAACATACAACATCTAAGATTCCCATGAAATGTCCTTTTCCCCATTTATATGACTTTGCACTGACGACAGCTGTAGCCAGAGGCCATGTTATGTTTTCAGATTGTTTGTCTGTTCGTCAGTCACACTCTCACGAATGCGATATCTCAGGAACGCCGGGGGAGAATTTCATTACATCTGGCACAAACAAAAAAAATTTGATTATATTTTGGTTGTCATAGGCCAAAGGTCACTGTGACCTAACAAAACATGTTTTTGTCCATAATTCACATGATAATCATGACAACATTCAACACAAATGTCTTTTTTTTAAATACATTTCCAAATAGGAAAAAATTATGATGTGATTATTTTATATCTAAAAGGTCAACTTTACTGCTACATCTTAATGCTAATTACTTTTCTTGCCATTATTCAGTGCCATAATTCAGGAACAGGTGAGATTGTGCCAATTTTCACATTTGGTTGGATACTGAATTGGTGACACTAGTCTTGGGTGCCCACCTCTAAACTGTGGTGGTTGGATAGAATGTATGTGCTGCCAGGTTGTAGATGTGTGTGTGTGTAAGCCATCTACATTTTTAGAATTTGTAGCTTCTTTGCAGCACATCCATATTTGAGGCATTGTCTCCTGTCCTGGCTACAACTTGTTGCTCTATCAGAATCAGCTTTATTCACCAAGCATGTGAAGACATACCAGGAGGAATTTGACCTTGTTTCTCTCAATGAACTTGCACACTAATAGACATACAGCAGCAGTCCACCACAATCTCATTGGTTTTGCTGATATTGAGCTTCAGGTAATTGTCGTTGCAACATGTGACAAAGCTCTGTATCAGTCCTCTGTACTCCTCTGTAAATATAGTAAGTGAAAACAGAATGTTTCTTACTGGAAAATATTTAACTGGATTCATACATCCATATATCCATATATAGTGATAACTTCGATTTCACCAGATTAATTACATTTTAATAAACTCCCTTAGCGTCTTCAGTATATATATCATATGAAACTGGACGGACATGGATGTAAACTGCAACATGAATGGGCAGTAATTCTAGTTTTTGCAGTACTCATTCATTTAACACTCGTCAGAGGAACATGTTTTCAAAATGTTTTACACTTTGGTGAAAATACTGATGAATATCAGCCGAACAATTTGAAAGATGCTTTGCTTATTCTGATATTTGGCTCTTTGATGTGGCAAATAAATATCTCAGACACAGCATTTTGGTATCAATTTGCAAAAACTATTGTTGTTATTATTATCATCATTTATCTCCAATGCCCAAACAGAAACTTTCTGTTGCTTAGTATAATAAACAGTAGGTAGTTATTGGCTGCAGCTTTTCATACTGTCTTGTTTTATTAGTGGCAGAAGCCCACAGTTAGGCAATATTATGCTCCCGTATTCATGGTAACAGCAATAATGAGTCACACTGTATCAAGTGCATGTAAATGACTTGTCCTGAGGAAGATGTTTTTTTAAACTTTGGTATGGCCTGTAGCCAGCTTCCTCTGTGAATTAAAATCTTTTTTTTTTTATTTTCTTTTTTTTTTTCTACAGGTTTGTTCAACATTGGGAACAGACTGCTGGTTAGTATCGACCTTTTCCTCAAGATCAGGGCCAGTATCAAACTGGGGCATCCCCCCTCTCAGGTAGCCAGGACCATACTAGACCACGTCCCGAACCACCCTGGTAAACACTGTGTTCAACTCTGCATACATGAATCCTGACACTTTAATTTTGTCTGGCATTTTGAACATTTGCAATTATGTTTCTTCTGTCTTTTTCAGTATTTTTCCTATAAATGTCATTGTGTCTTCCTCTTTCCATCAGTCCATGCCCTGAGTCCAGAGGAGTTGTCTCAAATTCAGGAGCTTCTCCTGAGTGGCTACTGGGCCTTTGAGTGTCTGACAGTGCGTGATTACAACGATATGATCTGCGGCATTTGTGGTGTTGCTCCCAAACTGGAGATTGCACAGCGATACACGAGCAACGTACTGGAGCTAAAGAACGTGGAGGTGAAAGATTAATGCAAGAGAATGAATGAGGAAAAAAAACCCACAATAGAGTCAGAACAGTACCATACAGTGGTTTTCCACATGTAAAAGCTAGAGAAAGTCGGCTTGTGAAGATGTTTTGTGTGTGTGTGTGTGTAGTGACCTCTGCACATGATCACACCCACTTGATTCTGTCCACAGTTTACCTGGCCTGAGTTTTCAGTCTCCGATGAGGTACAGGTGGATGACTTTTGGCTGACCATGGAGAGTGAGGCTATCGAACAAGCAACTTTCCCCACTGACATCCCTATCACACGGGTAGATGCTTCTATCATCGCACCCTTCATTCCCCCACTGATGAGGAGTCCCACTGTTATCAACACAGAGAAGGACAAGGTCCTGTCACACACACCGCAGCCCTCAGGTACCTGATTCTTTTAAACTACAACTGATTTTAAACTATAAATATATTATTTGTTAATCTTGTGACTGGAAAATTGTTACGGTGGCTTATGTGGACTATAAAGAAGTATTTTTAAAAGAATGGTTTTTATCACCTGTTTTAGGAGATCCATCAGTTTTGGTGCGTCTCATTCATGATGGTCAGCTGAGACTCGACAAGATTGAAGATCACAGTGAGGACGAGCTGAGAACAATACTGGACCGCTGCGGGGCGAGCATCACCCCAGGCTCCACTAAGGTGTGTGTGTGTGTGTGTGTGTGTGAGTTGAAAACAAAGGAGAAAAACAGCTGTTTATAATGTTCACATGATTTTGCTTTTGTATGTTAATGAGAGGAAGTAAGTACATTGACTGTTAAATACTGGCTAGGATACAAGTGTTACTGTTTGAGTAAATACACTAATCATGTGATAAATTCTTGGTCTAAAGAACAGGAAATCCCCCTCCCCCGCACCCTGGTACTGTTAAGACTTTGTCTTGCTGAAGGGTATCTCAGCAAGTTGGTTTACTTGAATTTAGTTGAAAGATGGTTTCCTCATTCATCATTCTGAGTTTGTGTTAATCTTATCTCTGCTCACTCTAATGTACTCATATCTGTGTCGGAGTTTGTTTAAATAAAAGACGCCTTTCTGTCTCTCTCTGTGTTAGAATGAGCTGCTGGCCTCCCTGATCTCCTTGTACACACTTGTCCACAGTGGCCTCTCCACAGCCCCACAGCCCCCTGCACACTTTACTGCTGGCAAGCTGTCCAAGGTCTGCCCCCACAAGGTAAAAACAGCAGCCCTGCCATTCTTTTAACCAGTCCTTTCAACAGGTAAATTCACACAAAATGTTGCGTGTTAAAGCCCCAAATGCAAAAATCGGTCAAAAACAATTGTATGTGTTAGATAGGTCAAGTAAAAAGTGTCCCCTGTGTGTTTGTTATGACTTTTGAAATGATTTTACTTACTCCATTTTCAGGTGATGTGTGGCTCTAAGTGCTTGGTGAGAGGAGAGACGGCTCGAGACCACGTAGACCTACTCCTGTCCTCTCGCTACTGGCCCCCAGTCTATGTTAGTGACTGTGCCCGTCAGGTGGCGCTCTGTGCTGACATGCAGTACCCAGAACTAGCAACCCAAATGTGGGGCAGGAACCAAGGCTGCTTCTCTGACCCTTTTGAAAAGCCAGAAGTGAGTGATTTGAATTGAATCCAATTGTCTATAAGGAAACAACAAACAAACGGTTTAGTGGTTAATTAAAGTTAAACCCGTAAATTCACCTTGAAAAACAAAAACATGTTTCAATCTTGTTTTCTGAATTTTTTTTCCTTTAGTTTGTGTCGTGCGCTGAGCTACAAGACCAGCCGTACAGCGCTGACCTGTCGTTGGTAGCAGAGAACCAGCAGGTCCACCCCATCACCAGATCGTCTTGTTGCTGGCTGGTTTATCCCCCTGAAGCAGCCCAGGAGCCTTCTGCTCTCCCTTCAGAGCACCACTCAATGATCCTTTGCAGAGATCTGGAGCCCTATGTCGACTTTATGGCTGAGCTGGAGAAAGAGAGGGAAGAGGAGGATACAGAGGAGGCAGAACAGAAAGAACAGACAGACAAAGCTGAGAATGAGTCCACAGAGAAAGCGGTAAGCCGCGCGCTGCGGCAGCCTGTGGTTTTTAACAACACCGCGTATTACTACCTTTACAACCGCCTGGTTGATTTCCTCACCAGCAGAGACATCGTGACCCAGCAGATCAACCAAGTGGTGAAGGCCTGCCAACCTGGTGAGGTAGTGATCAGGGATGCTTTATACCGACTGGGAGTGGCACAGATCAACACAGAGAAAGAGGAAGATGAAGGAAGTGGAATGGAGGGACAGACACAAGAGGGAGGAACAGAGACATATGAGGTTGTACTTCCTGAATAAAAATATTCAGGATTGGACAATTAGGAGGCAGACAGAGGGATGGACTGAACGTAAAGCTAGCTGCATGCAAAGACACAAAAGTGCAGATAATACGAGAGACTTGAGGAACATGAAGAGAGATGCAAGTGTCACCAGGAGGATCCAAGAGTTTGGAAGCGATACGGCGATAAGCGCTATAACCCCAATGAGCGAGGAAGCAGAAAAAGCAAAGGAGATGTCAGAGTTGGAGACTGCTTTACTCTTCATCTGGAGGACTAGCCTGTACAACAGCACATTCAATCAGCTAAAAATAGTTGTCAGGTTTTACTGATGTGAGGAAGTATGCTGAATGTGGATAAAGTGAGTTGGACCTTTTATTATAGGTAATGAGAAAACATGCAGAGTGGTCAGCAGTGTTTACTGTGAAGAAGCTAACAAAGAAATAGAATTTCAGATTACAGGTTACAAGGTTATCTTTGAACCATCTTTAACTATGGTACCAGTGAGTGTGACAGTAAATAAAAGTCAGGAGGCTAGAGATTGAAATTACATTTCTAAAAGAATGTAACAATCTTTTTTGTCCTTTTATCAATAGGGTGCCAAGAGTTAAAGGACCTGTTTGTAGGATTCAGTGGCATCTAGCACTGAAGTTGCAGCTTGCAACCAACTAAATGCTGCTCGCCTCCCGAGCATAAAGGAGAAACTACAGTGGCCGCAAAACGTACAGAAATGCGAAAGGCCCTATGGAGAGCCCAGGTCTGTTTTGTGCATTCTGGGCTACCGTAGAAACATGGCGGTTCAACATTGTAGACTCTGTAGAGGAGGATTGGCTCCCTCTGTAGATAGAAACGGCTCATTATAAGGTAA
>NW_023339785.1:15537806-15573352 GCF_004916995.1 Morone saxatilis | reverse complement strand
TTCCTATTTTCAGGTGATTATACACTAATGAAAACATACCTATGAATATTATATTCCATTTCTGACAGTAGATCCTCCTAAATGTTACACACTGGACCTTTAAAAGAAATGAAAGTATGCAAAAAGATTGAGTTTTAAATCTAATTGAATGCCCTCATGTGACTTGAAGAATGTAATCCAGATTTTATTAACTCAGCTACTTCTAACCTAAATACACACTACTGTTCAAAAGTTTGGAATCCAATATATTGATTTTTCTTTTCTTTTCCTTCAGTACTGGCTATTGTAATGAAGTTTTTGTTGTTAAGCTTACAGTTTCTTTTACCAGTTGATGTTTTAAATTCTTATTTAACTTGCTCAGAGGTATCTGTGTGTCTTTCTGTTCTTTTAGTTGTCAGTCTGCTTAAACCGTTGTACAGTGTTCTCTTCTCCATGTACAGACCATTACTGTTTTTGCAAACCTTTCATACAAAATAACACGTATTTATAGGAGATTTTTGTACATCTCAAAAAACGACAAAAATATGGAGTAGTTCTCTCGGCCGGCTGACTGTACCGAATCAAGCTTTTGTGCCAGGTGATTCCAAACCTTTGAGCAGTAGTCTATATGTTTAACCATGAAGGATACGAAGTATTGTTTTCCCTTTTATGTTCGGAGACATGTCTGCTTTATGTTTTACAATCTTACCTCTCATCTGACACTTGTTGCCTTTTAGACTGATGTTCGCATTTAAAAAGTGGTGATAAAATGTCATTTGTACTGAATCATAACGTGGTGATGGACCTCGTGGCCTTCGCTTTGATTTGCTTTTTTTTCTCTCAATGGACAACATACCTGTTAACCAATCAGCAGTCAGCTTTTGAGACTCAACAAAAAATATTTAGTAGATCTGCCGCATAAAGTGCTTCAGAAAGATTTTTTTAGCACTGGTCACTAATGCTTTGCTTAGCAGTTAAAATGAAGACTTCCTGTTGTTCTGAAAATGGGTTCATTTGCCAAGATTTGCCAACACGTGTTCAGAAGGGACACCTGTTGGTCAAAAGACATCACAGCAGCCAAGTATATGTAGATAAAGAAAATATTGTTGAACCAATTATGTCCTGTAAACAGCTGATGTGAAAATAAATAAATAAATCAGTCATTAAAGATTTTGCATCTCTGGCCTTTAAGTTGTGCACTTCTTTTATCAGAGCTTTGACTACAAATGCATTTATCAGAATACCACAAGCGGCGGACAGTGGAGAGAAACATGAGGGACGAGGGTTCAAAACTAACCCCGATGAATTACTGTTATTCTCTTGTCATGTGCTATAAACAGAGGCTTCAAACATCATGTCATGGTTAATGGAATGCCGCAGAGAAAAAAAGCCCCAGATTGTGTAAAGAATAGGACGGCAGTACAGTAAAGAGAGGCCCATACAGTGTCTATGTAGTTAAATTATTGTTTGCTGTTCAACAGCAAACTGCTGATGTTGAATGTGATGAGAACTGAAAACCACGTACTTTGCTTCATAACCTACATGTAGTCCCTCAGGCTAATGTGTTTATAAATGTACGCACACTTAAATCAAACTCCTATATTTCATGATTTCTCAGAGGTTTCTTTTCAGGACTTCCTGTGACAACAGTATTTTTTTATATCACAACGCTTCTAATTGTGGGGTTTTTCCCTCGAGCAAAGTCATCTGGATTGTGGATTTATAGGAACTGTGTATAAAAAGAGCTCAGTTGACTTTGACTCCACTGAGTTTCTAAGAGAATTACTGTGTTTTGTTATTCAGTGACATGGTATTCATAATTCTTTGCAGAATTCTGTTTTTCATGCAAAAGTAGCTTTAAATATGATACAGTGTTATATGTGCAACACCACCTAGAGCAGCAACATTTTCATACTGAGTATTCTGTTTTTTTAATACTTCTGAGGACATTGCTGCTAATAGCTAATCTTTATATTTACTTACTAAATATAGTAAGGAACAACTTACTTAATTAAACTAAACAACACACATATTTTAAAATGTTCACTTATTGTGTAGCAGTGCAAGTGAGCTAATTATATTTTATACAACTGAAAAAACAAAATATTTTAAACCATAACAGGAACCTTATTGTGGAGAAATATCAGTGTTTGTGCTGTTAATAACATCATTAAAACACCACAGAAATTAATTCTGTGATGCCTCTGAAATTGTTTTACACAGAGCAACTAAAGGAAAGAGTAGGGTAGAAGTAACAAAAGCACTTTGGAGAATATTCTGCTTTACTCAAACTCTGTAATGTCTCAGCTCCGTGGACAACTGAGCAAAGAATTAGTCAAAATGTACTTCAGAAGGTCTGGTACCTGGTATAAACTGTAATAGGATTTTAGCTGAAACCACACAAAGAAGAAAAAGCATTTAGACTTTCTGTAGTCTCAGCGGTGGGATGAATACTTCCCTACAAAGATTTCAGAGTTGCGCAATGTGCACAGATACTGTGGGAAATGTTCCAGAAACAAATGCAGAATGGACCTCAGCCAGTCAAAAATAGGAAGTGAGGAGAAAAGAACTTAAAGGCTGCACAGTTTCTATCAACACAGTGAAGTACAAAAAAGAAAAACACAGTTTAGAAATATCAGGCACCACATCGTATTCTAGTATTCTATATAAACCTTTTTTAGTTTCAATGGTAAAGCTTCATTCAACGCTTCTGAAGTTTTTCAGTGATTTAATTTGCAGCTTTTGCATTGATTGTCTCATTTGCACAAAAAAAAACATACACATATATGCAATACTGATGTACTACTACTCGACATCATTTCAGCGAAAATAAAGATAATTTTTGATTTACATCATGAGATATATACATTATTAGACACCTCACTCGTGTTTCATTCAGATGCAAGCACATTTGAAATGCCTGAAATCACACACATTTGCAATCTCTATCTCTCACTATAGCTTATATGTTTTTCTAAAATCTTCATACAGTTGGCAGTGTAGGCTGACTGCTACATATAGTCATTGTCTAATTTTACAGGAAATCAGAAGAGTAAGTTGTGCCAAAAAAAGGAAAAACACTTTCACATTGTCAAACATGAACCATTGTTCATCTGATCCATAACGGATCCACAGATTTCCCTGCTCAGTTCAGTTGTATTCCCCTGCTCCTAAATCACACTGAACACTGGTTAAGTAATTAGATTGAAGTGGAACAATCACATGTTGTCATCAACTGACAGCTACTGTAAGTGTGTCACAAGAAATACAGCTATGACCAAAGCACAGAGAAGGAAAACAAAGTGGGTGTTCTTTGCCTTCTCCACGGTCAATTGAGCATGTTTAAACCAGGGAAAAACACTTGCACTGTTTAAGTGTTCAATTAAGGTGATCAGAGAATGAAACCTAATTTGTCATGTCCGCACATAAAGAAGTGGAGCTCGTATAGTTTTGGATTTTGTGCTTCACTTTACATGCAACAAAAATGATGATAAGGAAGTGAACCTGCTGACAAAAGTGGCTGAAGTCGCCACAAAAACAAAGCATTCACTCTCCTGGGGCAGTGATACAAAATACTAACAAACATTGTGCACAATATATAATTAAGGACACTCTCGAGGGAGAGGACAGACCGGTTCTCCATTGGATAGACTGTAATAGATTATACCTCGAATACATAATAGAAGGAGTTATAAACAGTCCGTGAGGGAGTAACATTTAGGATAAGGTACAGATTTGGATGCTTGTGTGGTTTGTTGACATGTTTCCTCCTTTCATGTCTGCAGTTGCCGTCTGTTAGACGTGGCAATTTCTAGTCATGGTCTGCAAAGAAGCAAGTCACATGTTTGCTGCAGCTGCTCGTCTGTCTGGCGAGCAGACACTACAGGCAAAAAATAGCTGTGAAGGCGACTCTCTGCAACTGTCCCGGCGGTTAGAACAAGCTGTGGTACTCTGGCCACGGACTACAGCTAATCCCACTTTCCTAATGCTGGCTGATGAGTGATTGGTTTGCTAATTGATTGGCTTTTAGGGCTTTTCAACAAAACTGGTAGTTGTTGGTCTTCATCAGAGGCTGCTCCTCTTCCTCGTGGTCACAAGACTGGTCACAGGGGCCATCGCAGCACTTGGGCTCATCACACACTTCACCCTCTGTGACCTGCTGCTGCACATTCTGGTAGATTAGCTGTGGAGAGGCATCATTAGGATAGTGAGACTTGATCTAAGAGAGCCTAATATTGGCTTCATCTGAATATTATGGCATGATGAGAGAACAATTTCTTGCAGTCAAACTATATTTTGTATCTAAAACGTATAATGCTGTTATATATATATATAGACATATATTGTGAGTTTCTCCTTTGGAAACAGCACGCAAATAAGATTCTAACACAAAATCATTTAATTGGTTTGACAGCACAGCTAAATCTGTTGTGTCTTTGGGAGACTTAAATGAAATAAAGGAAGTTTTCTGAGGACATCTTGGTTAGAGTGTCACATGCTTTGTTCCATGCATAGTTTTAATTTTGGCAAAGCCAGACTGGAGTCCCTACACCCTGCTTCACATTAACTCACCTGTTCCTGCCCGGGTTGGTCCCCAAGTAGTCTTTCTATCAAATGTGTAATCTTGTTAAATGTTGGACGCTCTGTAGGCTCCAGATTCCAGCACATCTTCATAATCATGTAGCTGAAACAAAAGTGAACCATACATCAAAACATTTTAAAACTTTTAATGGATTAATTACGCTGGAAAAAAATGAACTGATGGTAAACATTTCAGGGGCTTATATCCTGTGCACTCGATTTTCACTGCTCAAACTCTGTGGTGTAAAATTGAGGAACTGTATGAAGCCAAATTAGAAAAAATAAGGAGAGGCTTATGGAGGTGGTGACGCAGTTTGATAAGAGAGACTCGTTCATAAGAACCCCTGCCCCTCCAGTCTCATTTTGCTGCCGTGAAATAGCAGTTACATGGCTTCCTAGCTTCGAGATCATGTGGCTAACAGGCAGAACTGAGGCCTGACTCACAGCAGAACAACAGATGATTAGGCCCTGACTCAGATTCAGTCCCAAGCGTTTCCACAGCACAGTTATTCCGGGTGGTGTGACAGCCACGCCAAATCAGCACACACAGATGTTAGGCCTCTCTGAGATACTGGGAAAAACACTCCCTTTATTTTCTCATTTTGGTGGCTTGTAAAGTTGGGAGTTTAGGCTTGTTATGTTTTGAGTTTGGGGTTAGCAGATAACCCTAAGCAAGTAAATTAAACTCAGGAATAATGTGAGTGGTTCATGAGGTTACCTCATGTGTCAGTTATTTCAGATGTTAGATAGGGCCAAAGACTGGCAAAGAAAAAGAGGATCTTTGTTCAGTCGTGATCTACATTTGGGAAACATGCAGTTTGAACTGCCCAATGTTGGAGTCAAATTAGAATCAGTGTTTGTTTTTTATAAATCAGTCATTGTTAAAGCTTTTATCAACTTAAATATTACTAGTTACAGCTGGTCTCACCAGAATAACCGCAACATTTATACCACTGTTTCTCAGAGTCTGATAAGTTGAGTGCTCACTATTGACTCAATTGTAAAAACCCAGCTGATAGTCACTTGATTCTTCAGTAAAACTCAACTGATAATCAGATGACACTAAGTAGAGAATTAACATTGGCTGAACAGAAAAGTGTTTAAAAAAAGCAGCAGTGATAATATTTGTATGAACCACAATTTATGTTGCTGAAGGGAGGAGCTTACATCTCAGGTGGGGCAAAGTCTGGTTGGGACATCTGGTAGCCACGCTTCACCATCTTGTAGAACCTGGAGTCCACAGCCATGCTGGGGTAGGGGCTCTTGCCTAATAGAGAATAATATACTCTAATTTTAGCAAGCACATCTTGAAATAAATGTGTGTAAACGTAAGGCACATAGGCATGTGTTCTGACCTAAAGAGAAGATCTCCCACAGGAGGATGCCGTAGGACCAGACGTCACTCTGGACGGTGTAGACACAGTCGAAGATGCTCTCTGGAGCCATCCACTTCACTGGCAGACGTGCCTTCACACACAATGGAAAAAGCACAAAAAGCGTCTTTTTATCTGGTCTCTAATTCGGTTAATGTGAAGTAAATATTGGATCTAATCTAATCTCGGCTTACATTGCCTTTCACCACGTAGTTGGAGTCATTCATGATGTCACGTGCCAGACCAAAGTCACAAATCTTGGCCACTCTGCGGTCCGTCAATAGAACATTCCTAGCAGCTACGTCTCTGTGAATACACTGCACACACATACACATACACGCAGTTTGTTGTTGTTTTGGTGGTAGTTTCATACACTATGACAATGTATGTACAAAATTTGAAGAATGTTATGAAATACTCCTTATAACTTCCTCACAAAGTATTTCACACCCATCATTCATCATATTCTATTAAAAGACTTATTTGTTCATGCATATTTGGTTGCTTTTTTCTGAAATTGTTGTCTGGGTAATTCCCCCTTTCGAGGGACATCACAGCAGCTGCTGCTGTAAATTATACACGGTAGTATTTTCTGTTTTAAGTGTTTGTCCATTTGAAACATTTCTGCGGTAAAATCACTCACATTTTTGGCAGCCAGAAAGTCAAGGCCCTGAGCCACTTGAAACGAAAACCTCAGCAAGTCATCAATGTCCAACGGCCAGTCAATTCCAGTCTCCTCACACACAGGGTCTTTGTAAGAATCAGACAGAAACAATGTTAATAACACAGGAATAAAAACGGCTGATACCTTTATAATGACCTACTTTGTGTCCATTTAAACTGGGATTGAGTGAGAAGGTTTTTACCTTGAGATAATTCCATATTTGGCAGCTGGCTGGGTCTCATCTCCAAGTAACTGCTTGAGGACGTACTGGAGATCCCACTGTCACTGTTGGATGGAAAAAACAAGAGGAGAAAGACCGAGTGGGAGGTCAGCACAAAAAGATAACAGAGGTGTTTTTCACAAATACTCCATCATGATATTGCACATGTTTGGTCAGGTACCTTCTAATGAACTGTTTCTGACTGCAGATATTCTTGTAGTCATTGGAGTTCTCCATAATATCAGGAATGTTCATAACAAAGTTCACAAACGTCTCTGCCTTCTGGCGAAGGAAGTTCAGGAGGTCGCCGAGGCTGCAATACTCTGTGATCACAAGCACCGGTCCTGATGAAGAAACACACCATGTTACTCTTACGACAAAGTAAACATGTTTGCATGCAAATTGCTTAGCTATGCTAGATTTCCCATGACCTGGACGATGGAGAACTTTCATAAACATGCTTTTATAATATTTAGATTTCACCAGATATAATACAGAACAAATACAGGATGCTGTCTGACCTCCATAGGTGCAGGCTCCCAATAGATTGACAATGTTCTTGTGGTGTCCCAGGTGGCTCAGGATCTTCAGTTCAGACATCAGAGCTTCCCTCTCATCTGAATGGGCACTGGCTGCAAAAACACAATGCAGATTATCATCATATTATCATCTTATCTGGTCATGTGAAACACATAATTTTGAATTTCACGAATTTCAAGTGACAAACTAACTAAACTCATGTGAACTGTTAAATTCAAGGTCCTGACATCGACTCACCTTTCAACATTTTCACAGCCACACGCATTGCATTATCCTTCTCCTTTCCCAGACCAAAGGCTGTAGCCTCAACAACCTTTCCGAAAGCTCCTGCACCCAGGATCTTCCCTGGTTAGACAAAAAAATACAACGAGAAAACATTTTGAATATAACCTAAACCAGATCCGTTATTCACAATCAAATGTCAAAGCGAATATAGGTAGTTAATGTTCGCATCGTAATTAAACATTTCTAGCACACAAAATAATTGTAAGTGTTTCAAAATTGGAACATTCAAGTGCATTTGAGTCAGTTTAGGATAACATGGTGCAAACCTAGCTTCAGCTTGTCTCTTGGGAACTCCCACTTCTCATTGTAAGGCAGTTGAGTGGGGTCAATGAAGGTGTAGTTGTTTCCATCTCTTGCTTCAATGATCTTCCAACGGATCTCATACCTGGGTTTCTAAAGATGAAAACAGGAGCAGATGGTTGTAAACAACAAAAACACTGCTCCTAATTTGCCAGTGTCTCATAGTCATTACCTTTTAATTACACCTTACCTGCTTATATTTGTAAAACAGAAAAACCAGCAGCACCAGGAGGATGGCCAGAATGCCTGCTGCTCCAGTCAAAGTGGAAGTGAAGAGCTTGTCTGCACAATCAGAGAATAATCAGCATTAACTCATGGACTGAACCATGTATATAGTGATATGAAATGTCGAACTGCACAAAATGAAACAATAGAATTATGCAGCTTTATAACTGTAAATGGATCAGCTGACCATAACAACACAATTTCATAAAACCAGATATTAGATTTGGTTGATAACATCCATGTGACTGTACAATAACAAACTGAGAAGTACACAACCTAGTATCACATCCTGAAAAAGAACAAATGATGATTATCTAGTACTCACCAGAAACCTCCATGGCAAAAGTGTCTCTGCTGACACCGACGAGGTTGAAGGCCACGCACTCCACAGTCATCCTCCTGCTGGACGGCCCCACGGTGAGGACGCTCTCCACCTCCACAGCCCCGTACTCCTCCCTCTGGACCTCCACTGTAGGAGCCTGGAGAGGGATCGCCATCTGCAGCCCAGTGTGGTTTTCATTGCACCTGCCTCATTGCAACACATATACAGTCAGCCAAAGGCCCCCGAACATCACATGAACAATGGTACTAAAATCTTACATCTTTGCTTACTGTTGGGTTAAAGTGTTGGCTAAATGGCTTTAAATTACAGTGTAATACACTGACTACTTACGTAGGTCGTATCCCAAAACACTGATACCAGATGATTCTGGGAGCAGGATAGCCAAATGAGGTGCAAGTGAGTGTGGTTACGTTTTCCCATCTCACCACAGCAACAGGTCTCTCTGCCATAGTGGAGAAAATGATGCAATTGCAATTATCAGATTTGGAAGAGACATTCATTTTTCTTTTGCTTGGGGAACTGAATCAAGCCACAGCACCATGAATGTGTTTACTGGTTTGTGTTTACTATGTTACTTACGATACATTTGGACTTGAAATGTGATGGATGCATTGGCCAAGTCACTCCTGGCATAGAAGGTGTATTCCCCCTGCTCCTGTGCGTTCATTCTCTTCAGCTGTAAACTAGCATGGTATCTAAAAAAAAAAAGAATCTTTAAACAAAAAAGAAAAAGAGGAATGTCTACAGAATCCATAGTGACTAATTCTGCGGTTTAAATTCATGCAGTTCCTCGTCTCATCATAGAGTCAAAAACTCAAAAAGAGAACACCAGTCTTTCCTCTGGCAGCAGTTTCATGACCTGAGGAAATATATGACCTTGGTGTTCCCTGTCAAATGTACCCAAAATGCACTGACAGCATATTTAAAATCGGAGTAGCTTCCCCTTCCTGTAGTACACTTGATTGTTTGTTTTTTTAAATTTAAACTTTGCTGACATCTTTGAGTTATGTGATGAAGCAATTGGAAACAACTTTTGTATGGGGTCTTCTTCTCCTTTGTCACCAGAGCTGGCCTCTGTGTTCTACCTGTTGTTGTATCTGATGAGTTTGTGCTCCTGTGTGGATGTGTTAGGAGATGTTGGGGTGTGCCATCTGTGCTCTGTGATGTGGGGGTACGCTTCGATGAGCACGCTGAGCTCCAGATCTTCTCCCTCGTTCACCTCGACCGAAAGACCCTGATGGGCCAGTTTAGGGGACAGCTGGGGCAGCAGTCTGATGTAGGGCTTGTCTGTTTAAAGGAATCCACACAGTGCGTTTTCAGAGGGTGATAAATGTTCCAGGATTTTCAATTTGAGACATAGCAGGAGTGTTTCTGTGGCTTACCTACAACCAGCAGGTATGTGGTTGAACTGTTCACCCCTGCTTCATTAGTGCCTATGCAGGAAATGTTTCCTGTGTCTGCGAGGTCCACAGCAGCGATTGTCAGAATGCTCTGTATATCCAGCCGATTTTCTCCACTTGAGCGAGCATTCTCCTCCACCATTACTTTCTGAAAACAGGAAGAAGAAATAATATCAGACTTGAAATTATAATTACTACAACAATCAACAAAACTTTCAAAATTCCTCATACTGACCGACTTGGTGGTGTATTTCCAGGTGACATTGTAGTTGAAGTTGGGGTTGTGTGTTGTGCAACGAATCTTGAGTTCCTCCCCAACAATGCGCACATACTCATCCGTCTCCAGAAAGACATATGGAGGGAAACGAAGCTCTAGAGCAAGAAAAAATCATATATGAGTATCAAACTTGATCCACACATCAAATGGCTCTAAGATAGCTTTGGATAATCGCTTCTAACAACCAAGTGGTCTCACTCTGAATGACGTTGATGGAAAAGGCCTTGGAGGTTTTCTCCACTCCGTTGACCTTGGCTGTGCAGACATAGTCAGCATTGAAGCTGGGATGGAGGCTGTGAATGAGAATACCACGGTGCGGGTAAACTGTAAAGTTCATCCCTGGCGGCACGCTGGTGCCGTTGTCCATGCGGAGGCCCAGGTCTGTGGCTGATGGGTCGGTCAGCAGGCAGGGCAACAGGTAGTCCTCACCTTCCTTACTCACAACCCGCAAGGATGTGCTGCTGGTCCAGAAAACGCGGTTTGGATCTAGTAAAGTAAGGGAGATTTGTTAGATCATAAAACAATGGAAAAAATGGGAGATTTACTCAGAAAATCTGGTAAACAATCACAGAAAAGTATAACCAGTGTGGAAACTGATCCATCCAAGCTCTAACAACTCAACATTATGAAGCTTGTCCTACTGGTCTGTACACAGAATAGTAGGATTCTTATTTATTAGAGCTCACCTTTTACGTACACATGCACAGAGGAGGCCAGTTCACGGTGTAAGTATGCACACTTGTATGTTCCAGTGAATTCTGCAGAGGGACTTTCCACCTTTAAGGTTCGCACGTTCCCATTGCCCTTGGACACAAAGCGCCTGTGTTTGGGTAGCCTCGTATGCCAGTTTACAGGCCCATCCCCCTCACACCTCAGATCCAGAGAGGTCCCAGGTGTGACCAACACCTCAGAACTCCCTACTACCTTAGAGTTGAACTTGATCACCGGACGCCTCCATTCCGCTGAGAAGGAATTTAAATATGAATTAATTAATGCTTTTATTGACTTTTTAGATAATGGAAATTCATAGAAAGAAAAGTGAGAACAAGGTAATCACCACAGACTTTCTGGGTATTTTTTCTCTATTCTTGATAATTCAAGAAACTGTTTCTGTTTTGGCCATTTCAGGATAACCGAGAACAGAGAGCTGTCTCGTCTGCGCCATGATTCCGATTTATTTCGGTAGTAATCTCACAAATTCAGGAAACGGATAGAAGACTAGGACCTTCCTTCTCACTTCTGCTTTTTACCAATGTCGCTATCTCAGCAATGGGGATATAGAAACTGTAAGTATGTAAAGCTGTCACTGTTGTATTATTATTTAGGCCATCGTGTTCAACACCAAAAATAATGGATGACGCACATTCAAGAATTTTAAGCATGGAAAGGGGTGTAATATTTTTCAGGCATCTTTGAGGGAGAAACTGCTAAAAAAAAAAACCCTAACCCTTAGGGAATGCTAAGGAAAGTTTTAGTGATGAAGAACAGTACTCTCTTTGATGACTTTTGTGAAGATTTGGAAGTTTGTAGAAACTCGTCTGGACAACTCCTTGCATCTTAGATTTTACTTTAGGTTGGACTTTTGTGAAAATTCCACACTGAATAGATGGATATGCCTTTCCTGGTAGCCTAAAGCATTCTCTCGTTCTCATTACCCTTTCGGTAAAGGTTATAAAAGTTTCCATTTAGGGGCTTGGACAGTGTGTTTTGAAGCTTGAAGCAGAACTGAGATTCCACGATCAGCATTTTTTGTATTCACCATGGTACACAAGATAATGTAGCGGAGAAGGAATGAAAAGTACTTTGAAACCAATCAGCATTTTAGTTCTGAACCTCCTGATTGTCTGCGTTAACAGTTGCCTTTCCTCCAAACTCCTTGTTTAATCAACCAAATGAACTATTTATCCAACCTCAAAATGACCCCAATTACACCTCATACAGTAATCTACCAGAAAGCAAAGCTAATTTACTCAGCTATAATTAAACCAAACAACAGATGCTTTTATGTGCTCAAATGCAAATACATGAAATTGCAATTTGATGCTCGGCGGGTGATACTCATATATGTGGTGTCCAGAAGCCAAAATCGAAATAGGAAAAAAAGAGAAAGAAAGCATCACAGGAATGACCCCAAAACAACTCATGATGCTGCAGACAATTGTCCTGCTGATTACATAGTGTGCCTCAGATAGAGAGCGTTTCTCAGCTCCTCTGCACTGACCACGAGTTTATGCCATAAAATGTACGATGAAATCATAAGGGTTTTGTACATAAGAAGTCATGTTTAAGTATGTTTCTTTAGCGTATTACATAAATAATCGGTTAGTTGTGGCGTTTAAGAAATATAACTTTCTGCAATTGGATTTAATTTAAAACTTAATGTTTGTCAAACCTTTAAAAGCTTTCTACATACGACAAATTACTATTTAAATAAAAATCACTCCAGCATGCTTTAAGTTTTTTCCATTTGCATTGTTTCTAGATTTCCAGATAACACATTTAAATTTCCAATAGTGAAAAAAACAACACAAATAAAAGACACTACATACACTGCAGCTCTAGATTTAACAGCCAGTGTTTGTCAGGCCTTACCTGAAGCCGCAGAGGCCACAATCCCCATCAGCAGAGTGAGGTAGGACTGCATCCTGGATCAACTTCAAACCTGCAGGTTGAATGTTGATGTGTGTGCTACGAAACCCCTCTTCTTTTGATCTGTGGCATTGGAGAGAGAAATGAGACCTCTGAAGTTGTGCTATCACTCATCCCGCTCAACTTCTCTTTTCTGTCTAGTCAGAGCAGCTTTGCCCGTAAAAAAAAATCTATGCTAAACAAAAATACACTAAAATCAGGAAACAGACTAACATGAAATACTTTGAGGAAGCATTTCATGATTAGGATTAGGGAATTAATAAGTCACTACACCTCAAAATCCAGCTGAAATATGCAGTATGGAAGCATCACTCATTTACTTCAAATGTACTCACCTGTAGATGTCTTCAGCCTAACAGAAGGGTATGAAAACTTCCCTGGGTTTGATGTTTCCAGCATCCAGAGCTGACTCAAGAGTCCCTTCTTCCTTTCTGTTTGCCTCTGCCCTTCTTCTCCCTTCTGCTTGTTTACAGTCTCTTCACCACAGAAGTCACACAGCAAACATGAAATCTTTCAGACAGCAAGTGGTGGAGGGTGGAGGGTGGAGGGAACTGTGTGTGTGGGTGTGTGTGTGTGTTTGTAGGGGGAGGCGGATCAGCATATCACGCTCAACAAATTAATGAGCCAGTGCCAATTTGCTGCAGAAAGGCACAATTCTCCTGAGACATCCGTTGAGGTGAGACTAATCATCTCCATCACTGTTGAACCATGGCTGCCAGGCTTTTTTAGCCGGCAAAGCGTGGCCTCGTGGGAGAGGGAAAGAAAGTCAAAGGGCTCTCAGTAATCTGACCTAGGAATCAGAAAAAACACTGATAGTAGAGTGAGAAAATTCATTATGGATAAGTGCAGCTTCTTCCAAGTAAGTTATGGAAATATTTTTCAGATAAATTCAGCTAAAGATTTAGCTTTATGTTAGTGAGACCAACCAGGAATATTTTTCAACCAGGATTAGTGTTTTTAATTTTTGTATTTTTTAAATTTTGTTTTATCAGTGCAAAATACAACTAGATGAGAGCCATAAAATTCACATGATTCATAAAAGAGTCACACTCTCAGTGCTACTATGATAATACACATTTATTGTCACATTTACAACATATAAAATGGCACATATAAAAAATACATTTGTAAACGTTAAGAACTGCTTTGGTACCATAGCTTGTGATACAGTGATCTTGTGCATTTTAAATTGCTACAGACAATTACAATGTGTTGTTTTACATGGTGGACTAAGTATTGGAAGCTGAAACTTTGTGTAAGTGAATGTTATGCAATGCAACAAAAGACTAAAAGCATTATTTTTTACATGTACACAATGGCTATCTAGGTCACTTGCTACAGTAGCCCTTTATATCAGCAAGCAACAATAGCTGCAAGACAAAAATCTGTGAGTCTATATACAAAGGCACTCGTGTGCCATCTTGTCCTATGGCAGTGATATGCTGTTATTTTTTATTTTCACCTGTCATCACAGAAACTTATTTACTGTGAGAGCCAAATGTTGAAGTCTAAAGTTGATTCTCAGTTGAATTATTATATCTTTATTGAGTAGTAGTAGTATATTTATATTTTCATTATGAATATCCACATTTTTTCTAAATAAAGTGCAAATCTGGCACAGAACTATGAAATAAACCTACGTAAGACAATTAAAAAAATGACAGACAAATACATTTCATATAATTCTCACAAAAAAAAATGGCATATGTAGCTAAAGAAATAATTTTTCATAGTAAAACAGTGCATGTAGAATCTGTCTGGATTACAAGTCATTTTACATAATACTGTGAATACAGCTGTTGGTCGTACTTACGGTAAGGAAAAATTGCAACAAGGTTTTAATTCACTTGCTAACAAAACCGTGAAACCATGACCAGGCATGGAGGCCGGGTCATCGTTTCGGGCATAATTCCAATTACTTACACTAATGTGAAGTGTTATATTGTTCTTGTTTGGACAGTATTTCATTTTCATGTGTCTAAATTTGTTTATGGTTTGTTGTTTTAGTGTTGCGTAAATCATTTTGTGTTTTTAAAACTAATACAATTATTCAGAAAAAAATAAAACAATTACCCGCTTTTCTAAAAAATCGACACTGACTGTGAACAGTAAAGGGAGGATAACGTAGTGACAGCCAAAAAGGGACATATGGCTATCTATTCTAATAAGGCCTCATAAGTCTCAAATGGAAAATTATATAAACACATCTTTACTTACTGTAAACTGATTCTATAGGAGTGTGAAAAGAGTACCGTATTTATATTGTGGCAAGCCAATAACTCCAATAACTGACTGGATGTGAACATCATGCTCAATATTTCTAATCAGTTTGTAGTTTCAGAGGTACTAAGTGTGATACAACAACTCAACGAACGGCAAAACTTTTCGAGTGCTTAGTGGGAATACAAAGATTGCCTTCTCAGTCTCAATTTTGCTACATTCTACTTTAGTCACGTTCCCTTTTTCAGACATGTTCAAAAAACAAAGAAATTCCCAGAAAAGAGCTCTGTTTTCTCAGGGGTTCCCACATGTGGCTACAGGAAACTGTCTTCTACCTCGGGCGTTCCTGAGAAGCCCAGCAGAGCGTCTCTCTCGCTGGTCTCCTCCAGCCTGTCCTCCTCTGGAAGAGTGTCAGCCGTGTCCTGCGACATGGAGTCCGTCTCCTCCTCCAGAGCCAGAGAGCTGAGGGCAGGAAAACATCACACAACTTCACACTGTGCACTCAGTCACATATGAGTCACAGAAGGACACACCACACAGTTTTTATTAATGTCTCTTTGTGGTGCTGGTCTTGATCTTCCCTAATTTTTTTTATCTTCCTTCCAGCCACCACAAGTCATTTTTAACTCAAGAATTATACTACTCGCCCATTTTGACTTTTTGCTTGACTTTTGCTTCAAATGCCTAGCATATCAAGAGTGCATATCAATGCAGCTCTTTGTATAGAGAGATGTTAAGTACTCCCTGTGTACCGCTTACACTTACATGTACTCTGCAACATGCAGTAAATTGCTAGGACGAATAAATTTTGCTGCCAAATTGATAATAGCAATCAATAATACAAGAGGCAGCACTTTTTACATCTTTAGGATGTTAAAGTAATTCATTTGTAAATATAGTTTAGAAGGAAATAAGTGAAACTAACATCCAAAACTCAACTATTGTCATTCCTGATTCATCTGCCGATTATTTACAGTCTGTGGATCTGGACCAACAGTGCCTCTCTGTTTTCTTGCATAAGGGGGCAAAGACCTCAGACCCAAACCACAATGTTAAAGGTCTCATCCAAATGTAAGCATTAGAATCGCCCCACTGCCAAAATTCAAAACACAGGGTTGGAATCTGCTATCACTCCCAAACTGATTGACAGACTAATACTAAACAAAAACTAAATCCAAAGTAACTATGAATTATGAAAAAAAAAGAACTTTGATTATATGTGTAAATATATCTTGATTTTGTATGGTTTAACATTTATTTAACCTTTAAAGCCAACTTGCCTTGCTGCATATTTATATATGCTATAAAAACATGGCTTCGTGTCGGCCTCCATAATACAGCTATTGTCTCAGCTCAACATCTGGATGAGTGGGTGTGTGTTGGAAAAAACACTACTCTTGTTAACCAAATACATCCTCATCTTTCTTGCAACTCCAGCATTTGGCACACATCTGCAGCATCTTTTTCTCCGTACCTTGCAGGGCTTTCCGATGGCACGTCAGTGAAAACTTCATCCGGCTTGGGGTCTGGGATTGGAATGATGTATTCGTTGTATGAAGTTATGACTTCCTGTGTCTCTGCCTCTTGTCTGAATTCTCCAGGGCTTTGGCTCTGGTTGGAGGGGTCTGGGGGGAAGGAGAGGGTGACGGGGGATGGGGAGCCAAATGCTGGGTTGGCGATCGGAAAGGGCGAGGAGAGACGGGGTTTGGTGCGGGCCACTGCTGGGTGGTCACTCTTCAGGAAGTTCTCATTGACTTGGTTGTATCTCTGTTGTCAGGAGACAATCGACAATCGTGATTATTTGAGAAATGGGGAATGTAATTGATTAACAGTTTGTGAGCCCGAGATCACAGGATGTAGATACTATAAGACATTGCTGACTAAACTATTTACTTTTGGAAAGTGAATCAGGGAGGATATCAAACTGGTGGACAGTGCGTCTACTATGTAAACTGTCCTGCATTCTGACCAGTACAGATCTGCAGAGTATTGCTGTGTTACTACTGTACTGCTATTACATTTCTTGCAGAGTTCAAAGATCAGTGCAATATTCTCCACTTCTGCAGATCTAATTTACCAAGTGGATCTATCTCCTACTGACTTGCTAAGAATCAAGACCACAGAAAAGTTTGTTTGTTTAATTAACAGTATATTACTATCTTACATCCTAATTCTGAAAGAGAACATCCCTGTATTTAAATTCCTATGTTTATTCCTATGTTAATACTCTTTTAAACGGCAAAAATACTTTTAAATTTACTTTTACATAAGTATTATCTGCAAAATACTACTTAAAGTATCAGTAATAAGGTTAATGTACTTATTATGCAGTATTAGATTATTGGATTATCATTATTAATGGATTAATGTGTAAGAAGAATTATTATGGTGCAGTCGGTCGAGGTGGAGCTATTACCTTTCTAGAGTATCTTTTTCTAGTAGAGCTCCCCTTTATATACTGTTAAGAAGTGTAATCTGTTCATTTGATCATATGTAATCTGAACCTGCAAAGTAACCACTAACTATAATGGTGAGATACATTTAGTGCTGTAAAAAGTACAACATTTTCCAAATGGAAATATCAAGGAACTTACAAGTACATCATTGTACTTGAGTAAATGTATGTTGGCCTGATTTCAGTATCTGATTGATTACCAGGCCTCCAACCACCCAACACGAGACGGACCGGCTGTGAGTGAGTGAGTGAATAAATGAGTAGTTGAAGGAATTGGTAATTGGTACATAACCTCATTCCAGTATAATATAATGTAAAGGTCAGGAATATGTGATATAGTGAGTCCATGCTCACTGTTTAATGCAACACTGATAAATAAAGTACCTTTTTATAGCTATCTGTCAGCATGTTCCCCACACTGTGGACCAGAAAGGAGAATTCAGGCCTTTTCTCAAACTTTTCGTCCCAGCACTTCTTCATGATTTCATAACTGCAACATAAACAACATAACATTAATTCATTTTTTTATTCTACATTTTGATCTCAGAGTTACTGGAGGGGTAACATTATTGGCAAGATTACTGTGAGACTCACACTTCATCAGAAGCGTGGGCGGGTTTAGCCATTCGATAGCCTCTCTTCAAAGCACTGTAGAACAGCTCATTCATGGGCAAATCAGGGTAGGGGGTTCCTCCTGCAGGAAGCATTTCAAATCACTTAAAGGCTAACCAAGAGATCAAAAGTCATGCACAGGCTAGAAAAATACTAGATTTAAATGTAAACCGAAAATGTAAACGAGGATCAATTACAAATCTGAAGACACTTCAAAATACGGATGAATAAAAATGGCATTGTCTTAATCTATAAGACAATTGACATGGGAAATTATTTTCTTTTATTTTCGGAGGAGAATGCACTGACACTATAAAAATATTTAAAAGATCTGAAAAGTCCAATGAATGTCAGATTGAGACAGGGAAGCACAGAGAATCTTTGGTTATCACTTACAGAGGCTGGATTGTGAGTTTGTTTTTCACCACTAGGGCTTATGCTACATATGCAATAAACTGTCTCCTTTGTTTTCATGGTAGTTTCAAAAAATCGTGGGAAGAGGCTTTAAAAAAAAAAAGCTCACAATACCCTGAGCAAGGAAATGCTGATTTCAAAGCTTGACTGTGCCTAATAAGATTTAGCCCTTATATGAGGCTTCAGATGAACTAGTATATACTTGCAACCACACATGGAATTAGAAAATTTGCATTAGCTTTCCATACACACATTTATTCTACATATAGAAACATATTTTCATAATTTAGTTTACCAGAAGAGAGAAAGGAGGAGTCAAGAATTAACAAGGAGTTCAGCAGGTGAAACTGTTACAATGTGACTCATATAAGCAATTAAAAAAGATGAATCCCTCTTCTGTGTAAACCAGTTCTCGTTCAAATTGTGTTCATCTGGGTGAATGTATGTGTGCATGGACTGACCAAGTGTGAAAATCTCCCAAAGAAGAATGCCGTATGACCACACATCGCTCAGGGTGGTGTACAAATTATGGAAAATGCTTTCTGGTGCCATCCACTTCAAGGGAAGGAAGGTCTGAATGAAAGAAAACAAACAGAAAATAAAGAGATACTTTATTGGTTAACAGTCAACCAGCTTAAGAGTCCAGTTTGCAGTTATTTGCTGCCATTGCTGATGTTTTTTAGTTACAGTAATATTTAATTTTTGTTCATTTATATCCATTACATTACATTCAGTTTGCAGTTGCTTTGCTCCACTTAGAAGTGCTTGTTCTTTTGTTTTTTTATCCTTAATCTGTGCAATGGTTTTGCTACTTACGCTGCCTTTAGATATGTAGTTGGAGTCATGCATGATGTCTCTGGCCAGGCCGAAGTCACAGATCTTCACCAGTTTGCCCTCACAGATCAACACATTCCTGGCAGCGAGATCACGATGGACGCACTGTGGTGAAATAAAATTAAAAAGGTTGTTTTAGCACTTCGGTTTCTGTGTGGTTTAAACAAACAAGACATATCGTGTTAAATAGTGAGCTTTGGAGTTACTGGTAGGTGTTTTTTGTTTATCTCCAGACAAAGCCAGGTTAGCTGTTTCCCCGTTTGCAATCTTTATGCTAAGCTAAACTATGGCTGCTGTCTGTAGCTTCATATTTGGCGTATACACGACAGTGGTATCAATCTTTTCTTCAGTGGGTGGCATTAGCTCAGTCCGTAGGGACTACTGTATGGAGTGTGGAGCTAGAGAAGTGTCAGTTCACCTCTTGGGCACTAATGAGGGGCCCTTGAGCAAGGTACCGAACTGCTCCTGGGGCGCCGTTAATGTGGCAGCCCATTCCTCCACATTAGCATTTCCATGAGTCCTGTGATATTATGATATTATTTCAGGGCTATGCGTGTAATTGGAGATTAGTGAAGTAATTCTTCTTCTGAATCTCAGCCAGAACGTGAATGCATTTCCCAAAATGTAGAACTATTTCTTTAAAGGACCAGTGTGTAAGATGTAGTGGCATCTAATGGTGTAGTTGCAGATTAAAGTGTCAAGCGTGTAGGAGAAAGTATAGTGGCTGCAAAACTAGCGAAAAAAAATGAAAGGCCCAATCGAGAGCCGGTGTTTGGTTCGTCCCTTCTAGGCTACTATAGAAACACATTTAATACATTCCACATGGCAGCCTCCATAGAAGAGGATCCACTCCCTCTGTAGATAAACTGCTCATTCTAACATAATGGAAACAAAACAATTCTTATTTTAAGGTGATTATACACTAATGAAAACATACCTATGAATATAATATTCAATTTCTACCAATAAATCCTAGTAAATGTTACACACTTATCCTATACCCAGTATCTAGAGCCTTAAATCAAATATCCCCAGCTACATATGGTGGAACACTAATCTTCATATCTTACATTCTTAGAGGCTAGGAACTCCATCCCTTTTGCAACTTGGTAGCTGAAGCCCAAAAGATCATCATAGGTAAGAATGGGAGAGTCACCGATGGCCAGGTCCAATCTACCGCCACCTGAACACGTTGACAAGGTGAGATGACAAACATAAGAACAAGAGAAGGTGAGGAGCATCTCGTGAATGAAGACACTGGCTTGTTGTTGGGGAAACTCCGGCTGTCCTGTGACTGCATGGGTTGAAATGAGGCTCATGCCCTTCATATGCTGTAACATTTGTCTGTACATTTGCTCTGGTCTGAGATCAAAAAGCAAACTGTCATTGATTTATGAGGCTAAAACAAATTATCTGTTCATGATTCATTGCACTATTTCAAGATCACAGATTAAAAATATCACTTTTCACACATAAATACAGGGGAGTTCCTCCACTGAGAGCAGCACGCAGATGGTTACTGGTTGACCTAAATCCATACTGTACTTCCCACATCATACTGTACTTCAATTGTATCTCATTCTTCTTTGTTTCCTGTGTTCATTGATCTGAATTCTTCACACTTGTTTTAATTACAACTCTGTAAAATTAATTATTGTCAATATCGACACACACGTGGCTCAAGTCAAACCTTGTTCCTGATAGATGTCCTGCTGGTAAGGAGACTCGTATGGAGAGGGCTGGATGTCTGCATACTTGATGGAGTCTATCTGCTCCTGCATGGGCACGTAGACTAAGGGCTCATCTTTACTCATGTCCATGTATCCTCCATCACTCTCACTTCCAAAAGACACATAGCTGGAGAGATACATAAAGTGTGAAAATGCACTGAAACTCAAGCTAAATCCATATTTATTCATGGTTCTTCATCATATCAAATTCTATATGAGAAAGGAATCTGTGGCTGTTCCCTGGTATGTGACAATAAAATGGGAAGATGGGATACAAAATGCTCCTTTGTGCAGCACTGAATGGAGATTTTGTGCAAATGTTGGTATTTTTTGTCTGTTTTTCTCACCCTTTCCTCTGGCTGAGCGGAGTGCTTCCTCCAGAGATGAGGCAGCCACTGTCTTGGTTCTTCTCAGCGTAGTACTGCAGGAGGGTGTGCTTGTTTCTGTGCAGGTAGTCCACCAGGTCCCCATAGCGGCAGTACTCGGTCACCAGATACAGAGGGCCTGATTGGGAGAATTCGAGAATTGCCAAACACTAATGAAACATTAACTACAGGCAGGGCACACTTACTTTTCAACAACACAAATATTCATTAATAAGCATATTAAGCTAAATTATGTTAAATGTTTAGGAAAGCCTTGACAATAATAATAATAAGTAAAAACAGGGTAATTAAATGAATATAAATTTGTATTAAATATTTAAGATTAGTTGATAATTAATTTGATACATTTATAACTTAAATAATATTGTATAAGGTAAGTTATCCAATTATATTCCTGATATATTCATAAAAAAATTTGATGCTGTCAAAGCAATAAAGTTACTTTGTGTGAATTATTAAACAATGTATATTTGTAATGTAAACATTATGTTGCTAATAAATGTATAACTGATATTTTACATAACTGTGGTTAATAAATAAAAAGGCAATAAATAAAATTATGCATAGATCAAATATTGATCATGTGATGAGCTACTAAAATGTTGCAAAGCTACATGTTTTAATCAAATGTTACATCATGAACCGATCACAAAGGCGATGAGCTTTTTTAAAATAGTATGTTAAAGTATTAAAGTCGTTTTCCATTGCATTTCCACTTTGAAGATGCAATTCTTGATTCAATACTTGATTCAAGTATTCATCTGATTAGTCATCTCACACTTTACTTTACTTTATATCTGGGATTTTTAGGACAGATGAACCTCAGTGGGAGGTTAGAAATTAGGAAAAGTTGCATTTCTTCATTAAAAAGGTTTTGAACATTTGAATGAAAATGTGTTTTATGAGTTCAAAGACAAAGAAAAGAGACATTCATTCCCTTCAAGAAAGTGCTCACCACTGATATATGATCCTGTTAATACACAAACAAACAATACAAAATGACCTAATTATCATATGTATTAACACAGTGTATCACTGGTGCTCACCATGTTTGGTGCAAGCTCCTAGCAAGTTCACAATGTTGAGGTTAGGACCCAGGTGACTCATGATCTTCAACTCTGACATCAGAGCCTGAGTCTCACTCCTCCTGGCTGTGGCTGGATGAAGCGACAGAGAGAAAGAAAGAGAGAGGTAGGTATGAGAACAGGGGAACCAAACATACTGAGATCAGGACATGCTGCATCCTTGCCAAACTGCTCAATGACCTGTTGGCTGAAACTCGAACCAGGCTGGCAACCAAACTAAAGCTCAGCAGGCTGCCGCTCTCTCTGCGCTCACATGAATATGGGTCTGATTTCACAATATTTGACAGCTATACGCAGGGGACTCTACTGTCGCCTGCACATAGCTTTCTACTGTGTTTTTACATTGTATGTCTTACATTTCAGCATTTTCACAGCCACTTTTGTGCTGGACTGGGAATGAGTGAGACCATACGCAGTTGCCTCGACCACCCTGCCAAAGGCTCCTGATCCAAGAGTGCGACCTGAAACACAAAGAAAGTCTCAGTTGGACAGAGTGTGAATGGAGCACATGTTAGAGCTGAAAAGGAAGGAAGAACCTCTCTGGTCATTAAAATATTAGAACAAATTTCTCTGGTGAAATCTGAAACTGGCTTGAACAGGTTCTAACAGACAGTCCAGATTGCTTTCCCGAAGGCCTCAGTGAATTCAGGAAGCTTCCTGTTTGTAAGGAGCAGCTGACTACTGACAACACATCAACAACAAAATCTAAAAAGAGCTTTAAAAATGAGGTGGGATTAGAGCCAAGAAGACAAGTTTAACAAACTTAGTATTCAAGCCTCAACTTCGCCCAGACGACCCAAACCACCCACAGCACTAAAGTCACCTGGTGACAGCTCATTTGTTTGCGCTTGTCTGAGCAACAAGCAGACTGCTGCCTTAAAGTCTGTTTAGTCTGATATTAACAAGTGATATATACCAAATGTTTAGTTGCAACTGACAAAGAAGAAAGGCTGCAACGCATTTGTTTAGAACCACTACACTGACCTTGTGGATGGCAATAAATTAATCAATAATAAAAAGAGGGAGCAATAAAAACAGTAAGGGAATTATTCAATATGTCACGTTTGTTAAATCAAACACAATTTAAATGAAGCAATAGAAAAAAAACTATGATTACATTAATCAACAGTATTTTAATATGTAAATAAATAGATTAATTCACCCATCATGTATCCCAATGCAGGCGGCCATGTAAATGATAATAAAGCTGGAAAAAGGAAACTAAATGATAAATTAAAATGTAATCCCAATTTTAATTGCTTTACATTCTTAAATGTATTATTTAGCCTTGATTATTATTAATCTATGTTATCTACATATTAATTAATTCTAATAGACTTATTACTTTTATCAGTTGTTCTTTTTGTTGTCTCATTCAGTGTCAAATGATGAATTGTTTTTTAATAATTTCCAGGCCTCACTAAGTACTAAGCACTAATTTGCAAAAATCTATATTTTTGACTTGGCTACTACAAATGTTAAATGCATATTGTGGCAGCAAATCAAACTCAACGTAAGTTAATTTGTACAGCCTATGTCTCATATAGTGTCTCACTGGGATTCACAGGTCCACATGAGCACCTCTTCATGCTATCCTCTGTCCGTGTTTGCCCGAGGACTCACCCAGCACCAGATTGTCTCGTGGCATTTCCCAGGCCAGGTCATAGGGCAGGTGGATGGGGTCCACATAGATGTACTCATGACCGTCCTGGCTCACAGACTCTATCACCTTCCATCTGATCTCATAGCGAGGTTTCTGAGAACACCAAAAAAAAAAAAAGAAAAACACACATGAGAAGAGAACTGAAACACCAAAATGAAAGGCCTCTTTTGTGCATTTTAATTCCCTACATGTTGTATTGACATATGACTCCTGAAGAGGAACTTTAAAAAATTGCTGATGGTTTTACCTTCCTCCATACAGCGATGAGGATGATGATAGACATAATAATGATGGCCACTAAGGCCAAAACAGCAGCCAATACTGCCACCTGGGAGAACAGTGCTGTAACAGGAAAAGGGATACAGAGCATTAGCCAAACGGGGAACATTTAACTAAGTTGTCTTAAATTCTAAACAGTCATAAAACTTCACTTTATTAACATGTTGGCAATGATTTTGCAAAGGAATTTACAGCTAGACTGATATTTATAGCTTAAGTACAAATACACACATTTTGTCTTATCTTACTGTTTAGGTAAACCTTTTACTGTGCCTCTAAAATATAAACTTTTCACACTTAAATCTTGTTTTTTACCAGACCACCATATGTTTGTTTAGTTGAACCCAAATGTGATAATTTTATTTATTATCATGTTTGAACTATTGAATAGTAAACATAGATATAATACAATTCCCTTTGGACACGTCCTACAAGTGACACTGATGTATAAAAACCACTAAAATGGGACATTCTGCCATTCACATGACACCTACTGCTGGACACAAGTTTGACGTCTCTTTTGTCGACGAGTCCTGCTGGGTTGCTGGTCTCACAGCGGACTGTGATCTGCTGGGGCTTGTGGAAGGTCACCTGGCTCCGCACCTGGCTGGTTTTACGCGTCTCACTGAAGCTGACATTGGTCTGGATGGTCAGCATGTCTGGCTCTGGTATCAGTGGCTGCCACATGGCTGTCTGGTTGCTGCACCTGCAGCAGGACAGGAAATCAGCAGGTGGAAGTTGCAGCAGTGCAGAGTCAAAAGCAGATGCACAGAATTTGAAAATAAAATACATTTCTGTGTATGTATCCCCCTAATGTTTGTTATGTGACAGTTCAAAGATGAATGTGTGGTGGTGTGACTTACTTGAGCATGCTGTCGCAGCTGTACCACTGTATGGTCGGGGTTGGGACCCCCTCAGCTACACAGGTCACCAAGTGTCTCTTCCCAGGGAGGTGGTGGTCCGTCAGGTCTTTAATCTGAGAGGGAACTATACACAGGGGGTGCAATGGTCATTAATCATTACTGACATGGATAAAAGTCTGTCCGTGTTTTTTTTTATGCAAAAACATTACTTTCAAATAGTCTGTGCTTCAAAATCAGTACTATGCTTTAATTAAAAACAGTATACAGAGTTACTGTGATTATAAAGTTTCTTAAAACAGCATCTTACCTTGGACCTCCAGGTCAAAGGTCACTTTCTTTGTGTCATCTCCATTTGTAACAAACACAGTGTAGAGGCCCTTCTGCTCCACCTTCACCCTCACCAAAGTGAGAATAGTTACATACCTGACGTAGAGGAAATGTGGAAAAAAGGTGAGGAAATAAAAAAAAATATGACTCCAATATGTGTGACCTGCCATATATTTGTCATAAAGGTAATAAATATACAGTATAAAAGATGGTTGACAGGCCACAAAAGATTTGATTAGATCTACTTTTACATGCAACGGACAAAATGAGACTCAGTACTTCAGGAAAGTGAAGGAAGTTTTTTCCTTTTTTTAATCAACATAAGATGTTCTGTGTTGTTTACGACGTGTTGACTGACTAAGTACATGAGGGTGGGGGTAATTTCAGTAAAGTTTACTATAAAAACTAATTATAGTAATTATAATTGAAGACATCTTTAAAATGGTATTTCTCTTTCTTTTTTGTTTGTGGGCAAAGGCTTGGTTGATTTTGTTTAGCACATGGATGATATTTTTCTTTGACTTTCACTTGAACTTTTTTGAATTACTTTGAATGCGTGTTGGCAAAAATGTAAAAAACATGGTGCTGCAATTAAAAACTGTTAGACAGGTTATTTTAAAAGACATTTGTGAGTTGTGACAGGTATCTTGTGTTTATGGTTCCAGTGTGATGAATGATGGAGTCCTGCCCTCTGGAGAGTATTAGGTTTCTCTCAGTGGAGGCCTTATCTGGTGATGACTGACAAGAGCTAGATGCCTCCGGAGGCTGTCACCCTCAATGAGGTCCAGTGCTAAATGTTTAGATGTAACTCATGAGTATATTCCTGGATGTCTCACCTGATTTCATGCTCTTGTCTAGTTGTGATGGTTTTGTCTCCCTTGATGATGGCGCCATCTTTACTCCATTGGACCTGAGGTGGAGGGTAGGCTTCAATCTCCACTCTCAGCTCCACGTTCTCTTGCAACTTGGCTGAAATGTTTACTTTCTGAGCAGGCTTCACATCCACGAAGCCTTGCTCTGAGGAGGGAAAATAATATCATCAGCAACATAATTCTCGTCAAACATTTGAAACATTTAAAAAAAAATGCATTAACCATGAATTCCTACATAAGTCTTCAACCTGCTATAACTTTTCTTGCCACTTGGGGGCATAGGAAAAAGACAACACTGACATATATCACCTTTTAGCAACATGTTAGCAAAGAGTTGCCTAATTACACACTGAGCTGCAATAGCATTAATTTGAGAAAAATATTCGGCTGTTTAGCTGCTAAATGCGCCACTAGTTATTTGCTAACTTTGTAGTGTACAGTGTGTTTTTAGAGCTTTTTAAATAGCTGCGGCCAAAAAACAACGATGATATGTAATATATATATATATATATATATAACCAAAACAGTTTCAGGCCGTAAAAACAAAACAATAAGCTAAAAGTAGCTATAAAGCTCGATATATCTGAGAAGATTTGTCTGGCGATAATTCTCTGTTCATATACAAGTACTTATATGATCTGTTGATAATATAAACATATTAATTATATTACAGTTTTTTTATTAGATTACATTGATTATATTCATGTTATTTCACTGGATGGCAGTGACAGTTTACTGTACTGCTGCAGCTGACCTTCTGTGGCCAGACAGCATCTGTCTTTTCCACTGAGATGTCCAGAGAGCACCACTAAACTGTCCTTGTCTCCATGGAGCATGGCGGTTCAAGTTATTCAAGGATTTCATAAACATAACACACCTCGCTGCAGATAGAATAAGCATTCACAGACGCAATGCATTCAGTGACTGACAAGATAGAACAAGGAAGAAATGTTTAATGTGATGAATCCTGCTTTCATTGGCTCTCACATTGCTGCTCGCAATATCACATATTTGTTTAGATGGTGGACGAACTGTGTGTTAATGGTTGAAGTCAGAACTCAGTTACACAAACATTAATTGTGTACTTGGAGTTTATTCCCAAAAGACTAAATATAGAGTTGCTGTACCCCCTGGTTAGACCTCTGTTTTTCAAGGTATCATTCATGGCATCCACACCATGACAATGGTTTATTTCACACTTTGAACAGAAATACACAGAAGTCATCTTTATTTCCTTTAAAAGAAGCACCTCAGTCACCTTGACCTGCAAAGGTTTACATAATAAGCAGTCTTCTCTCTGCCAGCGAAACACAATAATAATCTGTCTAGCATCAGTTTGTTTTAGTTTGGTGTGTATGTGTGTGGGTTACCCTAACCGAGAACAGTGATGTTGACCATGGCAGAGGCAGTCTGGTCTTGGACACCCTCGTGGACATGGCAGACGTAGTTTCCGCTTTGGGCCACTGTGGCACGGGGGAAGATCAGGCAGGACCGCATGCTCATGGCTGACAGGACGTCTGTCAAAGGCTCAACCTCAAAATCCTTAAAGAGAGAGGGAAATTATGTGACATTTTAATATCATGTTGAATATATTCGAAATTCTGAATAATGAGGCTTCATGAAATGAGGTGCTTTTTTCTTCAAGAAATTCATATTTCCTGTGTTAACCACACATTGGTGAGTGTTGCCAAATGTTGTCTGTTCTGCATCAATGATCATGACAGATTCACCCATTAAAATTAGGTAAATCTGCCTGTTTAAGTCAACAACGCTGAAACTCTCTTCGCCATGATCCAAAAATGAACCCAATAAGAACCGATTATTACAACCAACACCACATGTTATGTGAAGAATAGCACGGGCGGATGAAAATTGAGGTGTGTCTCTACATCTTGATGCAATCTAGGCTTGATCATGAGGCCTGAGAGTGATCACAAAGGGAAAGCTGAACAAAAGCGCTTGTTCTGCTCTACTCCTACTCACCTCTCCGTTGGGGAAATCCCATGAAAAAAACACTAGCTGCACTCCGTGCACTGTGCAGTTTACTGTCAGTGGCTCGCCCTGCTTCAGGACTGTCTTTGACGCATTGATGTAGGGGTCAATGGCCTCTGGGACTGAGACGGGAGAGTGCGGGGGAGAGGAGGAAGAGGTGGTGATAATGAGATTTATTAAAACAATACGTAGAAAAGTCTCCTTCAATACTAATCAATCATAGAACAAAAATAAACCCTGAAATTTTTAATTCATCAGTATTGGTCAGAGTTGAAATTGGTAGCTGGCTCCTGTAGTTCCATCTCAGCAAACAAAAACTTTACATCTGCACAAATCTCCAAACTGCTTGTGCAGCACTTTATAATTTGTTCTTGCCAAGCGATTGTACTCTGACACCAAAAGTCCAGTATTTACCTCATTATCAGCTCACTAAAAAAACTCCAGTAGCACCAGAGAGCTGTAAGGTGATCAAAGCATGTGTAATAATATGGGAATTAAATAGTTTTGGACTCACAGAGCAATACTTTGGCTACGGATCTTGTAGATTATGCTGCATAAGGCGTTTGAAGACATGTGATGGACATTTTATGGGTATTTTTATGGCTCTTTAAAAAGATAGACTCATTAACTTTAATAGTTTGGGTGTAGGCTGAGATTGAATTAAAGGGGCCAACTCTGTGTGTGTGTTTGTGGGTTCTCAGGAGTTTCAGCACACATTTTTATTCTTGGAAGAGTTGTTTCTCGAACCAAACTTTTCAACGTGGGCACCTACCAACAATGCTGAAGACGTAGAAGGCCTGAGACTCTTTCACGTCCCCATTCAGCTCTCCGCGACACACGTAGGTCCTGTCTTCCAGCAGTGCCTTGTACCCCTCACTAGGAACATAAAGCCCCCTGATGGGCAGATCGGTGTCCCTCTCATAAAGGGTGACATTGATGTTGGGATTGGTGACCACACAGGGAACGGTGCTTTCCTCACTGGTCTTTGTTACCATGCCGTGTGAGCTCTCTATGAACCACACATCAGAGTCTGTGGACAGAGATATGACTTCTTTAATCATCTAGATTGTGGATCACACAATTGCTGTGTATATTTTCATACTACATACTAATATCTTTATAATCTTTATAGTATCCCAATTTTCACAGTTCACATTAAATCAGCATTTTCTACAAACAAAAAAGGATATAATACAGGCTCAGTTTAATTGTCATGTTAAAAAAGCAAAATATTTTTCTAGTGATATACTTATAGATATATTTCTGCTTTCCAAGATCTTCCTGGAGTTCTCCCACCACTGTTTTGCTTTCTTTAATTTGAAGATGTTTTGTGTTGCAGCTTTATATTGCATTGTGGGACAATAAAATGCTACAGCACACTCACAAATCAGTATGTTTTGAGAATTGTTTTAGCAGGCATGACTTTTATGGGTGTACTTTACTAATGAGTACACCCTACATACCTAAAACCTGCAGTTGTTTCTGCTGTTTTATAAAAGAGATTATGTTCATACTTGGTACAAGCTATATGACACTAAACAGTTCAGTAAGAGGTAAACAAACCAGGCCTCACCTGGGACAAATACAGCCACCTCCTTAGTTTCTCCAGCATGTCGATCAATGCACTGATACACCCCTGTGTGCTTCCAGCTCACATTCCACAAGGTCAAAACACTGGTTGTGCCGCTGCTTTGCACAATTTGATAGCTCTGACCACCATTTTGAACTGGTTCCACTTGGAAGTAGGGCACATCATCCCTCTTGAACTCCCAGGTAGTCTCCCCTGAGCCGGAGCAGTTGAGGGTGACAGAGGAGCCCCTGAGAAGGACAAGCTCTTTGTCATCAGGTGTGATCTCCAGACAGCGCAACTCAGCGCAGAAATACAGGAGGGTTGCTGTTGACACAACAAGAAAAAAGGGTCAGGTTTTAGGTCACGGAGACAGCAGCATGAGGTCAAAGGTTAAAACAACAATACATGCCAGATCCTGGATAAGAGTTGTCTGGAGGGGATGTGTGGGAGGATGATGATGCCATGTTAGTGACAGATGTATTTAAAATGACAGTTTTTAATGCAGCTGTTGTCCTTTACATCAAAGTATTGTGTTATCTCACAGTCTGCAATGCTAATCAATAACCCAAAAAGATACATCATATATAAGTGCCCTTGACATTATATAAGCTGTTCCCACAGTAAGCATAACTTTGTGAGGCAATGTTTTTCTATTTTTACAATTATATAAAGTTGCATTTAGATATGCTTAGTGGTAAAATACTCCACCTAAGCTTGGCATCAAGCTCTACGCTTCCCTGCAAAAGCACCTATGATCCTGTTTCAGATTTTCATTTTTTTGTTTGTTTATTGAAATTGAAAATTGAATTCTCACCTGTTACTGTGACTGTCAGATGGAGCATGGATGCCGTCACCCTCCTCATGTTCAAAGCCTTCAGTGCACTTTGTTCTGCTAACAAACAGAAGGGATAACAATGCTTTAAGGTTATGGTCATTATTTCAAGAAAACAAATATCATTCTTTCCACAAAGTATTCAGTACAGTTCAGCAGAAATAAACAAAACAACAGGAAAATCGAGTTTGTGTTCACCCCAACAGACACACAGCACCACCCCAGTTAACATCTCTCCGTAAGGTTTCATATCATGATGGATTGGTTCCTGTCCTCATGGGCTCCAGCTGGTCAGGTTAAGTGAGAGTTTTAGTGCAATCTGCTTGTAAATGACATAAAACTATGCTCTGCTTATAGTAAAAGAAACAAACAAAAAGTATTTAGTGTGTTGTCAAGCTGCTTCCTTTAATGGTTTCTGGCCGGCACACAGAGTCTGAGGTGCAGATGCAGCTCACTCTGGAGGTATTTGATGCCTCACTGCACCAGGACAGAGTGACAATGTCTGGCTCTTTTTGTTCCTGGTTCACCAGCATTCTGCCTACTAACAAACGGGTCACTGTGTGCAGCTTTGCAACACACTCACTGGCAACAATGCTGCGTAGAAGGCTATTCTAGAGCCGTGCTGAACCATTAATTGGTTTTGGTGTAAACAAAAGTGAAAATGAGGGCACTCACATACACTGCTGAGACAGGAGCATTAGGATTTTGAATGGCTGCTGTGGTTTTGTAATAATAATGGGATATTGTACATGTGATATCAACATCCCATAATTCATTTAAGAGTTATTGGGTTCAACGCTGCCTAATACTTAGTGTACTAATTCCATCTTCAACATTAACCAGTGTTAGCCAATTTTACTGTAAAGTAAGAAGGCATAAGCAAAGATTGAGGAGGGGTGGAATGGTTTGTTATTATGTTTAGGAGGGGGGTTCAGGCCTGCAGCACACAAACGTCTGGAAACAGTTAAGGATGGATCACAGGCCTTTATGCAAGAAGGGTGGGAAAGAGAGAGAGGGCAGAAGAGCGAGGCTTGGGAAGAGCGAGGGTGGAGGAGGAAGAGAAGGAGGGAGGCAGTGGAAAAATTGTGAAATGTATCTTGCAAAATCTTACCCCATTTAACGCTTTTACTTGATAATGCAATCCAATTTTACAATCTCTATTTTAAGAAACTGACTATCTTTATCCCTGATGTCATAGAAAACATGTTTTAAAGACCACAGATCTCCATCTAACCTGAAACTAGTAGGAGTTACACCACCTTTTAAACTGTCTATAAAAGTGATTAAAAAGTATAAAAGAGATACAATATCTAATCAGTTTGGCAGCGGTGGTGAGGTACAACAAGTTTCATGACTAACCCAAAACTGGCTACTCAAACCAGATACACGTTGTCTCTCTAAATTAACTGCCTTTGGCACTTCCGCTCCCAAAACGAAAAGCTCTTGAGTTGCTCCAAAAACATGACTGTTCCATTTCCTCCCCAGCCTCCTGGTTTCAATAAAAAGGGTGGACAGACAGAGAGCAAGAGGCAGAGAGAGAGAGAGAGTCGCAGTTATATACATACATACCTCCTTACTGGCACATAATACATGCTACATGCACTAAAACACCCATATTGCTGCACACACACATGCTGTATACATCTCCAACCCACCCCAATCTTCTTCACACACTACCAACACACACTGTGACGGCCCCTCACACACACCTCATACACACACAAATACACAGTCACTGGTGTCTGTGTACAGTTCACGTTCCCACAGTTTTTCTCTGAAACTTTCCCAGGACTGCTGATACACTTGGGACCCTGCTAGTCATGACGGCAAGAGCCATGGGGTCACCTTATCCCTGGGGGGCCCCAGCAGCCAGCAGCGAGGGACCATCCACTAAGGAAGCCATACATCAGCGCTTACAAGTACCAGTAACCTCAGTGTCAGTGATGATGACTTTGAGCGACAACAGCCAAACGCGGTGACGCCAAAGGCATATGTCACTTGGCACCAGGAGGACTAACAAATCTTATTGTGGCTGGCTGCTGATGTTATTTTTGCTAAAAGAAGCCAAAGAGCTGCATTAGGGATACTGAAGGATACCGATTTACATCTGAGATCAAACAGAAAAAAAAAACATTCTTTGCTGAACAAGAATCTTATTTAGGGGTGTTTGAAAAGGACGGAAAAATAACATTTGGCTACTGCAACACGATGAGGTTTAATGTTGACCGATGGGCAGTGGGGGACTCCGAACGGAGGCCTTTGAGAAGGAATCTGACCCTCAAGATAGGATGTGCTCAGTAGGATCAGACGGCCAAAGGGAGCCAGTAGACCACTTCAAATAGAGTTTGGAGGGCGAACACTATGGCGATATTCATTCAAGATTTTAGAACATGCAACATCAAATTCATAGTCTTGGTGTGAGGAGACACTTTGGGGTAGTAGTTCTAAACACTGTGGAAAACGTAGCTTGCTTCTGTGGTAATCTCTGTCCAGGTCAAGTCCTTGTGCGAGAAATGGAACATAAAAGAATATGTAGTGTTAAAAGGGTCACGACAATAGTGAATCTGCCAAGAAGGTTTGGCAGCAATTCAGTGACTTTGTTTCCAACTTAATAAAAACACTTGGTAGCAGAAGTTTGACCCCTTAAAACAGAAAGAAGCTCTTTGTTTGAACCGCAGAGACAACAGAGTGGTGTTGGAGACACCGCAGTAGGAAACAGCCACAATATCCACAAGTCAAGTGAAGTCAAGTGGTGGGTCTGGGGATCTGAGATCTTGCAGAGGGTCTTAAAGATGATTTAAAAGATCTGAAAAACATTTTTCTATGGCAAATGTTTATTGTTGTCTTTTTAATCTTTGAAATGAGATACTCCATTCCCACAATGATCGTGGAGGTCTGAAAAAAACAAACAGTATTTACGTGAGTGATGGCACAGTAATCACCATGACGGATAAACTGTTAACCCACTGTATGAGTTTTCCCACAGATGCTGGGAATTTGGTGGCTGAGTGACCCTTGCCAGTTTTCATAAACAACCCTGCTACACTTAAAGTGTCACCAGCTAATGAGGAAGAATGCTAAAATCGACCTCAGCGGGACGTACGCAGCCCACGCACAGGCTCGGTTCCACAGCAGCCTGTAATCCCACTTCAGGGATTATCTATATATACTGTAGTTGCATGTTTTATTTAAACATCTGGCAGTGATGAAGCAGTCCTCAATGAGGTGGGAACTGCTTTGTGAACCACATTTGCTGTTTGTTGAGTGTGCCCCAAGGGGGGAAAGATTGGGGGGAAAAAAAGTGTAATCTATAACAAAAGAGAGAAAGATGTCCAAAAAGCCTCCCGAAGTGCAGCTGGAGTGCTCTGACTTCCTGTATGGGGAAATTCTCTGGCCTTGTGTGGGTGTAAGACGGTGATGCATCACTGACACAGCAGACCACCACAACCTCTAACCAAATACTCATGGAGACAACAAGAGACACCACAATGAGAAGAGGGCAAACTGCACATAAAATGTCTACAGAGAGAGAAACTGCTTTAAATAACAAGCTGCAAAGAAGAGATGTAAATCACATTCAGAATCAAGGAAAAACAAGAACAAAGAAGAAGAATACCCAAGCAAAACAACATGCAAAAACAGACCAATTAGACCAATGACAAAGCATGACAAACCATCGACACGCCGCAAGAATACTGCACACAGCACCAGACAGTGGAAAAGATAGCAAAGGCAGCATGCAGACATACAGAATGCAATTTATGGGAAACACCACATCAAAGCATAGAGTGGGACAGCAGAGGGAGGGCAAACACAGTCTTACATCACAGACGTAATGTTTACTATACTAAAGTGTACAGGAAACTGTGATCTGTAAAACAAACATCTCCAGTTGTGCGGCCATTTCTTTCCAATGCAAACAATTATAGCTTAAATAAGACAGACTACGAACTAACGCTTTATCAGGACATGTAGTAAATCATGTCACTAGAATAGCTGCAGCGCAGAATAAATGTACATGCCATACTCGTCTTCTCTCGTTTTTAGAAGGATGTCAGGTTTTCTTGACATATCTCTGAACAGCCGGACTTTGGCGAGCTCTGTGGGAAAAAAATGACCCAGTGTGTCTTTGTTAAAACAAACCTCCATTTTTATCACTCAGCTTGGACAGACTAACCCCCCCCCCTGAGGAAAACCTTCTGGTCCCTAGGCAGCAGACCTACGATGCACTACTCCCACCCCAGGCGGCCTCAATGTCCGCCCCCAAACATGACTGATACACATACTCTACATTACCACTTGCAGGCTCAGAGTAAAATCCAGTTTCAGCTGGGACAGCACAAATGTCATCAAGTGTGTAGTCTGGTTATGGAGCCTGTTTGTATAATAATAATAATCCATCTTTCAAATAATAAAATAAGAGAGAAAACAGTAACACTTCTTGCTTGTCAGCCATCAGACATCTTCATTTATGTAGAAATATCAGAGCCACATAATTCTGTTAGCTTTTATCCATTTAGTTCAAATACTCTCTGTACTCTCGCCGGTGATTTTTTAATTTTGATTAGATTTTTTT
>NW_023339785.1:15537402-15537659 GCF_004916995.1 Morone saxatilis | reverse complement strand
AAGATAAACAGCTGGTGGTGCTAAGTCTCCAGTCGAATGTCTTGAAACCATTGCAACAGAAGTCGCTGCAAAGATATAACATAATTAAAGGACTAAAATCTCAAACAATTGATGTGTAATGTCTAAAAAACATAATGGAAATTACGATGGCATTTACTGATGTTTTTATCTCTTCAGTTATGTTTGAGTCACAAGCTTCCTGTACGTCATGATTTGTTTCCGTTATCTGAAAGACGCTTTAACACTCTGGGGGGGGG
>NW_023339785.1:15518323-15537302 GCF_004916995.1 Morone saxatilis | reverse complement strand
CAAGCTGTGAAAGTAAAACTACAGATCTGAGAGGGATAATCAGGTAATAATTCTCTGTGGTTTCTTCACTACAAGCGACCACATTCCCATAACAAGTCATGTGATCCACTGTTAACACAAATATATTGATCAGATTTAATAAAAACCTCTCATGTTCTCACTCTTGACAGTCCTGGTCAAATGAAAAATATACATCACCATCATGAGTCTGAAAAGAGGTCTTAAATGTTAATAATAATAAAACCTCGGGATCACTTAGTACAAGTACATGGACTCCCAATAAGAAGTTGCAGTTATACAGCTGGACACAGGACTTTGAAAATGTCTGTATCAGCCAAAAAAACTGCTTATATCCTGTAACTTTAGAGCTTGAAGCTGCACTAAAACCATCTCAAATTTGCATTATCAGATTCTGGCGCATTTCGAAACCTCCCTGGTTTTATTTGGCTCAGCATTAGGATACAGTGACTGTGAGTGGTCTTGCCTCAACAACCAAAGTGACTCTGTACTCGTGCTGAGGCAACACATGTTTGGGAAACTGTAGGTCTTGGTTTGCTCCCTTTCAAACAGAGTTGTAAATGCTGTTTGTAGTGGTGGTGGGGGGATGTAAAAGGATTCTGGGTAAAACTGACGGTTGTAGAATGACAGCCTTAGATGTGGCTAGTGTTTGATATCAGTTTAATGATCTAATTTTCTACTCATTTGGGAAGGAAAAGTGATTAAGATATCAAAAACTAAAGCAGCTGTTTTCATTGAAGTCATGTCAATTTTTCCCATTTTGTTGGGCAGTAAATCTTTGGGTCTAACACTGTATTTTTGTGTTTGCTTTGTCCCAGTCAATTCAAACACTTCCTGCTCATAGGGAATACAGGGATATCAGCTATATTTGCTAGCATAATGTGCATGGTGCTACCCTCCTTTTTCCTGCCGTCCAATGAACACTTGTGGCCCCCAAACTGCCCCGTGAGAAATGGAGGACGCCTACACACACTTCCAGTCCCTCCACTCTAACACACCCACACCCACCTAAAAGACAGAAACAGAAACAGCTGAATACAATTAGGACTTACTGGCTTTAAATTCCCGTCGTTTCCCTAAACAGATAATGTTCGAAGGAAGGGGAAATGGGGGGAAAAGAGTGACAGAGCAGCATCAATCTGGGTGATAATTTATACTACATGTGCAGCTTTGGCATGTGTATTTAGTATCACGTCACCACTTACTCTGAAACTGGCACATAACCATAAAACAAACTGAAAGTCCAAATTTGTCTCTATTTTCCACTGTGTTGGAATCTTGTAAAAGCAATGGACAATTTTTCTTTGTCCTCCTCTCTCACTTTACTGTATCACCAATTCCAGCATGTTTTTTTTGGACCGAGGACAGTACAAACTCCAGAGAGAGTGGTGCTTTAAAAGAATCTGATGGAGACCAACACTTCCTGCTGAAAATATGTATTTTCCTTCCTTTCCTTTAGTACTCAAGTTTACTTGAGTAAAGGAAGTAATACCATAATGTAAAAGTAGTCTATTACAAGGAAGTCTTTCATTCAGGATTTTAGCTGGAGCCAGCGGCTAGTTAGCTTAGCTTAGCACAAAGACTACAAACAGGGAGAAACTGCTAGCTCGAGACTAAGAAGTGCGGTCCCCCAATGTTCTCTAACATTAACCAATAATGACTAAATAAGCAATGCTATGCAAATAAACATCCATAGTTATCATTTATTAAGAGTTTGGCCCCATTATGACTCTGTAGGTATGGTTTGATCAGAATTGATTAAGAGTGGGTAGCGATCTGGTTTTGCAGATTTTGTTTATAAATATTTATTATCTGAAAAGTTACTATCATCCCATGAAGTAAACAAAGTGGACTAAAAAGTTAATTATTTCCCTCTAAAATGTAGTGGAGTAGAAGTATTAAGCAGCATAAAATGGAAATAGAACCAGCACCTCTGCCAAACTTAAGTTACTTTCCACCAATCTGCCCATATGTTTGGACAGCTTCTCGGTAACATGTTAAAAACTTTCTGTGCATTATAAGGCTGATTTCCATCTAAAAGTTTGGTAATATAATTCAAAAGGAAACATTTCCTCCAGGAGTTGTCCTGTAGGAGTGGCTGTGCTCTCTGACCGAAGATGAGATGCAGCTGCCTGTCAGCTCTGTGTGAGTGGGTGGGAGGGAAAGAAGGAGGGAACAAGGGGGGGAGGCCAGATGGATGGGCGGCCGTACAGGATGCTGTATCGCTGCACCACTTTTCATTAAAGCTATATGACTGTATAAGAACAGCATTACAAAAGCAGTGACTGATAGGGCACAAGACTCAGAGACATACAACAGCTCAGTTCAAAAGTATGAGTGATGAATTATGAATCAGTCAATAAGTGACCACCAGTGAGTCATAGAGTACTATATTTAAATATAAAAAAGAAGAAACACTCACCAGTAAGTGTGAGAATAATCATGTAGATGTAAGATGTAAGTGTGTTAAAAATTACTTTTTAAACTCTATACTTGATCCAGATCTAAATGTCACACTAGTTTGTTGCCGAACAGCTGCGCATTCAGCTCACGGAGGATAAATCACAAGAGGACAGAATGGGATCAATGTGTTTCAAAACTTTCTGCTGAGCTCAAACTGTTACATATCAGCACATGTGAGCCAAATCAGACTCCTGGCATGTTTTCTGCATGGTCATAACGCGAACCACATTTTCTCAGAGCGGCTGGCATGCAGAGAGCCCGGAGAGCCAGGAAACAGCTGATGACGAAGGATTAGGCCTGGGCCAGGGGATTGGAGCCGACTGGGCCGTGCTGCATCAGGGCCGGGGAGAAGAGTGCCGCTTCACTACATACCAGCAGCCTGACGCACAGGGAGAAAAATCCCCACCGCTCAGGAGACAAATTAAACTTTACTATGTTTTACAAGTCCATGCTATAAAGATTTGTCAGAGTATATCTACTGTTTTGAAGTTGGTGCTGTGAGATGTTCAGCTGATAGTCAAACTATGATATGAATTCAAAGCCGTCTAATACCTTGGATGGTAAAAGTATGACATGTATGCAATTTTCCAGCGACTCATCTGCAACAACAGTGCTAGACAATGCCTGGACCGAAATATCCACTGAGGAGATCAAAGACTTCAAAAGGAAACTCCTAACTGTAGAGGAGGAGAGCAGCAGACACAAAACACATGCCAACATTGTTTACAGCGAATTCAGATGCCCCCAATATCAAAAAGTTCATCTGTACACAGAAGATGGATGTGCAGCTAACCAACCCAACAACTAAACACCGCAGCAGCCGTACCGGGAAGTGGGAAGGCTTTCATGTGCAAAACATATGGCGGGAATTGGAGTGAAAAGACATGCATGCCACATGTGTGTCAGCCATGAAATAGCTCACATTGCTATAATGTAACTCATTCCAGGTACTTAAACCTTCTCCTGTGATGAATGCAAGGAGATGATTCAAGTGCTTGTTTATGTCTGCTCTGCTTTGCATTCCTTAGATGAGACTGAATCACAGCTTTATGGGAGATTTACATAAAAAAAGGGTGACCAAGGCATTACGCTATGAAGTCAAGCTGGTATGTGTTATCACTAAAAGGAGATCCATCCACAGTTACAGAGGATGCTGGTGACAGTGACTGATGCCAGGTCTGATATCACTGCACAGCCACGACTTTTCAATGAGCTTCTCCATGTAGCTATGCAGAGAAGATTGATTCTCTTAGGATCATTCACAGGGGAGGAAAGAGACTGATGGTTTAGCGGTGAGGACCGTCGGTTCACTCAGGGTGACTGAAGAGGGCTGTATAAACAAGCCCTTTAGCAGTGAAGCACAAAGTAGAGTGCATACAAACAGCTTGTGCCATAAAGCCCAGTGTGTGTGTATGTCTGTGTGAGACCCTGGGATACCTTGTCAAACACATTCTCTTAGTGAGAAGATAAACAGTGTTAAAGTTGCACTATGTAAAGAGTCAAAAGGTGTCTATGTACAGAGATGCAAGCCATCACCATGTTGATGTTTGAACAGGTTGCTAACACTCTTTCACATTGTAATTCCCAGTATGCACACGTTCGAGTATGCAAGTTACAAATACCACCAACAGAGACACATTCTCATTCGACAACAAAAAATTTTTTTTTTTCTTCAGGTATTATATTATCAGATTATTTTATCAGTTTAAATGAAAGAAAGTTATATGGACCAACAGTCCGGTGTTGTAAGGATAAGGTGCACCCTCTCTCTGATACACATCATCCTGACAGACAGCTATGAAATTGAATCTGTCACAGTATGGACTAAGTGAATTTTCACTGCTTTGTACAATACATCTTCACTTGTGCCAACAGCTGCCAAGCAGCCATGACTAAAATTAAAATCCCCTGACAGTGACAGAGAAGTAAGACCCCTTACCTTCAGATTGATCCTAGAAGCATTGACAAGTCCTCCCTCTCTGTCCGAGGAGCTTTGCCGGCCAGCAACCCGTCTCCTCCTTCTGAAATCAGAGAAGAGATTTCCAGCTGGTTGTCTCTACAGGGGCTGCTGCCTCAGATGTATAGATCCCTCAGATGTTCAGAGTCTGAGGTTAATCTCTGCTGTCCCGGGAGTCTGCTGGAGGAGGTACCACTCTGAGTCCGGCTGTTTGTTTAGTCAAATCACAGCACCACGGGGGTCTCCTCTCCTCTCTCACACTCTGAAAAAGCCTGCCCACCGCTCCCAAAGAGTGCTGTAAGTTTAAAAAGAACCACACATACATACACTGCTTCCCTGACAGATTCACACAGAGGAGAGAGTCAGTGGTCCGGCCCGGCTAAAGCTAGAGTAAGAGTGAGCTGGAGAGGGAGAGGAGGGAGGGAATTGTGAGGGGGAGTTGAGCAAAAAGCAATAGAGGGACGGGAACAGAGAAAGAGAAAAGATAAAGGGGGAAAACTTCAAAATACAGACTGAGCTCTGCTTGTTGTTGTTCAGTAGCAGCTGAGAGGTCCTGAGCTGGAGTGATTTGTTTATGAATGGAGTGGCGAGCAACTGGAGGTGAACTGAGACAGTCTCCATTGGCAACAGCAATCTGGACCGCATCTAACCCCTCCATAAAACAACAAACACAATAAAAAGGAAGAGAAAGAGTGAGAGAGAGTGAGTGAGAGGTCCAGGCAGGAAAAAAAAAAGGTTTGGCAAAGCTCATGGTGTCCTGCTTTGGAAACAAACATGGAAGTCTCAGTTTCTCAGGAAAATAACTTCACTTACATAATCACACTGTCAGAATCAGGTGTAAAAGAGGTTAAACACATACTTTTAGCTGGAGTGAACCCATTTTACATCTCCTTTTGTGTATTTCCTTTCTTTTTCCATTCATCCCACATAAAATAACTCAACACCTCCCTCTATCATCACCCCCTTCTGTCTCTTTTCTCTGCTCTTTCAGCCCTCTCTCTTTCAAACACATGCATACACACACCATGCAAATACGTCTGTTTTCTATATTGGCTCTCTCCCTAATTTCCTCCTTTCCCAGGATATGTGAGGATGGCTTGAAATTCATAACGCAACCCTGCAGCTGACGAGGGCCTTTTCTCTCTAACAAGGGGTCGGGGCAGGCTGAGGGGAGGAGGGAACAGGGGCTAAATTGGACAGTAACCATGTTCTCCTCTAATTGTGAGGGTAAATCTAAAAGCCCTGCTAGCAGTAATTAGAGAGCCTGTGAAGCCCCAGTTATTAGATAGGAGGGGAGCAACACCACACAGGACTGTCCCACCTTAACATCTATTTATTTCTATCTATATAATCAACACCTGTGTTACAAGACATATATATTTCTAATTTTGAAATGATTTTAGCATTTTGTTGTTACAATGGCAATGACATGTCTATTCATGCAGCTTAACAGAGTGGCAAACCACTTAATAAACTGGACTCCAAATCATTCTGCTACAACAATGCGCAGCCTATTCGGCCTATCAGAGCAGCTTAAGAGTGGTTTCTCTCACCGCTGATCTGGATTGTTGCCATAGCTGGACAGCAACTAGTGCAACCACCTTCTATGCTGGTCCTGTGTTTGCTGGATTTCAGCAAAGTTATCTCTCTGTGACTGATAGGCAGGGGCCCCCGGAGGCCCTTGGGAGCAAGAAGCAGGAAACACTGGGGGCTGAGACCTGAACCTAGAGCTGAACTCAACATACTTCTGATAAATGAAGATGGATGAAACCATAAGACGATTGATCTGGAGTCAGATCCATAATACATTGTACCAATGAAAGATGGAATAGTCAGATATTCCTCAGAACTGGATTCAGATATTGTTGACCTGAGACACTGCAACATTTCGAAAATACAACAACAATCAAAATCATCATCATCATACTTTAAAATATACTCCTCACATCAAATCAAAGAACACAATACAAGCAGGGACACAGGCAAGGAGGAACTCAAGTTAGAGTTGGAACGATTAACTCATTAAACAACTAGCCAATAACAGTAAGCCCTTAATCTGCAAGTATTTTGATAATTAATTAATTGTAATTTTACAAACAAAAATACCAAATGTAAACACTGTAGACAGTAAACTGACTAGCCTGTTTAGACACAGCAATAAGACTTTTTCACTATCAGTCATCCATAGAAAATAATTGGCAGATTAAACAGCAATGACAATAATCGTAAATTACAGTCATAATTCATAACGTACAGAATATCATAAATGAAACAGTAAGCCCAGCAGGAAAAAACCAAAGGCATCCTGGTGATGACACTGACCATAATAACAACGTTCCCCAGTTCGACTCTGGCCGGGGACCTTTGTTGCATGTCATCTCATTCCTCTGGCTGCTCTCATTTCCTGTCAGCTCTCTGCTGCATACAGTCTCATAAAGGCATTCAAAAAAGAGAAAAGTGTGGTACAGTCAACAGAAGGATGAAGAATAAGTTAAATCTACTTTAATTACTTTTTTGATTTAAAAGTAATTTTTAAGAATCAACAAAAATGTACAAAATGTAATTTATACATTTTATCCACGAAGAACATTAACTTGATGCAGTCCTGCATAATGAGATATTGCAAAGTTGCCATAGTCATTACTTAAACCAAATTTTGAATGCTGCCTTCCCATTAATTAGGTCATTCTGAACACAGACGTAGTGGGTGAGTGTACACACCGCCTGACACTCTGTGATCAAACAAAACAACTGAATCTGGGGTGGTGAGTTGTCTCAACTTGTAATGTTTAGTCGCTTTATTCAGTTTTTTAATCACGGTGCAAAATGATGCTGATGCTTGTTGTACAGCATTTAAAATAAAATAAACCCTTCTCCACTTTTCAGTGTTTAAATGTCATTGTGAATCACACAGACGTGCTGTAGGGGTTTAGCACTTGATAAATACTGTTAACGGCCTTTTCGTGGACAGTAATAGTGTCTTAGAGGGAACTTATGTGGAAGATGAAAGCTCTGGGTGTGTCTGGGCACCTACAGCAGCTCTCTCTCTAACACATGTGAGCTTTTAGAATCGGTGAAAAGAGGCTACAGGTCTCTTATTAGTTCCCCCTCGATGAACTTGAAGGTCGGAGCATCTACGAGGAGAACAGTGGGAACACTGTTTATGCTGCACTGTTTAAACTAAATCTCCATACATGTATTATTATTTACAGTAACCCCTCATTTAGATAAATATTAGTAATGTACAGCACAGCCCGAGGTTTTTTTGTTTTTTAGCATACAGCTGCAGAAAAGTGCTTTAAATTTAAACTTTTCCGAGGTCTGAATGTTTGAGTCCAGTGTGTACATTAACTCATGATCTCATGTATACTGTGTGCTAAGTGCTAAAACCATTTCTTTATTTTTAGCCATGTTGTTTTTACTTGGTGGCTATGATGTATTGTATTTCAAGCTTTTTGCGATATGACTTTGATGTTTATGTTGCACTTCCCTTAATGTTCAGTCCTGTAGCACTTTTCTCTCCATTACCATGAGCCTGCTTCATGCTAACAGCTTATAGCTGTTATAGCCGATAATAAGTGTTCTGACCAAGATACTACCATGAATCTTTTATGAATGCTTGCTGGACAAGGACCCACAGAGAAGCTTAACAAGTGGAATATACATTATACTTTACAGCATGATATTCTGAGTACATGAAGTCAGTGAAAGTATAAAGCCAACAACATGTGGGATGAGGAATAAACTTTGTGCGTACTCATCTTATGTTTGGAAACAGCAAGTTTGTATCTGTAGGTCTCAGTATCTTGTAAATAACATGCCAGTATTCAGTTTGTTGCTGCCCTCGTGTGGTTATTTTAGGGATAGTTGCCATACATTTGTAGCAGACTATCACTAATACTACATGAAGTATTGAGGTTTGAGTAAATAACACAACTGTAAAGTCACTGGTGTGATGTCTGCTTTTGACCCTTGGGGTTTCCGCAACTTTCTTTACCTCACTGTCACACCTTAAGAAACAGGATATGTTATTGGAAGTAAGCCGTTTGTTTAGAGAATGAAATGAGGAAGTTGGCTTTTTGTTCTTTAACATTAACAGTCAGTGGGAAACATGTTTAAGGGGATATACATTCATACACAACACCTATTCTTGATGAACACTGTATTAGGTCAACTCACTGTTGAAATGTAACTGATGTAACTGATTACTTTTACTGTACCAGTACTGTAACTAAGTACAGTTAAAAGGCACTTGTTGAGTATTTCCATAACATGTCTCTTCTCTTCTATTTCACCATATCTCACAGGCAAATATTGTGCTTTTTAAACCACACGCCCTATTTATCTGTCATGCTTTTGTCAGTCTGTTACTTTACAGACTGACAATAGCAGCAACAATTAATATATATATATATATATATATTATATAATTAGCATATAAAATATAGCTCAACCTCATAACTACACCATTAAATGTGTAAGTACCAATAATACATAAAACACTTCATACACTATATGAGTGACACACAGAGTTATATATAGCTACCACTGATGGCACCTGTAATATTTCTGGGAATTTGGGGGGTGTCATTCGAGATAAAAATAAATGTATATTCTACTTTTACACAAGTACTTCACATGTCAGGGTTTCTTGAAATGGTTTTGATATTTCTTTAGTGTAAATACTTTAAATATTGACTGTTTTTAATTTGAAAAAAAATTAGAATTAAAATGAAATAGTTACCTACCAATGAAAAGACAGCATTTAAATGTGAGGTGATAACATTTACAGAAAATACATAAATTAAATACTGAAGTTTTTTTTTACATGGCTGTTGATTCATGACCTGCTTTAATACTTTCACTTTTCACTGTGCTCATAATACTGATATACTTTCACTTTTTCTTTTGGATTTTGAATATGTTTTACATTGTGGTATAACTTCTACCGCCACTGGCCTCCACTCAAATTTAGATTTCCAATCTCTCTGCTGCGTGTCACATGAGCCCTACACACGCGTGCACAGGTGCGTGCATATGCGCGCGCACAGCCTATACAGTTCACGCACACCTTACATGATGGGCCTTATCAAAATGATCCACGGGGGGTAGACTGGGTAAACCAGGGTTAATGCCCTCACGTCGCCAAGACGAGCAGGCAGGTGGGTCTCAGGTAGATACCGTGACGTCACGATGATACTTTTGAACTCCTTGGCAGTAAATCTATAAAGGTGTGTAGTCTTACTGCACAGGTAGCCAGCCAGTAATAAGCTTGAACCTTAGACTGAAGGGGAAACTGAGCGCCAGAGCCTGCTGGGAATAAACAGGGAGAACTAACATGCGCCAGGCAGTTTGACTCATCGAGGTCAACCTGAGAGTCAACCCTACCTGTCGGACGAGGATACCGGTATGTACCCCAACTCACAGACCGCCAGGCACCCGGCTCAGGCTCTGTCACTGAACAGTCAGTACATTCCGCCTCCGTATGACTTCACCGGTTATCATCACGTCCCGGGACTCGGTGACCCGTCGACAAGTGCCTGGAACCCGGTCTACGCTCCTCGGGAGGAGTATCCGTACAGCTTCCCGGGGTCAAGCCCCAGCGCCGGGCAGGTCAGCTTCTCCTCTCCGGAGCTGAGCGGCAGTGGCACGCCCACCGCCGCTGGAGGGGGGTCGTTCACGCCGTACAACTTTATCTCCGGTCAGGACCCCCTCAGCTCCAGGAGGAGGCCTCATGAATCCATCAAACCGTCCATTTCAGGTGGGACATACTGATACACCATAGAGGTCTCCGTGTAGGCTGTTACAGTCTGTATGATGTACTTAAAAACTCTATTGGCCTATGATAAATAATACATGTTATAATTAGGATGAGAAACACTTACTGCTTCTTTAATGTACATAAAACTCTTACTAGAAGGAGGTCGAGTCTATCTTTGGGCTGATCGCAAGTCAGATATCTTAAATGCCAATAAATGAACAGGAACTGTCATTGAGATAACACTTGATTAAGGATGCTTAAACTAACACTATTTTTTGTGCTTGGTGCAGTCACATTGCAAACTAAACCCCAGCAGTTGAGTTGGGCGTACGGATGACAGACATGGTAGAACGGATTTTCATAGACAGGACCAATTTCACCATGCACACAGAGTAGAGTCAGGCTGACTGCACACACACACACACATTCATCAATCTTTTTGCCTCTCCCTTCCGACAGAATGTTGTGAGATGTCAATGCAAAGCTAACAGTGGAGGCCATGAAGTCTGCAGAAGTGTGGCTCCCCGCCCTCTCTGTCCACTGGGTTGGTGCAAACTGCCTAGATAACGCAGACAGTACAGGAAGTCAGCAGAAGTCAAACCGAAAATCCTCTAAAGACGAACCCTTAAGGCCTTGCTTGTGTCTGCGTGTGTTGGTCTGCCTCGATCGATAGTTGTCACATGGTCAAGATTTCGATCAATATCTCTGAGTCACCCTCTTTCCCTAGTGTGTGTGAACATTTGTGTCAATGAATAGCTGACTGTGTAAACACCTATGTAAACACCACTCATAGTGATAAGGAGAAGCACTGATGCAATGCAGTGGGGAGTCTTTACATTAGTTATAGTTAGTGTGATTAATAGAGTTGATGAGGCTTTAAGTGGCGCCTGAACTTGAACGTGGCACCAGACTTCTTCAAATTAGTCGTGTTTAGACGGCTCACAGTACCAGTGACTCACTGACATTATATTCACTCTTGTTTGTACTACTGGCAGGTTAACACACCTGTTCAATACATTTGCTAAGCTAGTCAATCATCCAAACTATCGTCTTACTAAATCAGGTTTGTTTTGTGTGCTTCAGGGAAGACTCGCACTAAAGACAAGTACAGGGTGGTGTACACTGACCAACAACGCCTGGAGCTGGAGAAGGAGTTCCAGTACAACCGCTACATCACCATGAGGAGGAAGACCGAGCTGTCAGTGGCGCTGGGCCTCTCAGAGAGACAGGTGAGAGGACTGGAGCAAATTACAGTTAGAGGTAGAGAGGTGAGGGGTAGATAGATAGTCATAGCAGCCAGGTACATTTAAATACAATAAAATACAACAATAGAATAAAATACTTGAGGTAGAAAAGATAAAAAAAAAAGATAAATAGGTAGATAAGGTGCAAAGAAGTTTTAGTTGGGTAGAAAATGTGAGGAAGTACAGTTACAATCCAGGAGAACAGGTGGGAATCATATGAACATGACTGAAAAAGCAGGCGTGAATATAAAAGAAAGGTCAGCCCCAAACTCTGCATCTACACAGGGTGCGTTCAGGCACAGTATTAAATGTAGGCCTATACATGATCACTGTATTTACGCTATAAAAAAGTAGAAAATAGCCTTAAAGCATGAAAAAATATGCTATGTCACACGGCCTGTGTAGATAGCTGGACTAAAAGCGTGTATGTTTATGCCTTGTCTTTTACTGCAGACCAAGTCTACCTACGGGTACAAGTAGGTACAATTAACCTAACCTAACCTAGTTCTGTCAAACATGAGACAGACACAGTGGTGAAGAGTGACAGATAGAAAAGCACTTGTGTCCATACATGCTATATTATTTCTCACATGCATTTAAAAATTAGATATTGCTATTGGTTCATGTAGTTGCTTGGTGCTGTACGTTTTCTTATTGTTAAATGGACAAATTCAGTTACCTCATGTAGAGTTAATTCTGAAACAGCACAGGAAGTTTTTACACAATCCCATTTAGAGAAACCATCTTTAGAAGAAACAGCAGAAACCTCTATAAACCATAATGTTATGTGGCCAAACAAAACATCTCACTTACATATTAATGGTTAAACTCTCCCTCACTCATGATGGTATTATTGTTTTTCTGCCTGCTCATTCTGCTTGATGAGTGCGGTTAAGTGCAACAAAGTAATGCTGGGAAAGAAGGAAATTACTAAACTAAAGCAGAAGTAGGTGAGGCAGGGCAAGACAAAGGGAACATAAAAAAGCAAAATAGCTGCATACATGTGTTTTTGATATTGGTATCTCATGTCTGTGTGTATCTTTGTTTTAGGTGAAGATCTGGTTTCAGAACAGACGTGCCAAAGAGAGGAAGATAACCCGGAAGAAGCTGCAGCATTCCCAGCAGGCCTCCACAACTACACCCACCCCACCTGTGCTGGGCGTACCCGCTGACACCCACCTCACCACCAGCCCCAGCAGCAACATTTTGTCTGACACAATATCAGAGGAATACTAAGTGCATCTCATATGGAAGACTGATACAGCGTGAAATATGTACATAGCCTGTTTTGTTCACAGAATGAATGAAGATGATTCACATTAACATAATGTTATAATGCTGCACTTCCTGCCTTCCACAATGACAAGCACTTCACAGCTGATGCACTGATCATCTCTAGTGGGCATTTGCCGATCTCAGGACTTTTATGTGTAAATACAGATCATAAACAGCACCAAGATAGTGATTTTAACGATTTACTGGATCACATGACTTCTTCAGTAAATGTTGGTTAAAGCCACAATGAAAAAGAGCTTTCTTTGACACGTAGGTGTGTTGATATTTCTGAATTTTGGTTAACAGAGTGAGAATGCAGATGTCCATGTATAGTCAAGTGTCTGCAACATGAATTACAAAATAGTTATAGCTGTTTTTTAATGTCTTCCTATTTGTTATAACTACGTGTGTAAATGCACACTCAAGTAAACTCAATCACACTGACTATTCAAGTGAAAATTTATGTCTGTCTATACGACCAAAAACAGCCCTGCTATTTAATTTTGGGGAAGTAAAATTGTGTTAATTCATCTCTATTACCAGTTGAATTTATAGGAAATAGAGAGAGAACAGAGAGTTATATTTGTTACTAATATTTCTGTTGAAATATTGCAGAAGAAAAAACAATGAAAATACAATTCAAACGTATAAACAAATGGGCACACACACATTCTTTACTCAAGTAGAAGCAGAGATACTAGACTAGATTTATCTTCTCTACTCAAGTAAAAGTGAAAAAGTTCAGGCTCTGAAATGTACTCAAAGTAAGAAAGTAAAAAGTACTCTCTTGGTTTCTCTGATGGACATAATGGGCAAAAGAAAGCATCTGCATCTTATCCACAGAAATGCTTCCCCATGACAATGATCACTCATAATGGCTTTAGATGCAATGCCCTCATGCCCTAAAAATACATACTAAGACCTTTACACTTCTTCACCATTAACAGTTAGCTACCAGCTGTTTCTGTGCAGAGCTCACTGAAACTTCAAATAGGATTGAGTCTCCCTGTTTTGTCTGTTTTGTCTTGTTACTTGGTATTTTTAATGCGTCATGTGCTTGTGTCTTCATGTTGGGAAGGTGTGCAATGATGCAAAAATGCATTAAAACTAAAGTAACAAGAATGTTTGGAAAATTTAAGGAGTAGAAAGTACAGATATTTGTGTACCAATGTGGAGGGTAAAAGTAAAACATAAAAAAAATGTAATACTCAAGTAGTTGTACTGCGTTACTTCTCACCTATGCAAATGGTTTTCAGTTAGGGAGAGGAAGGAAGCTGTATATACCGTTATAAAAGGGGCAAATGCACACAAGTGTTAGAAAAAAAACAGGAAGTAAATGCAATGGGATTTTGATATGAAAACACTCATAAAAACACATTTATTGTTAAAAAAAAGCATATGGCACGAGAAAAACATTTGGTGACGGTTGTTTCCATTTTGACTTAAAATGTGTTTTTATTTTATTTTTTTTCGCCACAACATTGTGAAAACAAAAAGGAACTTAAAGCAAACGTGTTTAAAAATGACCGTGGAATAACAAGCTCAGACAGCAGTGTTTAGCCACATCCTGAAAAACAGCTGACACATGACTCATAATCTACAATTATGCCACAAAACCCACGTTCAAAGTGAAAAAAGCCCCTGCTTCTCTAGTCTGTTGGGAGTTATGTACTGTATGTGTGTAATGTTAAATCATGTACACTACTGTACATGTAAGAAATGGTAAACTTTCAGGTTGTCCCTGTTTAAGTCACTGAAGAGGAAGGAAAAGTGGCCCATGTAGCATTGTATCATTGACAGTATGGGTAGCAGTGTAAATTTAGTACCAGTCAGTCAATGATTTCAAAATAAACCACTGAATCACCTACTTTGTGCAACGCACGTATTTATCAATTAATGCGTGCAGTGAAAAAAATTCTGTTTTCTCTTTCGGCAGTGTGTCTGTATTTTCATATGTTAATAAGCAGACATTTGTGTTGGTTTTGCTGCTTGTAAAACTTGTGCACATTATATAAAAAGCATGCTCAGAACAGAGGTTTATTGCATTTTCTTTTCAGTAGCTCTTACCACAGTCACCAATTGTCTGTCTATTTGCTTTCACTGCGCCACAATCTTATGAAACATTTCGACAGAGAAAAGCTATTTGATAAGTTCATGCCGCCAAAGAAGGAATGTACCAATTTCACAAATCTTCACCTGCCCACAAAATCACTTAATATATTAATTTAATGGAATTACGACCTGAGATGATTTCAGTTTTGCACCGTAACTTACCATAATTAAATAAAAAAAGAATATAGACCATGCACACACACACAGGAGTTTAATGTTATTCATGCCCAGACCTTTGACAAGTGCTTTCACAGAAACATTCATATCTTCCAACATTGCATTTCTTTACATTCACAAAAGCCCAACAGTAAGCAGCTATACTGTACAAATACTGATTAAACAGTTTCCTCTACTCTGCCAAACTGTTAAATGATTTAAATACTAACATCATAAGTCAACTGAAGAATATCTGCACATCTGCATTAAAAGCATGCCCAGCGTTGAAGAAATGGCACCAAATACCAGTCTTGGTTTTATAGTTAAATATTTTTTTGGCATGGCAAGGTAACATCACATGAACATGTCATGACGATGACAAAATCACCTGATTTTTATGAAGGAAAAAAAAGATGTTTTATTGTGGGTCAACCAAACCTATAAAGAGCTAAGATGCAACAGTCTAATCCATTTGTATTTCCTATGTTATGCACACAAAAACAGTTGCAACAATAATGAACAATTTGGATACAATTATTACATTGAACAAAGAAATACTGGCTGACTAATCAGATGGCAAAAGGATACAGGATTGTTGGAGCGACTTTATTACACTTCTCCTGTGTTGTCAATTATTTGCTCGGTAGATTATGTCAGTCAGAAGTTCAACTAAGGGTTCAACTAAGGCATCAGGTAGTTGTTTAAAACTGAGGACACTACAACTATCATGAACCATAAACACCAATTTTATGGCTCTGGAATCAGCTGAATGGTTGTCCATGGTTGTCAACCTTTAACCTCAAGCTATCAAACCAAACCAATCATGTAGCCTCCGTGTCTGATTGAACCAACAGCAAGTATGCAACTAAAAGCACATGTTTTCACCTCCATAAAAACTTTCACAAAAAAATAAATATATTTTACTTAAATGAAAAGTTACAAACCATTTAAAAGAAATAATAAATTGCACCACACAAATTTAGCATAAATTAGAAAAATCACATTATTTTATACAAACAGGTGTTTCAGAGGGTGGTATGGCATAGGCAGAGAAAAGAAGGGTACCTGAGGATCAAAGGTTTAAACTAACCCACTCCACATACCAAAAGGTTGTTGACAGACGTGCATCTGATTACAGGTTGGACTAAATGAACATATATTTTTACAAAATGTTCACTATGAGTGGCTTTGTACATTCCTCTGTGTAAGAGCTGAAATAAGTAACGCAAGAGACTTCATTCCACTAGTTCATGCCTTCCGGTATTTGTTTCTGTGCTCGTTGTTTATCGCTGTTGCCTGTGCTGTCGAGCACACCCTCTTTTGGGTTGGAGCATGTAAGCTGCACAAAGGTTAACTTAAAAAAAAGATTATGTCTTTTAGAAGAGGCAGGAACAAAGAATGAGTGATATTTAGATAAGTCAGAGCAATTTATATGAATCTGATCTGTGGTGCTCCCACTTTCTTATTAGTTTGACTGACTAATTTAAGTCAGTTAAAATGTAACACTGTGCTGGGCTGCTGTTTTATGTGATTGGAGAAGAGAATTATGCTAAGAAGAATGTTCTCTCTTATGTTCTTATGATAATTGATTGAATTTTGGATGTGCAAATTATCCTGAACACGCTTCCATCCTGTCATTGAATGTGCGCTGTGTTTGACCATTTAGCCCTTGTTCACCTGCTAATGGCAGAACAGTGGATATAAATTACAGTATTGATCTACTTGATCTAGTCCTCAGTTGCATATAGTACTATTTCATAGTTAAAAACAGAATTTCTAATAATGAACCTAGCTGGTTAATATTAGATCACAAATCAGTAGCATGTGTTCAACTGACTTTCCATTTTGCCAAAATAATTTGCATAAATATCCACAATATAGACATGTTTCTCCTTCAGGCTTGGAAGTTTTAAGTTTTTAAGTTTTTTAAATTATTAAAACATCACAAGTGTCAGATGTACAGCTGAGTAGCAATGATATATGCTTCTTTTGTGGCAGGAACATTCTGAACTAGAAGCCACAATGTCATAGGAAACGCATCAGACTAAATATAGCGAAGTTGATGGTGTTAAAAGATAAACACATCTCTTGCTCACAATCTGAAATACTGCTAAATCCCTTTCCTCTTGAACCCCACAAGTTTACTTAAATCGACAAGAACTCTACATTTGTCCCTCTCAGTTCCTCCGCTTGTTTCAGTTAAGGAGAAAAAGGAAGAGAACAACACACAAATGTGTTCCTCCTGCGCCGCTACCTCGCTTAAGAAACAGTGGAAGTGTAGGTTATGTCTGGATATACTGAAATAGACTAATTCCCCAACTAACTTTTATATTAGAGTATGCAGCACAATTAAAACAGTCATTTTTATCATTGCAGAGCTTTAGACCTTTTAGAATTTTAGCATTTTAACACCCTGGGATAAGTTATCTTTAAAAATCACACCGTTTTGTAACACTGAAAGCCTGTGCCTGAGAAAAAGCAGAAGTGTTTACATCATGGAAACAAATTTGTGCTCAGTGTTAACTTCCTGCAAGAAATTTGTCTACCAACGTATCTTTGGGTTAGAGAACCAAAGACGGGCAGCCTGGCTGAATATGAGATTAACTCCCACTCATTGCATCTAACCTTTAATAAATCTACCAGAGCAAGAGCAGACTAGTTTATTTTCTGATATACTCTGACCCTCAACTCATTCATCCACATCTGTTTAATAAATAATAATCTGGATTTAGTTATGCAAACTTTATTACTTAAATAGCCATTTTAGATGACGTGCGAAGACAGATGATGAACCAAAATAAATGTACTGATGCCACTTTTTCAGAACACTGAACTGTTCATGTCTGCCAGTCAACGTAGAGGAATAAAACAAAATATACTGTAAAGATATATTGTAAAGTTATTCTTAAAATCATGTTATCATTATTGCAAGTTTGCAGAGTTTAAACAATGAAATAAAAGTAAATAGGCTCATAAATCAGAAACAAGTTAAACAAGGAAGTACAACATAAAGATAACAAGAGAAAGACAAAATTGTAGTATAATTTTTTTTTATAGACAGATGAAATGGATGCTTTGATGTCCAGTCATCATTAGTATAGTAAAAGTGATGACAAATAATATCTATGAGCTCTGAGGCCTCATTATTTTTTCCTATTGGAAATCAATGCCTTGGAATCCACCGCCTTTACGCCTGGGAGTACACGACAATCATCCTGCTGTTGGTTCGACAGCCGGCCGAGGTCGCTCTGAAAACTTGACTTGGCCGTACTCCACCTCAACCTCTGCCCTCTGCTGCGTCTGCCTCCCCTGCCGCTGCATGATCCTGACATCAGCATACGTTAGCTCCTGATCATCCTCTTGTTCTGAGGAGTAAAAGGAAGGATTGCAACAAATATATCATACCTACAACTAGAAACACTCAGTGATTATACAGTGGATTGTTGAAAAGAACAATTTGACATTTTGACATGTATTTGCTTTCTTGCCGAGGATGAGTAGACAATCTTCTCATCTAACTCCCGGCAAGAAAGCGAGTAAGCGTGCTGCACAAAATGTCATATTATTCTTTTAATCTATAAATAGAGCAAACCAACTCTGAAAGGAGTGATGGTTCAGAAAAAGGAAGTTTTGTTTACTACCTTTAGGTTTGTTGTTTTGCTTTTTCATATGAACAGAGACGACTGCCACCCCGACCACAAGCAGAATTACCAGTGCAGAGAGTACGCCGGCCAGAATTGGCCAGTATGCTGTTTGAATAATAAAAGACAAAAGAGACACACAGATCTTTAAGTTTTCCAACATTAAAGGTGTTTTTACGGAGACTGACAAAGAATGGAAAATGACTAATGAATCCATTGCAGTTGGTTTGTTTTCACTTACTAATGTACCATTGGTCATCTGTGCAGGAAGAAGTCACAGTTTGATTGGAGGATGAGATATTAGTGGGGGGTTTAATTGACACCGTGATGCCAGTCTCCTTACCCACAGTAG
>NW_023339785.1:15514390-15518223 GCF_004916995.1 Morone saxatilis | reverse complement strand
ATAACTTTTTCAAGCGGTCTTGAACTACAAAAAAAACTGGTCGTCTGTTTGGATCAGGTACGTAACAGGCCAGGCCTTGCACTCCCCACGCCTACAATTAATGAGGCCTTTGCGCCACCCATAAACCGCCTTTCCCTTCCCTTGGACCACCTTTGATTAGATACTGACCACTGCAGACCGGGAACACCCCACAAGGAGCTGCCAGTTTTGGAGATTGTATGGCTGATTAGTGTATGTGTCACGATTCAACTTAAGATGATTGTCAAACTGTATTTTTTCGTAAACCTTATACAAACAGCTTCATAAAAATGCCGCGTCAAATTAAAAAACTTTAAACATTCTCACCATTAGAGACTCCGAGTATCATCAGAACAGTCCAATCAAGGCCTTCCATGTCTCCTCAGTGTTCAGCCTTCGTTTGATTCATTCAGGCAGCTTCAGACAAACCTCTCTTACTTTATATTCAATAACAACATGCCATGCACATCCGACACAGAGCAGCCGGAAACGTCTTCTCTTAGTGGGTGTTGTAGAAATAGCAAAGTTAAAGGAAAAAGAGGAAGCACAGTTAATGTTAACTAACTAACTTGTTCCTCTTTGTTTATCCGCTGTCTATCAATTCAATTCAATGTAATTATTTCATTATTTTTCCCAAATGGGCAGTTTGTGCTGCGTCAGGTATAAAAACACACAATACAGCAACAGAAACAAACAACAATCAGCATGAGCATTAAATCATATAAGTCACTTAAGAGGGAAGCAGGTTATAGTCCACTGAAACCCTGCAGGGCCTGTGAATAGTATAATGAGCAGTGAATATTGTTAACATCACCAAGCTACATACCCATTCACAATGTAATATACATCACCAACAACACAACATGACTCACACTACATAAATAAAGATATAAATATACTGCACCTCAACAACATAAAATATATACGTAAAAAAAGAAAAAGCATAATTGTCACCATCCCCAAATCAGCATCATCAGTAACATCATCACCACCACCATCCCCATCGGCATTCCCAGTAAGGTAGTGGACTTATTGACACCAGCTGCTACCTCCTCCTGACATTAGCATTCAGGGCTTGAATGAAGACGGGGATGAAATAATTCTTGTACCTGTTTCTTGTGGCAATCGAGGAACTCAAGATGGTAACAGCTTGTACTCTGAATGAAAAGGGTGGGCACATTCTCAGCGTATGGCCATTGTTGTTTTTTAAGCTTGTGCTTGGTAATTATGTGATAGCTACATAGAAACAGTTTAATTAATTTGTTTAGGTTAATAGTTCATCAGTACCTTGGAACAGGATGTGAGCTGCATTACACATCAGCAAGGAATGACAATAATTGATCTTGTGACTGCATAATATCCCCAATAATGATTGTTTAACACAAAACATCTTAGTCACTCAGTACCAAATCCGATCACCAATCGTCCAAACACAGTTTCCATGTCTGAAACATGCCCTGTTACTGATTAGGAGAAGCTGTGAACACTCTGAGAAGGCAATGTGCTGTTGCATTCATGTACACATTTTAAAGATAGAGATGGGGGGAGGAAGTAAAGTCAACGTGTTGACTACTTGAGATAAACCACACAATTCCTCCACCAAGTTTTTAATTATAATACTTCCTCACTGCCTCTGCTCTTTCATTTCTCTAATTTTTACTGTTCTGTTGTTCTTCTTTTTTTATGTTTATTGAGTCAAATTGTGTCTTTATACTAATAGACTACACAGCTAAACCATTGTTTCTTACTATGTGTTTAACTGACAAAGTTTAAATCTAAAGCTCTCTTAAGCCATCCTCAACATCAATAAATTAAGTTGTCATTGCTTTAGAATGATGCCAATATACATAAAGATTATTTAATTCACCAGTCAAACTGGGATTTGAAGATGGGAACAGGTAGTTCAACATCTGTTCTGCTGTCTGCTTCTTATGAGGGAAAATGTACAAAGTCAGTTTAACACTATAACTGTAATGTTTCCATTACAGCTGGAGTAGTAAATGTATTATTTTCACTGCATTGTAAATCCTAGACTGCTTCAAACTTCACCCTAAAAAAATATGTTTGTTGTGTTGCTCATACCATAAGTTTAGTTTCTCATTCATAAAGAAAGCACCCATGCTGTGTGATAACAGATAACAAAAAACAATGCTTCAAAATGTCCCTGTGAAACACTCAGAAGTGTCCTGATGGCCTAGTAAATTAAAGCTTGTTTGAAGCGTATCATTTAGCGTGGTCATATCATGCTCTCTCTTTCCCTCTTGCAAATGTCTCATTAGATGATGTGTCACTCCACTGGCAAATGTTGAAAAAAATGAAGAAAGGAAATGCCATAAAAATATACAAAGACTTGAAAGAACCAATATTTTACATCCATAATCTAGAGGTACACTGTTTCAATTAAGCCACTAGAGGCAGTAATAGCCATTCAGACATAATTCTGAATGGCTGATGGCATTGCTTGGTCAACAGAAATTGTTTTATTAAGACTAAAGTTATCAGCAAATGTTCAATAAACCAGGAGAGGGACAGCTCATACCTACCAATATGAGTCAAGAACTTTTATTCAAAGCCAAAATAAAACTCAGCAGTTAAAGCTACAATCTTAAAACATAACTAATTGGCTGTCTAATATTTTATGATTAAAAGAAACAAAATTAAATCTTTTAATATTTAATGCTTTAAAAGATTTGTTTATGTCAATGAAACATGGAACTGAAACAGACCTTTTTCAATTCTGATCAGGTGAAAAATAAAATATTGAATCATTACATCATTTGATCATCTACAAGTATCTATAAGTCGAACACTTTATATATTTGTGAATATACCTGTAATTTACCAATTGCACACCATATACACAATGTATTTATACTTTTTAAAAATGTCAAAATCAATTGTGGTATAGCTGTACCAAAGCAAAACACATTAAAATCTACAGAAAATTAATTTCCAAATAACATGCATTGCATTGCGAACATGACAGTAATTTATTTACTATGTTACATCTTACTTTAGGAAAAACAGATTTCCTCACCTAAAGTTGATATAATTAACACATTTAGCCCTAATTGTGTCTTTGATCGTGATGCCATTCAATTCAGCAGTAAGGGAACAAATAAAACATTGAATATTGTCCATGCAGTTTATTCTATAATAATATGATGATATGTGGGCCTCAGGCACTCTTTAAAGGCAGCAAAGCACTGATCATTTTCATGTGTTTGTTCAGTCAGTCAGAACAAACATTCTTTCCACTTGGACTGCCTCTTTATAAAGGGTGTCATGATCCCAATTTCATCAAATCAAAGAAGTGACAGGTTGAAAATGTCAGAGGGTTCCAGCTGTGATCATAGAACTAGGGTTACAGTGCATAACCTTTGTTCTATCAGAGCAAATGAAAATCCTTTTCTTGATGTTCATACTAAGCTGCTAAACTGTCAATACGCTGACTGGAGAAATCTAAAACAAGGTTAATGTGAGTGAAGGGTTTAAGGGACACTAAAGCTGCCAGTCTCCTTACACTGTTCAAAGGTTTCAGATACAGCGACTGAAAAAAATGTAAGTATCAATAAAAAATACACTACAACACTATATTATGGTAGGCTGTTGCTTCTTTGAAAGAGTAACTGAACACCCACGGTTACCTGTGAGTCCCCCTGGCTAAACTATGGTTAAATTACATATTCATCCATGTTATACAGATCAATATCACCTATTTTCTACTCATGATCGCCCACGCCACAGGTATATATCCTCTCTTCTTTTGAGACACTATTGATGTGATTCCTGACTGAGCAGACCAGTTGTCCTGA
>NW_023339785.1:15504624-15514290 GCF_004916995.1 Morone saxatilis | reverse complement strand
GATGTTACTGACTGACACACTTCACATTGGTACTAATAACCTCAGTTGTTTAAATTGGTCATTCCTAGACACCTATTGTGTATTTTGCCATATTTGTCATAGCCTAGGAGCTGGGTTATGGCAAGTTGATCAGAAGTTACTATATTTATTTGAAAACTATTTAGAGAATCACCTTGGATGACTGACAGCCTAACACTGACAGTGACATTGCCCTCAGGGTTTTCAGCAACGCATTCATAGATGCTCTCATCACGTGGCGCTCGGAGTGGCTGGATTCTGAGTACGGAGCCGGCACCTTCATCAAACTCAATGACCTGTAGGATAGAGAGTCATAAGGTTAGGTTAGAAGGATGTGTGGATACTAATAGCAATATGAATAATAGTTTAGAATTTTAGCTAGTGTAGGTAGTGTTTGTTTTTATTAGTTGTTTTTTTTTTGCCTTTATGTTTATATTTAAATGAGCCCTTTATATCTACAGAAGAAGCTCTTTCACCTGCCATGTTGAACCGTCACGTTTCTACAGTGGCCCAGAATGGACAAACCAGGCACTGGCTTTTACTTAAATAAAATTGTTACCCTCTGACCGACTGTGCTCACTGTTTTAAAATACCACTGTTTACTGCTCTCCCCCGACGTAAAAGAACCTTTTAATCGTTATCTTAATTTTAATCTTGGTAGTTTTAAGAGGTCCTAGGTGGCGTTGTCGGCCCCCGCGTTTTAATGTGATCCACCCCTTGCACGGCCTTTAGTACAGTGACAATAAAGTTGCCCTCCTCTCCATGAGAGTGCAGCAGTGCTCACTGACCTACCTCAAAACGCTGGGAGCTGATCTTCATGCCTTTCTTCATCCAGCTAACCCTCGGCTTGGGGTTCCCCATCGCCTGGCACACAAATGAGATCACGCCCCCTGAGACACCAATCTGATTGACAGGAGCTTTAGTGAACTGTGGGAGTGCTAGTACAGACAGAGAGAGGGAGAAAGACATTATCACACACAAAGCCCAAACTTGTCTTGACTTTCTTGCCTGTTGTTGAGTTGATTTCCCACATCTTTTAAATCTGACAGTGACATTGATTTCACCAATGTACCGATCCAAGTCCAGCCTTTCTATTTTTGTGTTCATTGAGCAGAAGATTCACCGAAACAATGTTTCACTGAAGCTTGTATGAGAAAGTTAAAGAGGTAAACAAAGTACTAAGGACAACAGTGATTTGTATGAAGTACATCGGTGTGTTGCTGCTTTGACTGAAGAATGATTGAAGTGGTTCAGTGTATAATTTTGTTGTATAATTAAAAAGGAGAGAATGGGTTGTCTCCAGGAATTTAACTGGTTTAGAGCGGCAAGGTGTGGGGTTGTTGTTCCCGCTAAAGAACACGGATACAGATGTCCTGTTTGGTTGATTTATTTGGCTGTGGTCTGTAATAATACAAAATAATAATCGGTACAGACAGTATAATGTTAATCTCACTTTATGGCATTTACACACAGCAATAAACCAGGGAGATAGAGGTGAATGTTGAGAAAAGGCGAAGGAGATTACAGTATATCCGCCGGAGAACAGCACACGTGTGGTGCATTCAATAGCGTCGGAACGGCTATGATACGTTCAAGAACGTGGGACATATAGAAACTTACAGAGAACAGGCTATTACTGAATGGCAACTTAGCCTTCAATAACAATTTACAATACATTGACAATGTGGGCTTTCTAACAATAATGCTAGTTTCAAAAAGGATTGTTGTTGTTAAATTAAATTATTAATCCCCATAGGAAAATTAATTCTAGCCATTTGTCTGTACAGAGGACAGATAAAGAGCACTGTCATGTGGTGCACCTGAGGCTCAGCAAAACCAATGAGCTTGTGGTGGACTACAAGAGAAACATCCTGGTTATCCAAGGAGTTGAAGTGAAGAGAGTGCGCTAATCAATAAAAAACAGAACTTTTACAAAATTTACTCAACTGACCTTGTTATGCGTTGCTGTTCGAGTCCTGATGTATGTCTGTTAGTATGTCAGTGAGACATACACACAAACGCACAGACAGAGTGGGCTTGCTGCAGCTGAGACCACAGTTTGCAAACAGGAAGTTATTCTTATGTAACTGAGAATTACACAGGCCTTTGAGCAGTGGTGGAATTAAAGTACGTAAAAAAAACACCAGAAAAGGTTTCAGCTTGTTTCAGCATCGTAGATTAATGTCAGTCAGTTGTACATTTTATATTATATTTAATGATAGATTCTGCTAAAGAACAGTTTTGAGGTACTTGTACTTTCCATTTTATGCCACTTATGTGTTCTTTACCTCACTATATTTATTTTACAGTTATACTTCAGTTATAGTTACTTTTCTGAAAAATATTTTACATAACTACAATATAAAATACATTTAGAAAATATGCATTGACATAGATGAAACAAACCAGGATTCTGCAAATATGTTTAATTAGTTAAAACCTGCTACTCATCAGTTACAATCCATAATACTATGTTATAGGCTAAATGATAATATATTCAACCATGGGGCCATACAATGTGGTGAGTAGTTTTAATTTTATTCCTCTAATAATAAACCTAATATAAGAAGTTTTTTTGCAAGGAGTTATGAAACAGTCTCAATTTAATACTGATGCCTTTATATGACCTACATAAAACCATCATTGAGAAAATTGGCTTTTTCTATAAAGTTATTCTTAATGCCTTCCACCAGGTATATTTTGGTGGGATTCCCCTTGAAATCATTAAAACAGGGTGGGGGACTTTACCGCCATTGTCCCTGCCCCTGACTAAAAAACTGTTCAAGTTTAGCTACTGAAGTATATTTCTTCTGTAAAACACTCTGTGTTTAAGTCAATTCAACCTCATCCAGACATTGCAAAGTGTTTTTTTTTTTCAAATCAGCCGGATTTCATTTTTAAATTCTAGTAAAGTTTCTTAAGTTTCCGAAGATAACACGTAATGTGTTATGATGTGTTTTTTGGAAATGTGTATGAAATAATGAAAGAAGATTCAGACTATTTGATGTTTAATGAACAAATGAATATGAAATATTTTTCTGGGTTTGAAAATTGTTGGAAACAAAAACAAAAATGAAACGGAGGTCTAGCACTTTTGGACATGTTAATGCAGAAATTTTACATAATAAAGGAACTTTCAGGAATTATGCAAAAACAATTGTTAAACTTTAGTTATTGAATAATTTATAATTATGATTGAGATTAAGATTCCACATTAACTTTATTAAGTGAGTTTGCCCCCCTCTTTTTTAGGTACAGTAATCGAGTGAGAGTGAAGTAAATAGCATCTTTCAGATTTTTGGTTTACTCATAATCATTAATTTTATGTACTCATATATTTTATGTATCTGCTATTTGTATCCCGGTTTCAATTTCAGTTTTGAAAAAAACAGCTGAATTTACTGTCATGTGTAAATTGTACCACCGAAAGCCATCACTTAAAATACACCAGAGAACGCGTTCAGATTGTTTCAGCGTCATAGATCTATGGCAGCCAATTGAAGATCAAAGTAAAGAAAATATATGTTATACACCTACTTAATTATATTAAGACCATTTATGTGTCATGGTTCTTTTATGAATTTGGTTCCAATGTGCATCAGTGATAAGCTGTAAAATACATAAATATGATGTTAGACCTTATTTTTTTTAAAACTTCATCCTACAGGTTCATAAGATGTGTAAAATTAAACAAATTAAACATCTCACCATGAGAGACTCCGAGTATCATCAGCAACAGTCCAATTACAGCCTCCATGTCTCCTCGGTGTTCAGCCTCAGTTGAGTCAGTCAGCAGTTCTCAGTAGAGAGACAAACCTCCATACTTTATTTATAATCTAACATGCACATCTTACACCAAGCTGCCGGAAATGTTTTCTCTTAGTGATCAGCTTCAGATAAGAATGTGTGAAAACTCTTACCAGAGCAGTGTAAAGATAGCAGTTATCAGACTTAAGAGGAAACACAGGTCATGTGGTCAGGACTTATTGCTGACACTAAAAGTCAGTATATCCAAGTAACTCAAAGAGTGAAACAAGTAAACTCTTAATTCAAATTGAAGTCTACTACAAAGATTTTGCGAATCAGAAAGTGTTTTAGATTTGTGCAAGATCAAAAACTGAAACAAGTTTACTGAGGATGCTTTTGGTCCTCAGACCATCATCAGGTAATATTTTGTTCCTGTGACGGTCCCCTGAGTGGTTCTAATGTTTCCTCTTCCTTTTTTTAAGGCAGCAGGTACTTGAGGGATGGACCAATCGGTATAGCCAGAAACACCTGGGCCTGTGTTTCCCGGCTATAAAAGCCCCTCCTCTCTGGCTCACTCTCTCTCTCTCTCGCTATCTTACTATAATTGCTGGTGTTTGTTTTCTTTACGTTTCAACATCCAACATTTACTTTTCATTATACATTACCTTCATGCATTACACACTTTCACTACTGACGTTACTGACAAACACATCATCTTCTACTTAGTTCTTTTGCTGGTTGCATTTATGTTTTTATGTTCAAATAAATTACTTATAATTTGTCATTCAACTGCATCTCCTCGTTTTTGTCCCGGTTCCCCAGACCCAGGATTCTTCACAAATATGGAAACCTGTATGAAGTCACTTTAACGCAGTGGCCGTCATCAATATCATCATCATCATCAGGGCTCATGTTATATTTATCAGTTTTAATACTGAACTGCTTCAAACTGTCAAACCTGAGACGACATCCTCAGACATCACAGTAATGCTTCCTATGTTATTCACAACCTGGTAAAGTAAACACAATATGCCGACTGGTCATATCAGTTCCTCATTCATGTTGGGGACATTACGATGTTCATGTTTCAGGTTCCACTTTAATACTTAAACTACTACTACTACTAACTGACTGAGCAAAACAATGTTCTGTCATCAAAATAGAATTTGAACAATTGTTCAACATCTCGGCTTCTCATGTGTATAATAGTATGCAGTGTTTCCTGTGAAGGTAAGCAACGCGTCCCTGCAATAAAGTGCCGTTACAATGTCATAAAGGGTATTTTTTACTTTAAAGCAAATTTAAGCAACCCTGTATGTGAAAAAATCATAGTTCACTGGAGAAGAATATGAGATGACATTTTAAATGACATTTTCAAATGCACATATAATGTTTTCATTCCCAACTCTTAGAAGAACCTTTACTTATCAAAGGGATTGTATTTCTGGTGTAACAGCATGTTTTTATTCTTACTGAGATTATGATTCCATGTTAACTTTATAACTGAGTTTGCAGTCCTCCGTTTTACGTACAGTGAGTGATAAAATAGATTTTGAGCTTTTGGGCCTTTGAATTTCTTGGTTACAATTGCATACATAAATAGTGGTTAAACACAAGCCAATCAATTCATACACCAAAGATATTTAATTGTATTTAATTTATTTAGGTATCTTGTATAAATTTGGTTCCAGTGTGCATCAGTGTTTGATCTGTAAAACACACCACTGAAGATGATGCCAGACCAGTGCCGCCCGGTGCAGTAGCTATTATTTAGCAAATGCTGAAGGGCGCCGTCCATCCAGGGGGCGCCACGATGGGCAAAGAAAATAACAATAACTAAGAGTGCAACTTTCAATTTTTCTGGTACTAAAACACTATATTATTTCTTATTATGTATTAAATATCCTTACATTTAATTTTACTGCGCATACATAAGCTGATTAATATATTATATATACACTTTATTAAGCCCCCCCTCTCCTCTGACGGATAGACTCTTACCTGCTCTCCTACAGATGTTTACTTTCTGACGTGAGACCGTTTCACGGAGAGAACCATTTTAATCATACTGTCCCTATTTGACGACCAATAACGTCTTCCGGGTGCCCAAGGGAAGGAAAAGGAATAAATTGGAAGAGGGAGGAAAACGCCGACCAAAGAACAGGTACAGTAAAAGAGTAATGTGAGGAAATTTGATTTGTCTGTTTGCAGAACGATATAACCTTTGCTAAATCAATAAATATGCGTTGGCGCACTTAAGCGTCAGTTCGATGTTATGGATGGGGCTAACACCCTTATGGAAAAAAAGTACTCCCACCTAATATTTTCTCAGGGACATTTTGTATAAGATTGAGAGGTCTGGAGTCAGCAAGGTGTTTACAATTGTTTGCTACGTTTTTTATTTTTATTTAATTATTTTGGTTATGTCTATACGGTTGCTCTTGCTTGTTACAATGCCAGTCAAATGCTATTCGTTTTACACACCTTAAAAATTGGGGGAGAGTTGTAAGCCTTGTTGTTTGTGTCTACAGTTTCTAGGATTGGCTAGGAAAGTGTGTTTATAGTGGGTTAAACTTTACATCCATGTTAAAGGCACATCGATGTGAATTGAAGGATCATTCCGATATGCGTTGAGTTGAAGTATACATTGCAGTTGATCTGGCTTCGTTCTGCGTTGCTGCTTAATTCAGCATTTCTACTGTAATTTTGATGACAATAAGTATATCATATCTGAATTAATGTTTGCATATTCGATAAAACAATGCACTGTATACCAGTTTCATTGTACAGTACGTGAAAGCTATAGCATCTCTTAGGTTTCATTTTTATTATTCAATTTTAATTCTTGGAACATTTGTCTTTTAGTTAATTAGACTTGTAACACCAACTCTTCCTGTTTTACATGTGCGGCTGCTGAAAGATAGCTTCTCCAAGCTCAAACTCATTAAGCCTTGCCGTTGAGATTCTACTATTGACTGCAAGAATGTTCTCCAGTGACTTTCCATCTAAGCATTCAATCATTGTGGTCTCAAATCAGGTCATTATGATGATTGTTTGTTGCGATGACTTTTGCTTGCAAAAACACATAGGAGAGTACAATGTAGCAGTTGATTGTGAGGATACTAGTGTGGTGTAAGTTTATATATTTTATTTTATCACTTGTTTACAGTTGTTTATGTTGGTAGGATAAAGTTGCTAAAGTGTTTATTATTCTTGTTGGGCTATTTATATTTAACATTTTTCTTGTACTATTCTTATTCGAAGGTTTTATTAATTATTCTGTGGTTGATTGAGCAACTTGTGGGACTCTAAAGTAAGGCTTTAATAAATTGTTCATATAACAAGCTATTCAGTTTCCTTCGCTATGTAGTAGTACCATTATTTTTTTATGATAAACTGGCAGTGGAAATTAATCGATGCAAGGGGGTTGCCACCTACAATCTTGCCTAGGGCGCCAAATTGGTTAGGGCCAGGCCTGTGCCAGACTATAAAATATGTCAGATTAAACAAGTTAAACAGCTCACCATGAGTAGCATCAGCAACAGTCCAATCACAGCTTCCATGTCTCCTCAGTGTTTTGATCCAGTCAGCAACTTCCAGACAAACCTTTGTACTTAAAAGCAAACATGCACATCCTACACTGAGAAAATGTGTCCTGAAAAGTGATCAACTTCAGAGAGGAGAGGAGAAAAATTAAGCAATGTTAGTTTTACTTCCCTTTTAGCCCAGAAGGAGAGAGACACAATGGTAGGATGGACTGACTGGAAGAGATGAAAACATACCTTCATACTAAAAGAGGATTTGAAACTGACAGCTGATATTGTCCATGTTCCAACATTCATAAAAAATTACACCATAGCAGATCATTATTATAGAGCATGTTGGACACAATTATTTACACACAGAGATGTTGGTTACAAAAAACAAAATTTCAGAGAAATGTTTATTACATTTTGTGTGTTCAGTTCAACAATTAAGCTGGAAAGTAGGTTAAACAGTTATAATATTAGAAAATAAATTGTCTGAAAAATAAACATTATGATCCACTATACAAAGCTAAATCAATGTAGTGAGCATGCATTTTTTTGAGAGATTTTGACTAATTGATAATAATTAATAATACTAATGATTGTAGTCTTATATTTTTACATGTCAGATACATTGGTAAACAGCACGATACAGCTTCAGACTTTATTAATGACTTTGTTATTTGTTGCCTTTAGTACCTTTCTACTCTTTTGGTTTGTCCTCTCTCTTTCTCTTTCTCTCTCTCCCATAACATACAAAGATGAGCAACATTATGACATGATGATAATAATACTGATTATCTGGTTATCATGACATCTGTCAGTGGGTGGGATATATTATGCAGCAAGTTGATGTGTTAGAAGCAGGAAAAATGGGCAGCATGAGCATATGAGCGACTCTGACAAGGTCCAAATTGTGATGGCTAGACGACTGTGTCAGAGCATCTCCAAAACTGCAGCTCTTGTGGGGTTTCCCGGTCCTGTCAGTTGGTCGAGTACCCTATCAAAGAGGTGGTCCAAAGAAGGGAAAAGAGGTGAAACTTGGAGACAGGGTCATGGGTGGCCAAGGCTCACTGATGTACGTGGGGAGTGAAGGCTGGCAGTGTGGTCCAATCCAACATACGAGCTACCTTAGTTAGTTTCTGAAAGAATAAATGGATTATTAAAAGACATGACTAACTAAACAGCCACATTTTATACTCAGTATCTAATGAGGAAAACCACAAGTAAAGCCTCTTAATGCAGTAATAACTATGATTAATTTTTATTGATCATTATTTTTCCTTAAATGTTTCTCAACAAACAGTTTCATTGAATACAGGATGATTCATAAACAACAGTAACTCCTCTGTAAACCAGTAGAGGGAAACCTCACACCTACTAATACTGATGATGAGTGCGTAGGTTTCATTTAATTCAACAGTCATTATAGGTAAAGTTCATTGTCAAAATATCAACAAAAAGGTATAAACTGACGGATAACACATGATTGATTGATTGACTGAATCGTACATATTTACATAGTTAGTATAATTACAATTTGTGATTCAATACACAATGCTAAAGCTTTTCTTTGGCTGCAAAATCACTTCTTTTTTTTAAATACAGAGCTACTTGAAAAAAAAGAAGATAAATAGAAGATGAAAATAATTTACTTCCAAAGATAATTTTCTCTACTAGGAAAATTATTCCTGTTTTCAGTTTTGTGACAATACATTTTTCAGATAATCCAGTGTGATTTCAAATGTCTGATTTACGTGAAGAAGTGGGGAAATGGAACATGTGAGGGAACGTTTATTTAATCCTTCAATTTATCTAAAAAATGTAGATGTAATTTGGAGACACATTGTTTTTAATGGGCAGCAATGTGGAAATCTAGAGTATAATAATTTCCAAATAGCATCAAAATGAGTTGCACTATTAATATAACAATATAGGCGTTATTCATAATATGATATTTGACTTCAGTAAATCTGTAAATATGTCGAGGTTACTCTGACCCACTTTCACCAAGTCAGCAACTAATAAAGTGAAAAGAGTTACACAGCTCAACTTGACGTAAGTGTAGAAAACACTCACAGACCTTTTTATGATAAAGTATTCATAGTGAGCTGCTAAGAAGTGAATGTGAGAAAAAAAGAGAATTTCTACTCAGTAATTTCTGTGAAAGTAGAGTTCATTCACACTTTCATTAGTACCACAGGTCATCTCTGCTGGAGGAAGCTTAAATGGTGTGTGCAATTTGACTTTTATGGATTGATGTCACTCTCCTTACCCGCAAAAAAATTATTGGATTGCAGTAAAGGCTGATGTTGGCTCAATGCACTGGCTGTTACTGGATACACGCACACTCTGTGATATGTGCATCCCGTTG
>NW_023339785.1:15496807-15504599 GCF_004916995.1 Morone saxatilis | reverse complement strand
ATAAGGTGCAGACAATGAAACATGGTAGTCTATGGAAAATAAACAGATCAATTGACTGATGCGATGTTTTTTAATTATCAGTGTCATAATTATCAACGTTTTTCACTCCAAGGTTCTGGTTACTCACCACGGTAGATATCCCACTGATGTGATCCTGACTGAGCAGACCAGTTGTCCTGATACTTCCTTGAGTTTCAGAGTGTGTTGTTAGTCTCCATGTATTTATCTCTGCGTCTAAAACAACTTAGCTCCATCCTGTCTGCCATCACAGTTGGTTTCCAAACCTGAAAAAATTTAAACATAAATTACCAAAAACAATTACAATGTATGTATGTATTTTACAGCTATACATAGAAGTTACTTTCAGATTAATATTTTATATAAACACATAAAAACATGATAAAAAATATGGTTCATTGACATCTGTAAAGATGTTTAAATTAGCTTAAACTTGCCAACTTTAAACGGTAAATCCACCCTGAATGAAATGACGATAATATGATGATATGCAAGGTAAAATTACCATTTTTGTCTTTAGAGTCTGGTTGCAAGCGAAATAAATATTACAGCATTTGTTTGGTTGAACAAAAGGTTTATCTTCGTAGGGATCTTTTCCAGAATGTTTTTAGACACTTAGAATGACAACCTGAGCGATCAGTGACAAAAACAAGCACTTTTAGTGGATGTACTTTAAATGGGTACATTTGTCCCCAAGGATTAACATTAGTTGACGCTGCAGCAATTGTAGCCTGTTTTCATGAATATTTTCACATCTAACGTAACCTTTCCTCCTGTTCACACTGGTTATTAAATTATCCCTTCTTGATGTGCTTTTACTAAAACTCTGGGATATATCCACTTGATTTGGTTAGCTAAATCTTAGAAGCTTCTGATCTTTTAATGGCCGATATGAAAAAGAAGAACATTTAGAGGAAGAAAGACATGTTTCAGTGTTCATTTTAGCACCTGTGAGATTAACAAAACTTGTTTTTTTCAGTTTATAATACAGAACAGCTACTGATACAGGTATAAGAAGAATATGATACACACTGTATGTGATTTAGCAATAGAATTCGGCATGTATATAAATATTATTGCATTTCCCTAGTAGAATTTTTTTTTAATCTACCTTGAATGGTCAACAGTAGAGTTCGCTGCTCTGATTTGGATCCATTTGAATCAAAGATCATAAGAGTGTATTCACCACCATCAGTCCTGCTCAGGTCATTGATCCTAAATGTTCCATCACTGGGAGTAAATGAAGATCTGTCTGCTATCAGATTAATCACTGCCCTGTTCTTACCCCCTCTGAGTATTGATGTTGTTTTCTTTAACCATTGGTATTTAAATATTTCTGAGGCACTGTCCATCAGCTGGAGGACCACAGTTCCTCCCAAAGCTCCATAACACTGAGCTCCATCCTGTCTGCCATCACAGTAGGTTTCCACACCTGGACATTTACAAAAAATAAATAATGATAATATCACAATTTGTATCATTTAGTTTTTGACTAGATTGTTGATCCTATAGTATAATAGTATTCACTGTTTCCTATGAAGCGTAGCTGCAATAAAGTGTCTGTACAATGTCATAAAGGGTATTTGTTTGTTATTTTAAAGCAAATTTCAGGTTTGATATGTAAAAATGACAGTTCATTGGATTTATATTTATTTCATTCCCAACTTTCAGCAGAATCTTAAGTTAATAAAATAAATTACAACAGCATGTTGTAATGGTTACTGAGAATATGATTCAGTGTTACCTATATAACTGACATCCCAGTCCTTCGTTTTACGCACAGTAATTGAGTAAGAATTAAAAAGATCTTTTAGCTTTTGGGCCTTTGAATTTCTTTGTTTTAATTTTAATACAAACAGCTTCCATTTGCCATCGTAAAGAGAGGGTTAAACACAAGCCGTCACTTACAGACCACAGAAAGCTTTCAGTTTGACAATTAAAAATCAAAGCAGAACAAACATTAAATAGTATTTAATTTATTTATGTGTCATGGTTCTTGTATGATTTTGGTTCTAGTGTGCGTCAGTGTTTGATCTTTAAAACACTTAAAATGATGCCAGACTATAAAATATGTCAGTTTGAACAAGTTAAACATCTCACCATGAGAGACTCCAAGTATCATCAGCAACAGTCCAATCACAGCTTCCATGTCTCCTCAGTGTCAGACAAACCTTTCTACATAAAAGCAAACATACACACCCTACACTGAGTAAATGTGTCCTGAAAAATGATCAACTTCAGATGAGAATGTGGGAAAACTTTGACGAAGCACAGAGGAGAGGAGAAAAAGGAATCAATGTTAGTTTTACTTCCCTTTTAACCCAGAAGGAGAGAGACACAATGGACTGACTGGAAGAGACAAAAACGTTCCTGCTTCATACTGAAAGAGGATTTGAAACTGACAGCTGATATTTATAAGATGACCATGTTCCAACATTAAAATAAAAGTAATTCATTCTTTAAAAAAAAAGTCTTAATTTCATCAGTTCTGAAAAAATAAGCATATGAAACATTTATGTCTCATTCATAAATAAATGATAAGGAATCAAAATTCACAGCCTGAGATGCTCAAATCTCAATCTGTCTCTAACCCACTAGCAGATCATTATAATAAGAGCATGTTGAACACATGACATTTATTTACACACAATACTGTAGTTTAAATTCTTCTTCAGATAGTGAAGTATATATACACAAAATTCGTTTGTGGATTTTTGTGTTTTAAGTTCAACTTTAAAGATAGAAATTAGGTTAAACAGTCAAATACTAGAAAATACATTGTCTTAAAATTAAGGATTCTGATCCACTAAACACTGTGAAGCAAAATTAATCAATGTACTGAACATGAATTTGAGTTTTTTCAAGTGGTTTTGAGAACTTGAAAGTTACTGTACTGTACTTGCAATGAAACAAAACATTTTACACTCAATATCTAATTAGGATAACCACAAGTAAAGCCTCTAGATGCTTTTAAATTAAATGTTTTCTCAACAGACAGTTTCATTGAATACAGGATTATCCATAAACAACAGTAACTCCTCTCTAGAGCCAGTAGAGGGAAACCTCACACCTACTAATACTGATGATGAGTGTGGAAGTTTAACAGTCAAGGTAAAGTTCATAATCAAAATATCAACAAAAAGGTGTTTACCTAAACTGACAGAAGGCACACATGATTTTATTAGTTTCAATGGATGATAATGTGGAAATCTACAGTACAATAATTCCAAAATGGCATCGAAATGAGTTGCACTATTAATATAACAATATAAGCTTTATTCACAATATGACTCTTGACTTCAGGATAAACTGCTGTGAGCCTCCGGATGATTTATCACTCTCCAAATGCAGCAGTGCACTGAAACTTTACAACAAGACAGTCTTTCCACATTAAGTAAATATGTAAACTTTCACCAAGTCAACAACCAGTGAAGTGACCAAGTAAAAACACAAACACTCACAGACCTTTCTATATGAACTTATTCATAGTGAGCTACTAAGAAGTAAAATTGAAAATAATTAAAACAGAAGAGAGTTTCTACTCGAAACCTTATTTTCACATCCATAAAGACACATGACCAATCACAGCAGTTGAGAGGAGGAAATAAGGTGCTGGTTCCAGAAAGTTAAAGTTCAGATGCAGAACTTCTCATTTCAACCATTAAAACAGAGTTCTCTTGATGTTCCCTCTTTCGAGGGACGGCAGAGCCTTTAGCTTCCTTGTATTTCTTCTTCTTCCAGACAAAATAGACGGCGCTCCCAATAAAGAAAAGAATCATCACAGCTGCTCGCAACCCAAATATGAGAAGGGAGTGATCTGTTCATGTAAAGAGACACAAAAATGACATGTCAAGTTATTGTTGACAGAGAGTTAATTTACAGCAATATTCGATTGGTATATGTGTAATGTGAGTGTAGAGTTTTATGAATACCTGGATGTCTCTCTACTTACCCACGGAAGTGTCTGTGATTGTGGTAGAGGCTGATGTTGGCTCAATGCACTGGCTGTTACTGGATACACTCACACTCTGTGATATGTGCATCCCGTTGGATAAGGTGCAGACAATGAACATGTAGCCTATGGGAAATAAACAGATCAATGACTGATGCGCTGTTAATCATCAGTGTCATAATTATCAAACTGTTTTTCACTCAGAGTTCTGGGACTCACCACAGGTAGATATCCCACTGATGTGATTCCTGACTGAGCAGACCAGTTGTCTGAGACGTCTGGTTTTCAAGGAGTGATGTTGTTAGTCTCATTTTTTCCAGAGAGGAGCTGAAGCGTCTGTCAGTGTGTGTCCATCCAGAGTCCAGCTGTACTGAGGACTGTCTCCTCCCTCCAGAGGAACAGGACACCCTCAATCTCTCCCTGGGACAGACACTCAGAGACCAGCAGGACAGAGGACACAGGAGCTGAAGGAAACACACTCAGATTAATTGTGATATAACAGAATATTGGTCATTATGTACATATTTATAATACAGAAGGCATCTATACAATTATATGTAACTAAGTAATATAATATGATATGACTTCTTTTATTTTAAGCTGACTGGCTTAAATAATTCTGTTGTGTTTCTGCCATCTCTAAAATAAACAGATATACTGGAATTAATTCAGGTGATGGATTTTTTTTTGTCCCTGTCCAGTAGAATAAAGTTCACTTGCTGTTGACAAAGGAAAAGCAAATATGAACAAAAGTAAAAGGGAAATAAATAGACTCTAGGCACCAGCCACAATTTACAAACTAAGGTAATTCTAAAATGAAAAGGTTGTAAAACAATTAAAGTGACTTATCCATTTAAAATGTGTATGCACTTTTTGCGAAATTCCGACGTCTTACATTTGGTGCGTCTATGTGACGTTTTTAGCTCAAAATTGTGAAAGCAGACAAGTCTGGGAAGTTTCCCCACGTGTTGAAGTACTGAAATACTCTGCTTAATATCTGGACTGGAAAGGAATTCAAAGGCTGTAGAATGTTTCCATGCAGTGTTATTGAAGGTTACTTCTCTGGGATCAGAATACGCTTTTTTTGCGAATTGAGCGGCACATAATTATAAATTATTCAACATTATACATACATACATACATACATACAGTATCTCTAGTATAATAGGTTGTGAACTGAAACCTGACACTCCCGGGCTGAAATATGAGTCTGACTCAGGCAGTGAAAGATAATAAATAAATAATAATTTTAATTAATATTAAAGTTCCTTTGTATGGAGGGCCGGTACTGCCAAAATCAAAAATAAATAAATTACCCAATACATTTAAAAAACATTTTTGACCATAGAATGAGCTCAAGCACACGTTATATTTGTAGTGAAGCAACTTCGGTCTGGTTTCTTCTAACCATCAGTTAGGTGTTACCCATCTCTCAGGTAAATGTTCATCTATTGTTTGTTTCCACATTCAGCAGAAACTGACAGAGCCTGTAAAATACATTGATTCAACGGTTCAATTCATACTGCATACCACTATGAAAAATATGTTCTACATAATGCATCCTGAAGAGAGGTCACAGGAAGTGACCATCAGGATAAAAGTTGAGGTTTAATCATAAAAAATTAATGCATTCATATTTTATGTCCCTAGGTGTAGAGGGAATTAAATTGAGAGAAACAGTGAAGTACAAAAGCTTGTGAAAAGAAAGGGTTTCTGCTGGCTCAGTGGGAAGAAACAGACTGATTGTGTTGATAGCTTATTTCATGCTCTGTGTTGGGGTAGAGGCAGCCAATTCTGTACTGGTAGTGGTCATGTAACTTGGTAATGTAAACTTCCAATAGGGTTCTCGCAGTGTTACTGCTCTGGCTCTACTAACTGACCCCTAAAAACTCGGCTCACCTCCCTGCTGGGTTTTGACTTGCACCATATCGGAAAGTGGCCCGTCACCTACAGAGGTGAAGCCCTGCACCCTGAGGCTGTAGGTGATGTCAGGAGTCAGGCCTGAGATGGTAGTCATACTGGTGTCATCTGTAATCTGTATCTGCCAGGTGCTGAGTGGAGCCGTCAGATCCGAGCTGTAGTAGACCCGGTAGCCCCTGATTCGACCATTGGGTTCCTCTGGCGGTTCCCACTGGACCAGCATTGTGCTGGCACTCAGCATGCGTGCTCGGATGTGCAGAGGCGGCGAGGAGGGGGCCTGTTCAGCGGTGCGCACCTCCACGGGGTCGCTGGGAGGTCCACGGCCAAAGTCATAGTTGGGCCTTAGTCCACCAATACTGTAATGGGTTGTTGACACACCATCCACCTCCTGGAAGTCATTGTTTGAGGACTTGGCTCTGGAGACAGGTTCCTGGTTCCCAGAGTCCCAGGTGAGAGTCACACTGGTGGCTGTGGTCTCAGTCACAATGAGGGAGGTGGGGGGCTTTGGCAAGGCTGAGGAGGGAGAAGCAGGGTATTAGATTTGGTACCAAAAATGGACTTGTAGGCACAATACAGCCGAAATGACATGACTTGTCATTTCTCCATTCTGTAACTCATAGCACTGAAATTATTGTTTTGTACGTTCTAGTGCTGTCTTAACAAACATGTAGAAAGAGACACATACAAGCACTGACATAGAGGCTAATTGACAAAGAGACTGCAAAAAGCACCTGCAAAGGTCTTTAATTTAACAGCAAAAACACAGGCCACAGCACAGGGGCAGCAGAAATTTCCAGAAAAGGTTCCAGATGCCATTTGTGTTATTTACTGTTTTATAACAGTCCATTACCTTTGACAGTGATCTGAGCGGTGGCTTCTATCATGCCCAGAGAGGACATGGCCACACAGGTGTAGTTTGCTGACTCACGGACGTTGGTGACCTCCAGCACGTTACGTCCCATTGGCATCTCGTCTTCCTTGGTCAGATCCTCCAGGCCCATCATCCACTTTACGAAGGGCAGCGGCGAGCCCACTGCCACACATGTCAGACTGACGCTGCCGCCTAGCATCACCTCTTTGTTGGTGGGTAGAATGGAAAATCTGGGTGGGACTCTTCTCACTAATTGTATGAAGAAGAGGTGCAGGAGAAAACAGTGAATAGGCATGTAAGGTGAATATGGTGAATTTTTGTGATTTCATTAATGATCGTGTCCCATAAAACACCACAACACTAAACGCTAACTCAGGAAAGCTGATAGATTTGACAGCTAATCGCTTTTACCCAAATGTGCAGGTGAGCACAATGGGAATGATAGTAGTGCAACCATAGGTTAAACTCAGTTATTTTTGGTGAATATCTTCCTATTCCTTATTTTGGCTCTGTTGATGAACATCATTGAATTATGTCTGATCGGATTTGATTTTAAGGGCTAAGACAAAAAACTGTTTAAATCAACTGGATCAGGAGATCTTGACTATAGCAGTGGCTGCCCATTCTGATGGAAGTTAGCTCCTTCAGACTTCTCTGTTTCTGTTTTGTTCTGTGTTCAGTTTTGTTGCTGGAACGTGCATTACCTGTGGTACAGGTGGTCTGTGGGGAGGCAGTGGGTTTTTATTGGAAAGCCGTGGACTTTGGGACAATCCACCCAGCCAGATCGACTGGATAGGACCGGCTCACCATGGCGGGTGCTATCCCCCCAAGACAAGAGGGGAAGAGAATCCGATGGGAGCCATACTGGCCCAACTTAGATTATTTTTATCTTGTTGCTGCTGTTCCCCCAGACGCAAATTTAAAAGATTCGCTGCAGAATTATTTCCCAGGTGTATATAAATATAAATAGCTTTACATAAGGATGTGGTCTTGCCATATGTCCTCTGGTTAGCAAGTCTGTAAAATATGAA
>NW_023339785.1:15492817-15496737 GCF_004916995.1 Morone saxatilis | reverse complement strand
TAGCATGAAGGAACTGCAAACAAATATTTGCACATATAATTTAATGTTCCGTTATGGCCACATGTTAGACAAAATAGCAGGCTTAAATTCAGAGGCAAAAGATGTATTTGGAAAAGTCAGATTAAAGATTAAGAAATAAAACAATTTACTGGTGCCAACTTTAGATATTTGTAATCAATCATTTGGAGGATTTTCCAAGCAAATATATGTGATTGTTTGCAAATAAATTTGCAAATATTTCCCCACTCAACCTTTTCTATTAATATTTCTCAACATCTGCCCTTGGTTGGCTCTGTGAAACCGTTTCATCCTCTCTGCATGTTAACTACCCAGCAGCAACTTTAGTGACGAGGGGCAGATGTTATTATTTTTTGTGCTGTCTCTGTGGCCAGGTTGCTCCCTACCTCGCACATAAAGGTTAGCAGGGACAGAGTAGCGCACGCCTTTCATATTAGACGCCACACACTCGTACTTCCCCTGGTCGGCATCCTCGCTGTTGTCGATCTGCAAGGCACCTGGAAAATGACAACATGCAACAAAGATATGTAAGGAGGGGGAAGAGAGAGAAAAAGTGAGAGGGAAAGGAAGCAAGGAGGAAATAATTAGTTGATGTGTCAGGGTCGATGCTTAAAGGAGTCAGAAGATTTTCTTAATGGATGGTATCTTGAAATTTCTCAGCATCATTTTGTCAAGACTTGTTTCTCTCTGCAATGCCAATTCAGATTGTCATGACAAAATGGGTTCTTCTGCAGCCTCAGCCATCCACAGATAAAAAGAGGAGGAATTAAATAAATAGAAATGATGACTGAATCAGTCACAATAAATTTGTTGGTTGATATGTTGGTGTAAAGGTGGTGCAACTCGTGTAAGACATGATCTTTATTTAAAAGTGTAATGTGAAGAAAGTAATGATGAAAGTGTGCACAAAGGTAATGGAGAACTGTAAACTGAGTGAGATTTAATTTTCTTTTGCATAGCTTTTTGCTGGTGGTGCCCCTAAAACAGGTGCAAATTTATAATGAAAAAAATATATTATATTGTTATTAACCTAAAAACAAAGGATAGTTTTTGGTTCCTAAAATGTTTTAATTACAACATATTCTGTTGTTTCAGTCAATATTGCAGTACGTGATTTGATCCTTATCAAACAATTACATGTGTTTCCAAGTTGGATTTATTAATCTGTTGGAAAGCTAAAGTGTTCTCAATCACACGTCTGACATTAATCTAACATTGTGTAAGAAAAAAAGACTGGGTACTGCAGCCCAGTGCCAAGCACAAACACAACCATGTTGACTATTACCAGTTAATTATCAATGCTCAAGTTAATGAGAGGGGAAGAGGTAGCAATATAATCCTTGGGCTTCCTGTACCTGAACGTAGCTGTTTTATCCGCCCATTACTTGCACTGGGGTCAATGGGCAGGAAGTCTTTGTACCAGGTGATTTCTGGGCCAGGGTTGCCACTGGCAGAACAGAGCATAGTGGCTGTTCGATTGCGCTCCACCATCCTGAGTTGAGGGCCAGTGTCAATGTTAGGGAAGCCTGACGGGAGTCGATCCTCTGTGACAAGAACAGAAAAAAAGGAAAACACAAGAGTGATTTAAGACACAATAAATGGTTATACTGCAGTGACTGAGTCATACAGACACCTTTTTGCAGTTGTGGTCATCACAATATCTGGTCTTTTTTCACTCACTTTAAAGAACATTTGCAAACTGTATTTTTAGCTGTATATTTATGTAGGATTTTCCTTGGTGTGACATTTTAGAACAATTGCTAACTGTGTAGTGTGTAATATCAGTTTTTATTCTGTAACCTCAGGACCTCAGGAGTGTTAAATCATAGCCAGCCATATACAGTAGCCACATAATAAACCAACTGAGGATAGAAGGTTTGAATAAACATGTAAATGTCATGTCTGTCATAAACATGAGTGTTAATTTTATTGTCTAGTAAGCCTATCATGTGATATTTCCTCTTTTATTTAGTAGTTTTTCGCCTCTTGTGGTGTTTTACTTCCTGCCTTTGTCTTTTACCTGCTCTTTTTGATTGTGTGTCTGTGAATGAATTAAGAATGTGGCTCTCCCAGAGGATTGCGTTGAGGCATTAAAGAGGTTTAGGAAGGCAACCAAGAATAGCAAGCATTGTGCTTGCTATTCGTCTTTCTCAGAAAATGTTAAAGATCCTAGATTTTAAAAGAGCTAGCAGTCTACTGGTCCGAGAAACAATCCTTTAGCCAGGTACTTGGACTGCATTCCCACTCGAGGCTGTTTAACAATGCAAGATTCACCTTGGATGACTGACAGCCTAGCACTGACAGAGACATTGCCCTCTGTGTTCTCAGCAACGCATTCATAGATGGCATCATCACGTGGCGCTCGGAGACGCTGGATTCTGAGTACGGAGCCGGCACCTTCATCAAACTCAATGATCTGTAGGATAGAGAGTCATAAGGTTAGGTTAGACAGATGTGGGATTGTACTAGCAATACTAATAATAGTTTTAAAGTGATAGGTAGTGTTACAGTTCGATAATCACTTTTCAGCATATTGTAATTCAAGTGGTCGGAGAGAAAACTAGACTAATCTCTTGTCTTGACTTTGGCCAATCAGATTTCGGGGGGATCTACTGGCAGAATATGGCAGAAAAGGAACACAATATCCATTTCCATTAATCACCTGATTCCCCCTGTGTTTTTATTAAATTCAAATGAGCTCTTTATATCAACAAAAGGAATGGACCTCTTCCACCAATCATCTTCCACCTGCCATGTTGAACCACGATGTATCTACAGTAGCCTAGAATGGACAAACCAGACACTGGCTCTATATAGGGCCTTCACATTTTTTGTGGCCACCATAGCTTCTCCCACATGTTTAGTTGAGGCAATGGTTTCAGTTGGTTGCAGTCTGCAATCTCACTGCTCGATGCAACTATATCACTAACATTTCGTAGACATCAACACTTTCAAAACCTGTTTAAAAACTCATATCCTACTGTGAGATATCGGATATTCCTACATTACAGTGACATAGTACAGTACAGTAACAATAAAGTTGCCCTCCTCTCCCTGAGAGTGCAGCAGTGCTCATTTCATTGACCTACCTCAAAATGCTGGAAGCTGATCTTCATGCCTCTCTTCCCCCAGTTATCCTCGGCTTGGGGTTGCTGTCGGCCTGGCACCAAATGAGATCTCGCCCCCCTGACACGCCGACCTGGTCGACAGGAACTTTAGTGAACTCTGGGAGTGCTAGGTTGTTGAGGAGGGACAAGGTAAATGGTAAATTGTAAATGGACCTGTATTTGTATAGCGCCTTTCTAGTCTTCTGACAACTCAAGCACATTTACACTACATGCACTTTCATCCTTTCACACACATTCACAAAAGCGATGGCAAAGTCCATCGAACACGAAACTAACTCATTCATACACAATTTTGGGCTTCAGGTTCTTGCGCAAGGATACCTTCAACACATGGCAAAGGAGGAGCGGGGATCGACCAAAATAGCGCTGAATCCAAGAGAGTCATTTGGATTGACAGCAAACATTCAAAATTAAAAGAGAGAATGGGTGGGCCAGATTTATTACATGTTCTCTCTAAATTTAACTTTGGGTGATATTTTAATAAATGGATATCGCTTCTATATGACGCCCCTCGTCGCCTCGTTTATTACAAATGTCATGAGATCCCCTCTGCATTCACGAGTGAGTCGGGGCATTTAGACAAGGTTGTCCATTCCCCCCTTTTGTTTGCTCTCGCCACTGAGCCCTTGGGAGAGGGCCATTAGAGATTGATCCACTAGTGACTGGCATACAGGTGGGTCCTTTGCAGCCCAATTTCGCTTACCGAGCGATGTCCTTCTCTATCTTAGTAACCCTTGAGGCTTTCTATTGTAGAAGTAGTGGAGATAATTTAAA
>NW_023339785.1:15489519-15492792 GCF_004916995.1 Morone saxatilis | reverse complement strand
ACATTTTCAGACCCCAATTTCAGGCCCTCCAAGGTTAATTACTCTAAATCCGAGGTGATGCCAATGAACGCCTTATGTGTTGTGGACCCTTCAAATTGCTCTGCCCCTTTTCGTTGTCCCCCCATTCCCGAGGTCTTGTCTACCCTTGGGTATTACATCATTATTCCCCTCCCCCTCTCCTGGCGCTTGTAAAAAAGGCCAACATTCGTTCCCCTAATTCGTAGGATTCAAAGAAGACTTAGTCTGTTGACCGGCGTCTTCCACCTGATCTCCACTTTTGGGGGAGTAAAACCTCTTCAAAATGAAAATAATTCCTCGGTTTGTTAGACGCCCTCTCTTCAAATGAATCCCTGGCTTCTTTTAACACAAACGAAAATCACTTTCAGACATTTACATACGGCTCCTATCGTCCCTCTTTCTCCCCTGGAGAATAAAACCGTGCGCGTAGGCCCTCAAAACCTCTCCCACCCTAAGCAATGCCCTTCCGGAAGGGGGCGTCTGGCGCTGCCCGAATAATAACACAGATTACCCCAAAAAATTGCTTGCCTTTGTCCAGTTACCTTTTAATGAGCATCTGGTTGCGATGAGCCCCGATTCTACTTGGCCTAAGCATCTAGAAGACTACCCCCCCAGCTGGCCCCTAATTTCCTCGTCCATTAACATTTTCTATATGTGTCTAAGAAATGGACAACGGGCCTCACATGTACACAGGCCCAAACTTTTTTTGTTAACAGACATCACCTTAAGGGTCTTGGGACGACCTGGCAAGAAAACTTGAGGGCCAGGAGGGCTTCAATTTTCTTGCCCATATCTATCCCCTTTACAACCCCCCAAGACTTCCGCCCTGGCCTGATAGACATCTGCTCCTGCCAAAACCAAACCAAACGGTACCGGGTCTACTACAGCTCGGATCTGACGGCTCCACTCAGCACCTGGCAGATACAGATTACAGATGACACCAGTATGACTCTAATCTCAGTCCTGACTCCTGACATCACCTATGGCCTCAGGGTGCAGGGCTTCACCTCTGTAGGTGACGGGCCACTTTCCGATATGGTGCAAGTTAAAACCCAGCAGGGAGGTGAGCAGCAGTGTTATTGTAGTTTTCATTCATTTATATATTTTTTATTTTTTTATTTTTTTAATTTAATTTTATTTCAGTTTAGTTTCAATTAGTTTCCAGAGTAGCTTGTTTAGTTTTTATTGTTTAAAATGTTTAGTCTTAATTATTTTTTAGTGTTAGATTATTTTTATTATTATTATGGGGATTATTTGTCAGAATAGGTAGGCTATTACAATACAAACACATTAACTCAGTTATGTGTGTAAGAGTCTTAATAAACATATTCACCAATGCCTTTTAATGTATAGTTGTGCTTACAATTTTGATGAAAACTAAAGACATTTCCTGCATATATTTATTTATTTAGTTTTGTTAGTAAAGGTTTTTCCCCCCAAAGTGTAGTTTGTATTTTTATAGTAGTTAACAAAAATGTTTAATCAAACCTAGTTTTAGTTTTTAGTTTAGTTTTACTATAATAACCTTGGTGAGCAACCAAACATCTCTGATGTGGATCTATGTATTCATTAAGTGTATTCTATTTTCATGTAAAATCATATGTGTTTTATGTGTCAGTTTTGTACAATAACAATGTAGGTTAGGCATAATTAGTTAATTGAAGGTCCTGTACTTTATTTGGCCAATTCTGCCTCCTTTTTCCTTCTAGTTTTGTTACTCTTACAGCAGATATGGTTGCAGAAACATTACCAGTGTGACCATTTACCTAGGACTCATCCAGTGTAAAACCTATTACCCAGATAGACATGGATGACATGACCACTACCAGTACAGCATTGGCTGCCTCTACCCCAACACAGAGCATGAAACCTGTGTCTCTGCCTTTAACACCATCAATCTGAGCCAGTAGAAACCCAGACCTTTCTTGTCATTAGGGCACAAGCTTTTGTACTTCATTATCTGTTCCTCTCAATTTAATTCCCACTAATCCCACGTCAATTTATGCCATATCTCATTATGCTCATCATGTCAGTATATAACAAACATGCTCTTTTATTGAGAAATAACCGAAAAGGAAAATACAGCTACTCACATTCTTAAGATTTTTCTTCCAGTGATCATTGGACAGTTCCCCTCCAATGTATATATAATATTGCTTTCCATGTCTAATTTCTAGTAGCATGTCCTGCAACAATGTCCTCTTATGTGTTCTTCAGTTCCAGGTCAGCCATCCAAATTCCAGGTTGGCGCTGTGTCTGACACCAGCATTGAACTGACCTGGGAACCTGCCTTTGAGACAAAAGGAGTTATAAATTATGAACTTCGCTACATAGACCGCAGTTTGGGCACCCAGGCAAGACTTTCAGTGTTTCATTTAAAATCTCAGTGCCTTTTACACACTTGTCAATATCTTTAATCTCCATCAACAGATGAAGAAAACATTTGCACCCACACATGCCTATGTTGTGGAAGATCTCCGTCCAAACACAGAGTACTACTTCTCCTTGGCAGCCATCTCTAACCAAGGCATTGGAGCCTTCACCAACGACATATTACAGAAGACCTTACAGGCCAGTATGTAGCCCATTATTCAGTCTTCCATCTTGTTTTCTTTGTGGGTTTGCCAACAAAGAGATTTTCCCCAGTAAAGCAATTACACTATTTTATGCCTTTGAGTGAATTCTAAGTCGGTAATGTGCGTTTTCCTTTTAACTGAAGCTTAAAAAACATTTTCTCTGATGTCATCTGCATCAACACCTTTTTAAGTGATATGATGAACTACAAACTACAAACTGAGTTAACTGATGTGCTGTTGATTTCTTCCTAATGTGTGTGTATTGGGAGTACTGGGACTTAAATTATGAATGTATTCATTTTGTATGATTAAGCCTTAACTTTTATCATGATGGTCACTTCCTGTGGCCGCTCTTCAGGTCAATACCAATGGATGCAATATGTAGTACATATTTTTCATTTCAAGTATGCAGTATGAACTAAACAGTTAACAATAGCACGGCTAATGGCCAACCATCGCTACTGTCAAAAGGTTATGAATGTGGATTTTCTTGATTTTTTCCAAAGATGAACATTTACTTAGATGGGTAAGGTTTTACTGGATAACTGCTCTTCATTATAAACTGCATACAATGTGGGCATTATATGCAGGTCTGGTTCTGTTAATATCAAAAGTCATCTGTGTATGTTTCCTTCAGCTCCTGTGTCCTCTGTTGTGCTGGTCTCTGAGTGTCTGTCCC
>NW_023339785.1:15485264-15489419 GCF_004916995.1 Morone saxatilis | reverse complement strand
GTTTCTGGCTTAATGATAAACCATTTGGGACCCCTTTCTAGAATATATTGGAGACGATGGAGGTTTCAGGGTACATTCCTAGGTCTTGATGTGCTGTCAGGGTATTGCTGTGTTTGATTCCCCTTGGTACTATGACTGTGTAAACCTTCAGTTTTTTATTTAGTTTGTTTTTTTTGTTTTGGTTTTTTGCATGTATGTGTGGAGAGTAAGTTCTGTAAAAACAAAAAAAGAATAAGAAATATATTTGTCAGGGATGTAAGTATTTGTATGAACCTGTGTTCATGTGTTTCATGCTGTACTGACAAAGCTAGAAATAATTAAGAGCTAAATCCTCAAAAAAATAAAAAATAAAAATTGAGTGGAAGATCTACTGGAACAATGTTTCATTGAAACTTAAATGAGAAAGTTAAAAAGGTACTAAGGACAACATTCTGTCTACACTTACTATTTTTAAAGGGAGTACAGAGAACAGATAAGGAGCGTCATCATATGGTGCAACTGAGGCTCAGCAAAACCAATAAGCTTGTGGTGGACTACAAGAAGAACAGCAGGTCTCCTGTCCTGGTTGTCAAAGGAGTTGAAGTGAAGAGGTGGAACTCATACATTTACCTTGGGATCCAAATCAATAAAAAACAGGACTAGACTCACAAAACTGAAGCCCTCTTCAGGAAAAGAAAGAGCAGACTGTTACAAAGTTTACTGAACTGACTTTGTTACGTGTTGCTGTTCGAGCCCTGATGTATGTCTGTTAGTATGTCAGGACTTATTGCTGACACTAAAAGTCAATATATCCAAGTAACTCAAAAAGTGAAACAAGTAAACTCTTACTCGTGCACTCGACAGAAAGAGAAAAGATGAATGCAGATTGAATGCTCAAAAATTGTGATCTAACATCAATTTTCACTTTAAAGTGACACAGCATCTACTACAAAGATTTTGCAAACCAGAAAGGGTTTTAGACATGTGTTCGAGATCAAAAACTAAAACAACTTTACTGACGATGCTTTCAGTCCTTAAACTATCATCAGGTATGAATTATTGACTATTGGTCCAATGTGTTTTTTCTGTTTTATTTGTCTTTTTAGTTATTTACCAATGTGTTTCTGTATTATTGCCTTTTTTAGTCATCCACTGTACAAGCCACTGTTGGTCAGTTTATTACTGTGTTTAAATGTGCTTGTATAAATTAAATTTACTTTACTTACTTACTAGGTAATATTTTGTTCCATACCCAGGATTCTTGTATTCACTTATATGGAAACATGTATGAAATCACTTTAACATAGTGGCCATAATCAACATCATCATCATTATCATCAGGTCTCATGTTATCTTTATCTGTTTCAATACTGAACTGCTTCAAAGAGTCAAACCTCAGACGACATCCTCAGACATCAGAGTAATGCATCTTCTGTTATTCACAACATGGTACAGAAACAGAATATGCCAACTGGTCAAATCAGTTCCTCATTTATATTGGGGACATTAAGATGTTATTTATGTATCAGGCTCAGCTTTAACACTTTATTATATGGTCATCAATTTGTAAGAATTTCTAATTTTGTTTACAACCAGTTTGTGGGCTTAAAATAAAGTGCCAGAGGAAAATGCCCCTACATATTTGATAAGACCATTCTGTAGTCAGAAATGTATTATTTTGTCTTTTGTCAGAATTACACACAACAAGGTTAAAAAAGAGGAACCATTATACCACCCTGCTGTAATTGACTGACTGAACGAAATAGTATTCAGTGTTTCCTGTGAAGGTAAGCAATGTGTCCCTGCAATGAAGTGTCTGTACAATGTTATAAAGGGTATTTCTTTGTTACTTTAAACGGAATTTCAGCAAAAATTACCTTTTTTAAATGCACATATAATTTTTTCATTCCCAACTCGTAGAAAAGCCTTTACATATCAAAGGACATTTATTTATGGTGTAACAGCATGTTTTCATTCTTACTGAGATTATGATTCCACGTTTATAACTGAGTTTGCAGTCCTCCTGAGTGAGAATAAAATAGATTTTGAGCTTTTGGGCCTCTCAATTGCTTGGTTACAATTTCATACATAAATAGTGGTTAAACACAAGCCATCAATTATACACCAAAGATATTTAATTGTATTTAATTTATTTATGTGTCTTGTATAAATTTGGTTCCAGTGTGTGTCAGTGTTTAATCTGTAAAACATATCACTGAACATGATGCCAGACTATACAATATGTCAGATTAAACAAGTTATACAGCTCACCATCAGAGACTCCAAGTAGCATCAGCAACAGTCCAATCACAGCTTCCATATCTCCTCAGTGTTTTGATCCAGTCAGCAGCTTCCAGACAAACCTTTCTACTTAAAAGCAAACATGCACATCCTACACTGAGAAAATGTGTCCTTAAAGTGATCAACCTTAGAGAGGAGAGGAGAAAAATTAAGCAATTTTAGTTTTACTTCCCTTTTAGCCCAGAAGGAGAGAGCCACAATGTTAGGATGGACTGACTGGAAGAGATAAAAACATTCCTCCCTCATACTAAAAGAGGATTTGAAACTGACAACTGATATTTATAAGATGACCATACTCCAACATTAACAAAGTACTTAATAAAAAAAAACACATGCCATATCTTCATGTCATCATTTCTGAAAATTTAAGCATTACAACATTAATGATAAGTTCAGGTTAATCAAAATTCACAACCTGAAATTTTGTGTTCTCAGTTCAACTATAAAGCTAAAAGTAGATGAAATATGATTTACTATACTATATACATTGTTGAGTCAATGTAGTGAGCATGAATTTGAGTTGTTATCAAGTGATTTTGACAGCTTAATGATCAATAATAATGATTGCAGTGTTATATGTTTACATCATGTCAGCCTCTAGATACAGTAGTGAACAGTATGATATATTTCTCTGTAATGTTACTGGTTTGAAGCTCATCTGTATAATTCCTCATGTCTCTACCTCTCCTTTCTCTCGTGTCTGTTGATTGATTTACCAGGTCTGCTTTACCTTAAACTGGCAACTGTTGCCATAAAATATTAAAAGACATTGTACTTGCAATGAAACAAAACTTGCAATAAACAGGTAAATTTTACACTCAATATCTAATGAGGAAAATCACAAATAAAGCCTCTTAATGCAGTAACAGCTGTATGATAATATTTATTGATCATTATTCTTCTTGAAATGTTTCTCAACAGAGAGTTTCATTGAATACAGGATTATACATAAACAACAGTAACTCCTCTGTAAATAAGTAAAGGAAAACCTCACACATATTAATACTGATGATGACTGTGGAAGTTTTATTTAATACTCAACAGTCATTAAAGGTAGAGTTCATAATCAAAATATCAACAAAAAGGTATTTACCTAAACTTACGGGAGGCACACATGATTTTATTAGTTTCAATAGACGATGATGTGGAAATCTATAGTACAATAATTCCCAAATGGCATTGAAATGAGTTGCACTATTAATATAACAATATAAGCTTTATTCACAATATGACTCTTGACTTCAGGATAAACTGCTGTGAGCCTCCAGATGATTTATCACTCTCCAAATGCAGCAGTGCACTGAAACTTTACAACAAGACAGTCTTTCCACATTAAGTAAATATGTAAACTTTCACCAAGTCAACAACCAGTGAAGTGACCAAGTAAAAAGGTTCCTGATACAAATGCAGAAAACACTCACAGACCTTTCTATAGGAACTTATTCATAGTGAGCTGCTAAGAAGTGAAATTAAAAAATATGAAAACAGAAGATAGTTTCTATTCTACACCCTATTTTCACATCCATAAAGACACATGACCAATCACAGCAGTTGAGGGGAGGATATAAGGTGCTGGTTCCAGAAAGTTAAAGTTCAGATGCAGAACTTCTTATTTCAACCATCAAAACAGAGTTCTCTTGATGTTCCCTCTTTCGAGGGACGGCAGAGCCTTTAGCTTCCTCGTATTTCTTCTTCTTCCAGACAAAATAGACGGCGCTCCCACTCAATATAAGAATCACCACAGCTGCTCGCAAACCAAATATGAGCAGGGCATGATCTGTTCATACAAAGAGACACAAAAATGACATGTCAAGTTATTGTTGACAGGAGAGTTAATTTACAGCAATATTTGATTGGTATATGTGTAATGTGAGT
>NW_023339785.1:15483043-15485164 GCF_004916995.1 Morone saxatilis | reverse complement strand
ATGGTAGGGAATCCATATGGGAGTAGGCGCTCTGTGATACAAAGATACAAAAGATACAAAAGTGTAACATTAAATAGACAGTCTAATGTAATCTAATTTGTATTCAACATATTTTTTTTATCTCAAAAGACTTGTCTTATCCCAATTAACCTTTGACCACTGAGACAAGTGCACCTCAGGAGTGTTAGATTAGCCATCCATATACAATAATCATAAAACAAACCAGCTGAGAAGGCTCTCAGAGAGCACTGTATTGAGCCACTCAAGAGGTTTAAGAACAAGACAAGAATAGCAAGCATTGTGCTTTTTTCACTTCCTCTTTCTCAGCAAATGAGCTAGCATTCTACTGGTTAGAGAAACCATCCTGTAGCCGGATACTGTATTCCCACTCAACTAGCTTGTCCATTAAGGACCATGTGTCTTATTTCAATGTACTTAACTGAGACTAGGGATGAACGAGTCCACTGTCATCTGTATCTGTTCAACCAACTAAATGATCTGTATCCGTACTCAAAGTGAGGCTTAAAGCAGAAGCAGAGAAGATGTTTATTTAAGTCTGAAATTATACAAGTTGATCAGAAGTTACTATATTTATTTGAAAACTATTTAGAGAATTACCTTCGATGACTGACAGCCTAGCACTGACAGTAACATTGCCCTCAGTGTTTTCAGCAACGCATATATAGAAGCTCTCATCACGTGCCACTCGGAGAGGCTGGTTTCTGAGTACGGAGCCGGCACCTTCATCAAACTCAATGGTCTGTAGGATAGAGAGTCATAAGTCAGATGTGTGGATTCTAATAGCAATAGTGCCCGTTTTGAAGTTAAAGCTTGGTTAGGTAGTGTTTTTTTTTGTTTTTTTTTTGCCGTTATTGGGGAAAAGATTCAATAATAACTTTTCAGCATAATGTAATTCAAGTGGTCTATAAGAAAACTACACTTTTGCGTGTCCTCTTGGCTTTTCTTTTCAGGCTTTAGAAAATCTAGCCCGTGACGAGAGACTTTGGCTAATCAGAGTTTGGGGGGATCTACTGGCAGAATATGGCAGAAAAGGAAAACTAAACATTTTGTAGACATCAACACTTTGAAAACCTGTTTAAAAACTCATATCCTACTGTGAGATATTGGATATTCCTACAATAGAGTGACAATAAAGTTGCCCTCCTCACCCTGAGAGTGCAGCAGTGCTCATTAACCTACCTCAAAACGATGGGAGCTGATCTTCATGCCTTTTTTCATCCAGCTAACCCTCAGCTTGGGTTTCCCTGTCACCTGGCACACAAATGAGATCACCCCCCGTGAGACACCAATCTGGTCGACAGGAACTTCAGTAAATTCTGGGAGTGCTGGGACAGGCAGAGAGAGGGAGAAAGACATTAGCACACACAATGCCCAAACTCTGTCTCGCAAGACTTTCATGCCTGTCTTCAAGAGCTACATACTGGTAAATAGTTTGTAGCTATTACATTTCTATTTCTATTTTCAGGTCTATGTTTGTGTTCATTGAGTAGAACCTCACTTCAGTGACCTAGAATGCAACATTTCAAGCTTCCGTTTCCTCCACACCTGCTCCTTCTGTGGTGGAGCCCATGCAAGACCCACTTGTTATAATTATATAAGTGTTATAATAATTATAAGTATATCAGCACACCAGTGAGAATAAATGATCTTGCTTCTGCCTTCAAGAATCCCCCAGGGACGCCCTCATAGTTCACCTGGTATAGCTGGTGCCCCATTTACCAAGGATGAGTCCTTGCTGCAATATGGGCTATGGGTTTGATTCTGATCTGTGGCCCTTTACTCTGTGTCATCCCCTCTCCCTCCAACCATGTCAATCTTTAGCTGTCCCATCCGAAAAAAGCAAAAAGCCCCAAAAATATGTTCTTGTGCAATAAAGCTGTATACAAATGGTAGCATCCAAAACATTTAACTTAAGAACTCAACAGAAATTTGAAATCCCTCCTCTAAAAAGATTCCTTTGGTTATTAAATTAATTAATAATAATTAGTATGGTGTAGCAGCATGTTGTAATTGTGATTTAGATTAGGATTCCACATTAAAGGTAGGGTAGGCAATCCTGTTCAGAAGCACGTTTTGTTATACTGGGTGAAATGGTCCCTC
>NW_023339785.1:15481459-15482906 GCF_004916995.1 Morone saxatilis | reverse complement strand
TTCATGTCTAGTTCTGCAGCCCCGCCCCCCGCTAGCTTTCCAAGATTACCAACCCCAGCTTTAACTTTATGACTAAGTTTTCCAATTGAGAGAGAATAAAATAAATATTATCTTACAGATTTTGTTCATTGTTCATTGAGATTTAATCTTTCATTAATCTTTTGTATTATATTTTTTGGATCTGCTATTTGTATCCTTGGCAGTCAATTGAAGATCAACGTTGGAAAAAAAACTTAAAAACATACTTAATTATATGTGTCATGGTTCTTTATGAATTTGGTTCCAATGTGCATCAGTGATGAGCTGTAAAACATGTCACTGAATATAATATTTAACTGTACTTTATGAATATATTTGATTTAATTGCTGCATAAAATGTGTCAAATTAATCAAGTTAAACAGCTCACCATGAGAGACTCTGAGTATCATCAGTCCAATCACAGCTCCCATGTTTCCTCAGTGTTCAGCCTCAGTCACTTCCCAGACGAACCTACTTTATTTTATTCAATATCTAACATGCACATCTGACACACAGCAGCCTGAAATGTCTTCAGCTTCGGACAAGAAGGCATGGGAACTCTAACCAAGCAGAGTGTTGCAAAAAAAATAGCACAGTTAAAGGAAGCACAGACAATGGGGAGATAAGTACACTCTTGCTTAATCTTTGCAACTGACTCAAAAATTGTGCTTTGACATCAGCAAAAATGTGTCTATTGACTTTAAAGTGACACAGCTTCATCTACTACAAAGATTTTGCAAACCAGAAAGTGTTTTAGATTTGCGCGAGATCAAAAACTGAAATAACTTTATTGGAAATGCTTTCGGCCCTCAGACCATGATCAGGTAATATTTGGGATTTTAACTGTAACACTGAGTCAACATAATTTAAGTAAATCCATATTTATTTGCCAAATGGACTGAACGAATTCTGACAACATAAAGGTGTTTTAAGAGGACAGTTGATATTGCCATACCCAGGATTCTTGTATTCACTTATGTGGAAACCAGTATGTGGTCATTTTAACACAGTTCTCAGATGCTCATCATTGTCGTTGTCAAACCTCAAACGACATCCTCAGATATCACAGTAATGCTTCTGTTACGGCCCGGGCCGTATTATTAGTATTATGTTCTAGTATTGTCTTCACCTGTGGTGTGTGTTGGTGTTTTTCGTCCCTGTTTTCTCTGCAGGAGTGTGCCGCCTGTCCGGTGTCAGATCTTTGACGTCAACCCGTAGGTCCGCTCTGACTGGACCATGACGTGGGCTCGGCTTGTGGAGTGCCGCCTGCTGATTGGTTCTCCCGGGGAGCCGCAACATCTGCCGGGGTTTTAAAACGTCGAGCCGCACAGAAGAAGCCCGAAGTTCAACTGCGAGTATATAAAGCCTTAAAGCAGCAGGGATAGCGTTGTTTATTTATTGTACTAGTGGTTTGCTTAGTTAAATGTG
>NW_023339785.1:15477077-15481359 GCF_004916995.1 Morone saxatilis | reverse complement strand
CCTCCTGGCGAGCGACCGGCGATGCAGAGAGGCCAGGGATGGCTGTCAGCTTCAGGTCCATCCTTGGATCAACTTGTGGCGACGACCCGGCGCTAGGACCAACAGGCCCGCGAGAGGGAGTCCTTCCAGCAGAAAGACTCCGCTCCTCGACCCAAGATGCCACCGGACATGCAGCGCCACAGGAAGATCAATTCTCTGCTCTTTGGTCATCAACTCGTCTAGCAACGCCTCCCCAAGAGGTCAAGACACCCCCCTCTGTAAGATTCGCTGGACTCCGAAAAGTATAACATCTGTCGATTCATCTCTTGCACTCTTTTGCACGCGTTAAGTTATTTATTACTGTATATTGAGTCTTGTATAGGTAGTACGCTTATATTAGTGGTACAATGGATGTGTATGACGTACTTTAGTGATTTTTTGTGTGGTGAAGTTGGGTACGTATAGGGGCGTGCATAGTATGTTGTTTGGTGAGGTACATAATTGTCAGTTGTGTCAGTATCTGTCTGCGAGGGTCGTTAGTGACGGGTAACGGAGAGAGTTTTCCTCGTGCTGGGATTGAGTTAGAACGGTATCTTTCTGGATGTGCTGATTCCTCGAGTCTGTCAGTATCCTTATCAGTTCCCTGAGACAGGGTGCGGGTGTGGGCACTGTGTAGAAGAAGTAAAGGAACATCCCCCAAGGTTATAAGCGCATTGACAACCTGTTTAAAGTTCTGAGCCAAGAAAGTGTCGTTTGTCTAAACCGTAGGAGCCCTCGTAAAAGCCCTGGGTGGAAATCGAAGTAAAATGGATGCATGACAGGACAGGAAAATCAAGGAGAAGTCCAGGCCTTAAGCAGGGTTTTACAGTGTATTCTCTGGGATGTATCATACCAGTGTTATGCAGTGTTATCTTAAACTTTATGTGACTTTCAGTTCACAGGCATTAATGAAATATCTGAACTGCTCGGATCCTAAAAGTATAATTTATAGATTAATCATATAAAAAAGCTGCGAAGTTCATCATTTTAAATTTTACTGTAATGTGCACAATTACCGGAAACTGATTTCTGATTGCCTAAATGATAAAAAACATCCTTTAGAAAAGTTCAAATAAGAGTCTTCAAACTGCAGCATTATCTGCCATCACAGTCAGGTAAGTTAACAGTAATTAAACAATTTTCACTCCTACTAAATCAGTAGAAACAGTGGTTGCTGTAACTTGTCTCTCTCAGACCACAGTTTGCAAACAGGAAATTAATTTCTGTAGCTGAGAATTACACGGCCTGTGAGCAGTGTGGAATGTAAGTACGTTAAAATCATCATAATTAATGGCATTCAATTAAACTATTTATATTTAATTATATTTAAAAAATATATTGAATGATTACATCATGACACCTGTTGCACCCTGGTGGCTAAGTTCTGCAGCCCCCCCAAACCAACAAAACTGTGATGCACTGGGTTCTGACACCTTTCTATCAAACCAGCATCTTTTTTCAAGCGGTTTCAACTCACAGTATGCTCGTCTTTGATCAGACTAACAGCGCCAGCCTCACGCCCCACATACATTAATAAGCCCTTGGCCACCCACTAACGCCGCTTTCCCTCTTGCACCACCTTTGAAGCGTACTGACCACTGCAGACCGGGAACACCCCACAAGAGCTGCAGTTCTCTGAGATGTTATGACACAGATGCTCTAAACCATCCACAATTTGCCCTTGTTAAAGTCGCGTCAAATCCTCACACTGGCCATTTTTCCTGCGTACAACACATCCAACTTGTAGCAAAAATGTCAATGCTGTCTAATATAGCCCACCCACTGACAGGTGCTATGATAACCAGATAATCAGCTTGTTATTCACTTCAGCTTATGTGTCACGATTCACTGAAGATCATGTCAAACTGCTATTTTTTCAGTAACCTATAAACAGCTTCATAAAATGTGTCAAATTAAAAACTTAAAACATCTCACCATTAGAGACTCCGAGTATCATCAGCAACAGTCCGAATCACAGCTCCCAATGTCTCCTCAGTGTTTCATGCCCTCCGCTTCGATTCAGTCAGCAGCTTTCAGACAAACCTCTCTACTTTATTCAATAACTAACCCATGCCACACATTCCCTATGCACATCCGACACAGAGCAGCCTGAAACGTCTTCTCGTAGTGATCAGCTTTCAGATAAGAAGGTGTGAAAACTCTGACCAGTGTTAGTATAATAATAGAGAAAAAAGAGAAAGCACATTTAATGTTAACTTGCAAAGCTGCCCCACAAACAACAAGTTATCTGTCCAGTTGTTATTTTCTAAAACATAACTATTCTTCAGTTACAGCCATATTGTTATGACTCTTGTCAGATATACGCCATCATTGCACTTTGCAAATAAAAACTATTTTTGACAGGCAGACCAAAGACGTTGAATTCTCAAGAATGTTTTTTTCTATCATTTTGCTTTAAAATTATTTTTACTTTGAGGTTACACAGCTTGAATTACTATAAAGATCTTGTAAACCAGAAAGCTTATAGACTTCCTGTTTACTGTTGAAGTGCATCAACGTGATCTAATTAAATCCACATTTATTCTACATACTATAAGCCAACGACTACCTATATTATCCAGGCCTGACCTTTTTCTGGGTCTACAACCTTTAAAACACTTCATCACACAACACTCATCAAAGGAGGGATACTTCTGTCACCTTCCATGAGAGCCCACATTATTAATCCTGATCTGTGTCTCAATTTCATCTTTATACTTTTCATTAGATTTTTTATTTAATTTGAATTATTAGTATTTAAGTTATTATGATTGACATATATAGTACATTGGTGACATTAGTCACTTTAAAGTGACATATAAAAGTAATATAATAATTATTACAATACCGTATAATATTAATAAAAAAAACAACTTTTTATTGTATTTTTAGGGCAATGAGGAGGCCAGGCCAAACCACAGGGGATAAACTACATAACTGGATTCTGCTCTGATCTTGAGATATTTACTGGCAGGAGGAGATCTTGGGGTTTATTTTTAAACTTTTAGGATTAAAAAGAGGATTTATTTTCAATGTGTTTTATCAGCCTGTCAGCTCTGACTCTTGATAGATAATTTAATTTACCAATCGGACATGAGAGCTAAGCAAGAGAGGCCCAATGGAGGAGAGCAGCCATACCTCACTTTCTTGTCTTCAGAACGACCACGCCCCCTTCTGGGTGAAACAAGCACTGTAAAAGTGCCTAGTGGTACTATGCCTAGAAGCTGCTGTGTTCGAGGTTACACAGCTTAAATTACTATAAAGATCTGATAAACCAGAAAGTCTCATAGGCTGTGAATTAACATTATTGATTATACTTTCAGTCCTCAGATCATCATGTAGTATTTGTGATGTTTACTGTTAAACTGCGTCAACGTGATCTAATTAAATCCATATTTATTTGCAAAATTGACTGAACAATTTCTGCCAACCTACTGTTGAACAGTTTCTAATACAGAACAGACATAGATACAGATACAGGCAGAAGATTACTTCAGTGGTATTCTTTTTCCCACTATTGTTCCTCTTTGTTTAACCACTGGTATCTATATACCTCTGAGCCGTAGTTAAACATTTCAACATGAGAACAAACTTCTCTGTTTTATTCATTACCTAACACGCACATCTTACACTGAGCAGACTGAAATTTCTTCTCTTAGTGATCAGCTTCAGATAAGAAGGTGTGAAACCCCGACTAAGCAGAGTGCTTTTGCACTTGACAGAGAAATGTTTTTGCATTACAATACTTTAATGCAACTACTCAATAGTTTTATTTTTTTGGTGGGGGAAAGCAGATACATATTTAGCTGCTCCAGGAGGTGTTATCCCTTCACCAAGGAGAACTGCAAGTTTCTCTGGGGTTAATGTTAGGAAATCTGGTATTTTTTGGCTATTTCCTTGTAATGGAAGAAAACCGCTCACAGTGGAGGAGGAATGCATCTGTTTCTATTTCTCCCGTTGAAAAGTGAGGGCATCAGCACTCCTCTCTGGGCAGCCACATCCAGAGCCGGTCCGCCTGCAGTTTATGATCAAAACGTCAACAAAAAGGTAGCGTAAACAGACAGATGACACATGATTGATTGATTGACAGTTTGTTTAATACATAACAACACTAGAACGCCACTAACTCAAAGCTCTTACTATGAAATGTTTTACATTTCTACACTAAAGCAAAACACATTTAAAGGCCTATTTGTAATGATATGACAAAAACTCTAAATTATTATTTACATAATATTTACTTAGTTAAACTCTTCAATCATAT
>NW_023339785.1:15473938-15476977 GCF_004916995.1 Morone saxatilis | reverse complement strand
TTCTCTTGATGTTCCCTTTTTCGAGGGACGACAGAGCCTTCAGCTTTCTCATATTTCTTCTTCTTCAAGACAAAATAAATAGCAATCCCGCTCAATATAAGAATCACCACAGCTGCTCGCGAACTGCATATGAGCAGGGAGCGATCTGTTCAGACAAAGAGACACAAAAATGACATGCATGTTATTGCTGTGACAGGAGACTTAGTTTTCACTTACTTATTAAGTGCCATGAGTCATCTGTGCAGGAAGAAGTCACAGTTTGTTTGGAAGATGGGATATTAACTGAAACCGTAATGTCACTCTCCTTACCCACAGTAGTGTCTGTAATCGTGGTAGAGGTTGATGTTGGCTCAATGCACTGGGTGTTACCGGATACACGCACACTCTGCGATATGTGTGTCCCGTTGAATAAGGTGCAGTCAGAGAACCTGAAGCCTATGAGAAACAAACAGATGCACTGTTAATCATCAGTGTCATAACTATCAAACTGTTTTTCACTCAAGTTCTGACTCACCACAGGTAGATATCCCACTGATGTGATTCCTGACTGAGCAGACCAGTTGTCCTGAGACGTCTGGTTTCAGAGTGATGTTGTTAGTCTCATTATTTCCAGAGAGGAGCTGAGTGTCTGTCAGTGTGTGTCCATCCAGAGTCCAGCTGTACTGAGGACTGTCTCCTCCCTCAGAGGAACAGGACACCCTCATCTCTCCCTGGGACAGACACTCAGAGACCAGCAGGACAGAGGACACAGGAGCTGAAGGAAACACACTCAGATGACTTTTCATAGTAACAGAATCTTAGTCATTATATACAATATATAATACAGAAGAGGTCTATATACAGGTATCGTGTGTATATAGGACAGGATAATGTAGTGTAGCAATCAAATATGATGTGTGTCAATATTACTAAATTCCCCAGTAGACAAAATAGTTTTTTACCTTGAATGATCAACTGTAGAGTCTGCAGCTCTGATTTGGTTCCATTTAAATCAAAGATTATAAGAGTGTATTCACCACCATCAGTCCTGCTCAGGTCATTGATCCTAAATGTTCCATCACTGGGAGTAAATGAAGATCTGTCTGCTATCAGATTAAACACTGACCTGTTCTTACCCCCGCGGACTATTGCTCTGTGGTTTTTGAACAATTGGTATTTAAATATTTCTGAGGCACTGTCCATCAGCTGGAGGACCACAGTTCCTCCCAAAGCTCCATAACACTGAGCTCCACTCTGTCTGGCATCACAGTAGGTTTCCACACCTGGAAATATTGAAAAATAATTTAAATGAATAAGTTCCAAAAACAATTAAACAAATTAGTCCTTCGATTTCTACTAAATCAATCACAATGAGGCATAGTCAAACCCACAGAAACAGTGGGTTTGCTGCAGCTGTGTCTCTCAGACCACAGTTTGCCAACAGCAAGTTATTCTTGTGTAGCTGAGAGTTACACAGGCCTGTGACCAGTGGCGTAATGTAAATTCATAAAAATACACCAGAAGAGGTTTTAGGTTCCTTCAGCATTATAGATTTATGGCAGTCAATTGAACATTATATTTGATTTGATTTAATTAAATTATATCGAATTAATTTATGTGTTAGGATTCTAGTATGAATTTTCTTCTAGTGTGCGTCAGTGTTTGAGCTGTAAAACACATCAGTGAAGATGATGTCAGGCTGTACTTTTTAAATAAATCCTAGAAATTCAAACAATGTGTAAAATTAAACAAGTTCAACATCTCACCGTGAGAAACTCCGAGCATCAGTAACAGTCCAATCACAGTGTCCATGTCCCCTTACGCAGAGCAGCCTGAAATGTCTTCTCTTCAGTGATCAGCTTCAGATAAGAAGGTGTGAAAACTCTTACCAGAGTGTTGAAAAAATAGCACAGTCGAAAGGAAAAAGAGGAACCACAGTTAATGTGGTCACTAAATGCAAAGATATCCACACTAAAAGCCCCTGAAACAACAAGTTATCAGCTTATCCAGCCCTACGTCCTTTTTTTTTTTTTTTTACTGCCATATTGAAACTTCCTGATGCAGATATGGTCAGACCAAGGTAAGTGTAATTTTGTGTCTGTTTTAATCTGGGTATTTGTTTTCAAGACATCTGGGTTCTGGAAGATCATGATTTGTGTTTTCTTTCTTTCTTTCTTGTTAATTAAAGTGTGTAAGGTATACATACAATCAGATGTTCGATATTTTTCATTCATTTTCATTCTTTTGTATTGCTAGTAGTTTTCATATTTCCCAGAACTGACCCTGGTCAATCTCCTGAAGCCTCGTAGGTATGGTGGAATTTCTTTTGTCTAATGGTTTGTTTATACTGTTTTAGAGTTTCAAAGTATTCATCTAGTAGTATTGGGTCCAACTGGTGTCTGTGTTTTTGGTTTGATAGGTGTCTTTTTTCTCCTTTCTTTACATTCGCTCTCTGTCTCTGTCTGTCTTTTAATTCAATTGAATTCAAATTCAAATTCAAAGGTCTTTATTGACATGAACAAAAGCAAATTTTTCAAAGCAATTAACAATAATAACACATCTCATACATAGTAAATACATAGTTGTCGTATACAATATTTTTTGTTACAATTAATCACATATCATTTAATACAATGTCTCGATATGACCCTTTCACCAAGGAGAACTGCAAGTTTCTCTTCTTGAAATGTCATGCCAAAAGCTTCATGGAGATGTTGTTTATGTAACTGTTGGTTTGATTGATGGTTTTTGTGTAGTTCAACACATAACAAGAAAGTAGATTAATTAACTCAACTGGTTATTTTAGTTCCTCACTTTTAAGAGAAATACGCACCCACGGTGCTAAAATATGCACACATTCATACTGTGCTATCAGCCCACTGTGGTCTGACCGCTTTATGTTTCTGTAATGTTCGTGATTTGAATCCCTTATGTTATTCTCTCTCTCTCTCTCTCTCTCTCTCTCTCGTCTTATTAGAGTCTGTCACCCTCTACTGGCAAATGTTGATTAAACTCAAATGCCCTAAAACACAATATTTAAAAAAAGAGTCAGACAGCTCC
>NW_023339785.1:15473704-15473838 GCF_004916995.1 Morone saxatilis | reverse complement strand
CTCCTAAAGCTCCATAACACTGAGTTCCATTATTCTTTCTGCCATCACAGTTGGTTTCTACACCTGGGAATTAAAAAAATAAAATAAAATTAAAAAATATAAATATCACACATTTGATGATTTGATTTACAAAT
>NW_023339785.1:15473303-15473526 GCF_004916995.1 Morone saxatilis | reverse complement strand
GAGGTGTTTTTATTCACACTTACTGAACTTTATTTGAAATTATAGCAGAGACCTCAACTTTTCTAGAGATACTGAATTATATTTCACACTGTATTTGGAGAAAATCTATAAAATGATCCACAAAATATCAAGAATAGTTCAACCCTTAGTCAGTTTTATAGTTATTCTATGAAAAAAAACAATTTTACGGTAATTGCACAATGACTTGAAACTGATCTCTGGA
>NW_023339785.1:15461962-15473253 GCF_004916995.1 Morone saxatilis | reverse complement strand
TCAAATAACAGTTAAAAACTACTGTTTGTCAGTTGATTCTTATATCTGAATATATTATTTCTTATTCTTATATCTTGATTTATCAACAAAAGTGGTCATTTCTTCAGAACCATCAGGTGGTTTCCAGCTTGCAGTGCATTACACATCACTGAGGAGAACGTTGATACTAAACTCATGACTATACCTAAAGCCAATAGCAACAAAAAAAAGTGAGAGCTGCAAAAGATTTTATTCACATTATATTAAATCCAATATTAATATGTGTTATTAGCATCATAAGTTAAACAGCTCACCATGAGAGACTCCGAGTAGCATCAGCAACAGTCCAATCACAACTTCCATGTCTCCTTCAGCCTCTGTTGACCCAGTCAGCAGCTTCCAGACAAACTCTCTACTTCATCCCAAAACAAAAACGCACATCTTACACTGAGCAGCCTGAAATATGTCCTGAAACGTGATCAGCCTCAGAGGAAAACGTGTGAAACCTTTGACCAAGCGGAGCAATGTTGTATTCATCTTTTTATAGGCAGAAAGGAGAAAAGGAAGTGATGTCAGTTTCACTTCCCTTCTAGACCAGACCAAGAGGGCGGTGTGATGGACTGAGTGGAAGAAGGGAAACATTCCTCCTTCATACTGAAAGAGGATTTGAGACTGACAGCTGACATTTATAAGATGTCCATGTTATTATACATATTAACAGAGGAATTAATTTAAAAAAACGTTTGACTTGTCGTCTCTCCATGTCATTTCTGTCTAAATAAGCGTATGATACATCATTTTTCTGATCTCCAAATAAACGAAAAGTTAGATTTAATCAGAATTCACACCCTGAGATGCTATCTCAACCTCTCAAACTGCCCCTAACAGCGAGGCATTTTAAGAGCATGTTGTGGTTATTCACCAGAATGTAGATTAAATTCTGGTTTTAGAGTGAAGAATTATTTGAAATTTCAATAAAATGTGTTTAAAATTGACATTTAAAATTTTGTGTGCCGGAATTAGCTCAAGGGCTGAGGGAAGTAACATAAAACTAGCAGAGGAATCCAATGTGTCAGTGTGGTTAGTTTTGAAATATTGCCAGAGGAGGAAGTGTGAAAGGCAACATCAAGTAGACCAATGGCCCAAATAACAAACCAACCCGAGTAGAAATAAAATGCAAAATACTACATAAACTATAGACCAAAAGTCTAAACCTAACTTCTTGACAACACAAGAAAAACAGGAGAAAGGGAATGTAACAAAAATGGCAGCTCTCCCCTACAGGGCTTCCTGGCAAAGAATTAAAGGTAGTTGAACAGCAAACCCTTTTTGGCCTTAACCATACATTACCAGACAATAGAGCTATGGACCAGGTCCTGACAGCTCACACTACACCCCACTCTGGGTGTACGCAGGCAGCAGGAGTCATCAACAGAGTTAGTAATGCAGCTCCTCAGCCTGTAACACCCCCAGCTGGGCTGTGATTGGCTGCAGGACCCTGGATATGAACATTTGATGTTATTTGAAGAAAAACTATGCATTTTCATGTAATTATTACTATGATCATTATAATAAATCCACACAGGTTTTACTTTTTCACATTACACTCAGACATTAGCAAATAAAAGTGAAACAAATATGCTCACTTACAAATAAACCTAAAGTCAGGATTCAAATTTATTTATATTTTAATATATTTGATCTGTAACGAACAAATTCAACAAAAGTTTTTCCGATTCTTATTCTGAAATATAACTAAATATTATTTCTAGAGCAGCAATAGTACACTTTACAACAGCGAAGTCACTAAACTCAGCAATTTAAATAATATTCCTGACATCAAACACACAGACAGTCAGTATCAGTCCTCTCGAGTTTGTAGCAAACTGAGATAAACAGTCAGACCAAATACAGAGAGCTTTACTTTTAGCTTGTTCCTAACAATTAAGACTATTACACTGAGGTTGTAACAACAAAGCAGGTGGAAATATCGCTTTTATACTTTTTCTATTTGATTTGTCGTCAACTGGAGTAAATTGCACCACTGCCTCTGTGTGTGTGTGTGTGCGTGTGTGTGTTAGTGTGTGTGTGTGCGAGACGTGTTAGTGTGTGTTTTCTTTTCTGTCGCTAGGACGCTGTGAATAACCACTGAGGCGCAGTGGCCATAACATGATGATTGTTATGAATAATGATGATCAGGGTTTGGTGGTGTCCTACGCACAGTGCGTGATGCGCGTGTACGCGGAGGTGTATTTGATGCTTTTTGGCTACTATGGGTCCTCGTAATATCTGAGATTGGTATACTCTTTGTTCTTTAGAGAAAAACAACCTGCAGTCAGATAATTAGTGGTTTCTGTTTGGTCATCAATATGCCTTCAATGGTAATAAATGGTGTAATATTCAGACTGTGCAGTTGGCCCGCAGTAAAGCTCAAAATGTCTCTAAATGTTACTCGTTTGAAGCTCATCTCTACAATTCCTCGTCTTCCTCCTCTCTTTCTCCCTCTCTGTCGACTTGTTACATTGTGTCGCCCTCTACTGGCAACTCTTAATTAAAGACAAACGCTGTCAAATATTAAAAGACTTCCGACTTTGCGCTTGAAGAAATGAAACACTCAATATATACTGAGGAAGAGTGTTTGAGTAAAGCCTCTTAAGGTCAGTTACAGCTGTATGACTGCTTATTATAGATCTTTACATTTTGTCAACAGGCAGATTTACTAAATACAGAATTACCCATAAACAACCTCACTCCTACTAATATCCGTATTACAATGAGTGCAGAAGTTGTATTGAATTCTCAGCAGCCATTAAAGGAGCAGTTTATGATCAAAACGTCAACAGAAAGGTAGCTTATCTAAACAGACAGATGACACATGATTGATTGATTGACAGTTTGTTTAATACATAACAACACTGGAACGCCACTAACTCAAAGCTCTTACTATGAAATGTTTTACATTTCTACACTAAAGCAAAACAGATTTAAAGGCCTATTTGTAATGATATGACAAAAACTCTAAATTATTATTTACATAATATTTACTTAGTTAAACTCTTCAATCATATATGTGAATATGACAACAATTTGTATGTCATAAAATCAAGGTTTAGCATTCAACACACAATGTTAAAGACAACTTTAGATGCAATATATTTTTTTTAAATATACGTAGCTACTCAGACAAACAATAGTGAAAACAATTTATCTGCAGAACTTCAACTTTTCTCTTCTAAAAAACACATCACAAATATAATATTAAAAAAAGAGTCAGACAGCTCCACTAACACAATACATAACCTTTGTTCTATCTTAGCTTCCACGCTGATACAAATGCAGAAAACACTCACAGACCTTTTTATGATATTCATAGTGAGCTGCTAAGAAGTGAATCTGAGAAGAATAAAAACAGAAGAGTTTCTGCTCTAAACTCTATTTTCACGTCCATAAAGACACATGACCAATCACAGCAGGTGAGAGGAGGAAGTAAGGTGTCGGTTCCAGAAAGTTAATGTTCAGATGAAGAACTTCTCATTTCAACCATTATAACAGAGTTCTCTTGATGTTCCCTCTTTTGACGGACGGCAGAGCCTTCAGCTTTCTCGTATTTCTTCTTCTTCCAGACAAAATAAACAGCAATCCCGCTCAATATAAGAATCACCACAGCTGCTCGCGAACCAAATATGAGCAGGGAGCGATCTGTTCAGATAAAGAGACACAAACATTACATGTCATCCATGTTATTGCTGTGACAGGACTTAATTTAAGTACCATGAGTCATCCGTGCTGGAAGAAGTCACAGTTTGATTGGAGGATGAGATATTAGTGGGGGGTTTAATTGACACTGGGATGACAGTCTCCTTACCCACAGTAGTGTCTGTGATCATTGTTGGCATGAAAGAGCCTATGGGAAGGAAACAGATCAATCACTGATGCACAGAGTGATCATAATCAGTGTCATAATTATCAAACTGTTTTCTACTCGTGTTCTCACTCACATTTCCTCGCTTCTTTTGAGACACTTCTGATGTGATTCCTGACTGATTCGGGGGGGGGGGGGGTGACAACTTCTGATGGTGATTCCTGGGACTGAGCAGACCAGTTTGTCCTTGGAGACGGTCTTTTTGGTTTTCAGCAGTTTGATTTGTTAGTCTTCAAATTTCCAGAAGAGGGAGCTGGAGGGTTGTCTGTCAGTGTGGTGTCCATTTCCAGAGTCAGCTTGTTTTACTTGGAGGACTGTCTCCTCCCTCAAGGAACAGGACACCCCTCATCTCTCCCTGGGACAGACACTCAGAAGACCAGCAAGGACAGAGGACCAGCGGAGCTTGGGAAGGAAACACACTCAATTAATTTAGCCTAGTTAACAGAATACTTTGACATTTTATTAGGTGAAAATACAGGAATAAGCATTATGTAAAATATGAAATCATTGTTAGGTTTAAGCAATAGAATACAGGAATGCTATTTCTATGAATATTACTACAATTTCCCCCAAATGTAGACAAAATATTTTTTTCCTTGATATGGATCAACCTGGTTAGAGTTCGCAGCGTTCTGATATGCGCTCCATTTGCAATCAAAGATCATAAGAGTGTAGTTCACCACCATTCAGTCCTGCTTCAGGGTTGCTTGATCTAAATGTCGATCACTGGGGGAGTCCCAATATGTATAAATAAATCTGTCTGGCTATCAGGGATAATAAATCACTGGGCCCTGCTTCTTACGCCCTCCTGGGGAGGTATTGATGTTGTTTGTTACTTAAACCATCGCTATCTGGAATATTTTCTGATGGCACTGTCCATCAGCTGGAGACCACAGTTCCTCCCCAAAGCTCCCATAACACTGAGGGCTCCATCCTGTTCTGCCATCACGGTAGGTTTTCCACACCTTTGAAACACAAGTTAGGGGAAAAAAAGTCAAAGATTTTTTGTTCCTTCAGTGTCCTATAAAATCAATTACAAATGAGACATAGTCCAACCAGAAGACAGTGCGGTTTACGTTAACTGTTCTCTCTCAGACCACAGTTTGCCAAACAGCAAGTTATTCTTGTTGTTAGCTTGAGAGTTACACAGGGCCTGCTGACAGCGGAATAATTTCATAAAAAATAACACCAATAAGAGGAGGTCCTTCGAGCTATTATAGATTATTAATCTAAAGTAACATTTTACTAAGTTACAGTGGATGTACTGTATATTTTACTTAGAGAAATTCTATTTTCTCACTCTCGCTACTTTTTTACGTACTGTGTTGTACTTTTTTACGTTCATTACCTTTTATTTCAGAATATTTTTCTTAACATAAAAACAAAATAGGGATTTTGCACTGACAGACAAAACTAACAATCTGTAAAACTGCTAAATTAGCTAAAACTAGCCAACATTCCAAAGGCTATCAACTAATAATCCAATAAAATTACATATAAATATAATATGTAGTATATTCACTAACAAAGGGACCACGCCTATGAAACGTGGAGGAATTTAGAAAGGGTTTATTGCATCTTAATGGAATAAAAAAAAAAAAAAAAAAAAAAAAAAAAAAAAAAAAAAAAAAAAAATATGAAAACCGATGTGACGGTAATGCTTCAATAGTGGAGCATAATTAAATAACTGTAGTTTCGCTGAAAACCGATGTTGCATCATACTGTTAGGAGGATGGAATGGATTCTTGCAAGGTTGAGGATTTGGTGGTATCGAACGGAGGATGGTGGATGACGGATTGGAAGAGTTGGAGGATAAAGGGTTGAAGGTGGAGACTGGAAGCTATCGACAGCAAGGGTGGAGGGATGAACGAATAAGAAAGGTGGTTTGTTGGCGGATGGCGTAATTGGACGGTAAGCTTCGGGCAATATATGGTAAGGAAGGACCGGAGTTGTGAAGTTTTGGTTGGAGGCCTTAGATGAAATAGCTACTGTAGGGAAATTCTGGCTCCTTCTTATAGATAAAAAAAGAGGGCCTTATTACTAAACTTAAGGTAACGGCAAAACACAAGAGAAGGGATTATACACTTAGCGAAACATAACCTACAAAATATTATTCCTTCCTAAATGTTAGAAGCTTTAGATTTAAGACAGGAGAATTTTCTTGTGCCACTAGAGCCAAAAAAGGAAATGCGTGACAGCCAAAACATTTAATTTAACAACTCTTGCACAACCTTAGCCAAGGAATGTTTCTTTATTTGAATATGTGGATATGCAGGCCATATGTTTATAGTATTTATATACAAGGCCCCATCAGCTTAAGAAAACACTAGAAAAGGTTTAAGGTTTTTTCAGTATTATAGATGTTTATTTTGTGCAGTCATTGAACATGAACTTTTAATTGGCCCCAATGTGATGACATCAGATTGTACTTTTAAATTTACTTTGATGCCACAGCTTCATAAACATGTTAACATCTCACCATGAGAGACTCCGAGTACCATCAGCAAACAGTCCAATCACAGCTTCCATATCTCCTCAGTGTTTTGATCCAGTCAGCAGTTTCCCGACAAAACCTTTTCTACTTCATTCAATATCTAACATTGCACATCTGACTCTGAGCAGCCTGAACGTCTTCTTCTTTAGTGATCAGCGTCAGAAAGCTTCCCCTGACTATGCGTTGTGACAACAGTTGAGAGGAAAAAGAGGAAGATCAGTTAATGTGGCAAAGTTATCCACCCTAAAAAGCCCCAGAGAACCACTAGTTATCTGCTTATCCAGTTGATTCTTCAGTTTGCACACTATATTTCTTTCTGTTATCAGACAAATAAACACCCACCACTTTTTACTTGTAAATAATTAAAAAAGTGAAACAAGTTAACCTTTTCCTCTATTTTTGATAGGCAGAGCAAAGATGAATGCAAATTGATAATGACTCAGAAAATATCTGATTAACATAAAATGTTTCAGTATTTTTTGTTTAAAATCATTTTCACTGTGAGGGTTACACTGGCTAAAGATCTGTGTAAACCAAAAGTCTTGTAAAGGCCTATGTGTTCTGTTCAAGATGCTATAAATTCAAGTTCCTTCAGAACTGCAACACTGCGTCAACATAATATAATTAAATCCACATTTATTTGCCAAATGGACTGAATGAATTCTGCCAACATAAAGGTGTTTTAGTATCATCGACAAAACATATACATACATATATTTAGACTCAGTACTTGATTACAGTAAAACAACATTTCTTTTTCTGTTTCACAGAACAGGAAACAGAGTATGGCAGCCAACTGCTCACGTCAGTTCCTCATTTATGTTTTGTTTTTATGTTATTGCCTAAGGCTCTGCATTAAGACTTTATTATACGTTCATTCATGAATTTGTACTTCTTTTCAATTTTATGCTTTGTTTACAACCAGTATTAAAAGAAAGATCCAGAAGAGATGTAGGCAAAATGTCACTATTTTTTATTCCTTTGATAAAATCAATCTGCAGTCAGAGGATTATTATTTTGTCTTTTGTCAGAATTATACATCGATCAACCATAACATTATGAGCACTGATAGGTGAAGTGAATAACACTGATTATCTGGTTATCATTGCACCTGTCAGTGGGTGGGACATATATTACGCAGCAAGTGAACATTTTGTCCTGCAAAAGGTTGAGTGTTAGAAGCAGGAAAAAGGGCAGGTGAGGATTTGAGCGACTTCAGAAGGGCCAAATTGTGATGGCTAGAGACAAAAAGTTAATGCTGATTCTGACAAAAAGGTGTCAGAAAGCACAGTGCATCACACATTTGTTGCGGATGGGGCTGCGTTATGGCTGATTGGTGGATAACTCAGCTGATTATTTTAGTTCCTTATTTTTAAGACAAATACTCACCCAAGGTGCTAAAATATGCACATTCATATCATGCAATAGGCTGCAGTGGTCTGATTACTCAAGCTTTATTTGTCTGTAATGTTCCTGGTTTATATCTCATCTATAATTGTACATGATGACTGTGTACAAATGTTTTTTAAACCATCAATACTAGAATTTGATCAAATGGGAATTGGGAAAACATACCTACAAGAATTAATTAATATATTCATATAATATTGTATTGATATTTCCATACCCAGGATGCTTGTATTTACTAATATTGAAACTTGTATGAAGTCATTTTAGTCTCAGGCCATCACCACACTGTTTCATTTCATTCAAACATCACAGTGATGCTTCTTGTGTTATTGACAGCATCATATAGTAAGCAGGACATTGCAGCCTACCTGTCTCCTTATTTCCTCATTTATGTTGGAAACATGTTGAGCCATTCAAGAGCTTCTTTTTCACTGGTTTGTGCAACAAGTATTACGTAAGCTTAAGAGAATGTGTCCTTAAAATGATGTTGGAGACTGAACCTTTTAACAGAAGTTTGTAAATAGTTTCTCAAATTGTGTGTGCTGAAAATTAGATGTTCAGGAAAAACCCTCATTGCACTCAACTATAAAGGAAGTAAAACAAGCATAAATAAAACTGCCATATAATATCAACCATACACCCAGCTTCTGCCACAAAACTCTGTTTTATTTTATTATTCCTGCTACATTCAGGCAATTGAATCATCGTTTGGGATTAGACACAGATGAACATTTGGATTAAAACATTTGCATAATGTGTACACAGTGTGACACCTTTGTACTTACAGTAAATGAAAATTAGACATAGGTTATTGGATTTTTCAGTGAATATTTACAGTGATTATAACTTCCAACATTATACATAGAAAAAGTATTAAACAAATATTGCAAACAACTGTGACGTCTCTGTAACTACAAAGTATATTATGAAAAACAAACATCTCTTATACTATAACTATGACATAATATGAGTGAAACCCAAACACAGCCAGCAGATGTCATCATAACACAACATGACTAATGAGCTTCAGCATCAACTAATAAGCAGCTGGACAGTTAGAAATAAACTACTTCAGCCATCTATTTCCTGGTAATCTTTTTTTTTTTCTTTTTAAGTTTTTGACTGATATGAATTTCAGCAAAAGCACACCAGACAACATCTAAATCATGATCAGTGATGTTTTATTACACTGATCATTTTTACTGTACGATAATGTTGGTTTGTATACTGATTACTATTATTATTACTATTACATGTGCTACACATGTGTTTTGTTTTTTCTTTTGGTGTTTTTATGTCTACTTTGGGTGGGCCACGTCCCCTTTCTCCCCTAGCGTACTTGTGATATGTTGCGTAGATCCACCTACGCAACATATCACAAACACTGTTTTCCTAACCTATTTGTCTGCTTATATAGTTAATTATTTGTATTATTATTATTATTATTTTGATTTCTTTGTTGTTGTTTTTTTGTCAGTTTTGTTGTTTTCTCTCTCTAGTCTTAAATCCCTCTCATTCACCTCCTTAATTGATTTGTAAATTAAAAACGTCACTCCTTAATCTTCCTTCTTGGTTCCCTTTTTTTCTCACCTCTTCCCCTTTATCTTGTAGATGCACGCACAGACTCATGTGCTCACATAGGCACACACACAGCCAACCCGAGCAGCAGTAACTGGCCGGCTTTAGCGTAACACTTCTTTTGTTATTAGTATGTTTTCTGTGCTATTATTAGTATATTTGTATTGTTTGTTTGTTTTTTAGTTTAGGGTTCAATGTGTCTGCCTTTGTTCTGTGTTTATCTGTGCAGTATATTTTTTAATATATAACATTTAATTGTTAGTGATGTTACCTGGTGCTATTAGAGATTTGTTTATATCAATAAAATGACTGTGTTAATAATAATGCAAAAATATAGAATATAACAATATCCCTGTATTTGAAATGGATCAAAGTATGCTTAAGACCTTAAAAGACATCTGGTGTGTGAATTATTATCAACAATCTTTTGCTGTTGTTTAACAAAGAGCAGATCAAACTACAGTGATTTACAAATGTACTAATATGGTGTCACAATATGCTGCTGCTGCCACTGCTGCACTACAATTATAATGCCATTAGTCTTTTTCAACACTAATTCAAGTCACAAAAAGAAAGCTCCAAAGATTTTTACAGCTCACAAGTGATGCAAAAGTGCTGTTTGCCATTGCCAGTCCTCAGTTTGGTCCAGTTCGTCAAAGTCCTCGTACTGAAGGTGTTTATTCTCAGTTATATAAATATAACTGTGGCTGCACAAAAGATAGAATAAAGTACAATGAGTGTGCAGTTTAAGCAGAACAAAAATACTTTGATGTTTCCATCAATATATTATTGTAATGAGTGGAATGCTGAAATACAAACAGACTGGAGAAATCTTACGTGGCTTCTTATCACGTCTCACTTTCTTGCAGACAAAGCAACATACCGATACCACTATCACCACTATTATTAGAGCACCCACTCCAATACATATGTACATAAAGAGGGGGAAATCAGATTCTGGGGAGAAAAAAACACAATGGTAATTATACAGACTTACAGCATGTATTGCATTTAAACATGCTTTTTTTTTTTGTCATTCATATATTACATTTTGGAAATTTTCCCTCAGCTAATTTATGCAGAATATGAACGTGATTTGAATCAGAAAGAAGGTATTCTTCCTCTGTATTGTAGCAAACTGCATAACATGGGAGATCCACTTTAACTGTGGGTGTGCCCCGGTTTGTTACGGTAGTTTCATTATTACAAAACATAAGATCAGAAGGTGCACGCCCTGCGTTTTTTTTCCAACTACCACTATGCAATAACTAAGGGCTCTATAAACAGATCCAAATACAAGTATCAGTGATAATCTGACATCTACAGCTCTATAGTGCAGGAGCTAGATGAATGTCCAGAGGAAAACATTCTGTGCTTATTTTTGGTTTATACACTTAAAGACATGTTTCTGAGGTGACTGACGAGCTAAACATTTTATTTGATTTAACTTTATTGGCAGATGTGTCTGAAATTTGTTGTGTAAAAACTATAGCAGGTTCATACACCTTACTCTGACAAAATGAGAATAACACCCTTCCTGATGTGCACTGATGAGAGCTGAGCAAAGAAGGAACTTTCTTTCAAAGGTCACCCACAGAGTAGGCCTATATTTCGTAAATGTATAAATAGTCAGAAACTAAATGGAGATTTTCTGTCTACATTTAAAAAAAGCCTATTCTCAGGTGCAATGTGCTGCCGTGCAATGCAAGACCCAGTTATATTTTTATTGTATTTAAGTAGATTTTCTGTGGAAGCCCAGAACAGCTGTGCTTGCAAATCATTTTTTTTCCAATGCTGTTTTAAGATCAGAGATCAGAGTTTATTATTTTGTTATCTCGGAAAATAAAAGACAGTTCTACTTCTACAAGATAATTTATCAAGAGAAAACGACTTTTGGTTTTCCAGAGA
>NW_023339785.1:15460439-15461922 GCF_004916995.1 Morone saxatilis | reverse complement strand
GATTAATTTCCTGACACTGTTATGCAATAGTGATGAAATACATCAGAAGATTGACATTTACATGGACATAAACATCTATAATACGCTATACATTCTGGTGTGCAACTCCTGATCTCTATCAAGTAATAAGAGGAAACCTTTTGTTTTCTTGTGATAACTGGTTGATTATCTCAACATAAAAAAGCTTATTTTCTCAAGAAAACAAAAATGAACACGATAATAAAATTAATAACAATAATAATAATTTTAAATAATTGCAAGCACATTTTTCCCCAGCTTCCGTAAATTTGAGTCACACAGTATTACTAGTACTACTAGTAATACGTGTAGCAATAGGAAATGTCACCCAATGAAGAAGTAAACTAGTTCTTGGAAATAGCTCTTAAAGAAACACAACCCAGCCTTCATATCAGGTATTTTAAACAAAGTGTTTCTCAATGAACAATCTTGAAAAAGCTGCAGAACTTGATTAATGATGGATGATTGTCATGTTTTCTCCTTTCACTCATTCGAACTTGAGTTTGTATTTTTTTTCCTTCCCCGTGATAATTACAGTTTTGATACAAGAATATAAATGGGTAAATAATTTGGACGATAAGGTTTCAATTTCAAAACACTTGCCTTGAAAATCCAAGATCATATGACTGTTTTTCACGCGGACCCCATCTGAATTAAAGACTTCCAAGATGTATAGACCAGAATCATTCCTCTCCACGTTTGTGATCTTCAGCGTCCCGTTGTTGATGAAAAATTCTGCCCTGTCGGTCAATGGCCCCTGTATCTTTACTTTGTCTTTGTTCATATATAACACAGTTACGTTTGCAGTGGGAAGCTGTTTCTTACAATGCACTTTATAGCCGCTTGCATTGGTCACAATTTGGATATACACTGATCCTCCGAGAGTAACAGTGCACTGAGATGTGTTGTGCATGGCATTACACGTAGTCTCAGCAGCTGGGAAGAAAGTTACAAGAAAAGAAAAAGTATATTAAAAAAATATCCGCATGAATAATTCATCTTCTGCACATTATTACAATGGTTCTGCAAAGTGTTTTTTAAGTGAGGGTTTTACCATTTGACGTTACTCCAGCTAATATCACAAGAAGAATGATAAATTGCTCCATCCTCCTTCGTTCTCCAGAAAAACGATGAACTAAGCAGTGTTAGAGCTAATGCAATGAAACAAAGATGATGAGCGTCAGACTAGAGGTTGAACAAGAAGAAAGGGTTGACGGTTTCGTACAGCGGTTATGAGGCAGGAAACGAAGTGTTCTCACTTTCACATCATGCCCCCAGTGTGATGATCTGAGAAAATGGCTACAGCATGTTTTTGTTAAAATCACATCTGTCAAATCTCAGGTTTGCATTAGGTAACATCGTGTGACTGGGACAACAATTGCAACAATCATGTTCCAGTCACAGTTTATGGGAAGTATTTGCCAAGGCAACTTTTTGTTTTATTTTGCAAGATTTTGTTTTTGAA
>NW_023339785.1:15453424-15460339 GCF_004916995.1 Morone saxatilis | reverse complement strand
ACTCCACTTCTAAACCTTACACAAATGTGGTCGACTGCAAAAATGAAACTGTTTAAACAAAAAATGAGGTTTGTAGTTTACCTTAGAGGCCGAAGATCTGACAGTGCCATGTAGCTAACAATTAAAATGTCAGAATTCATTATGGGGACACAAGTTTCCTACAGATCTACCTGTAGGTTAGGGTAACCTTAACTCTAATCCCTGTGTGTAGAAGGACAACTTTATAAGTTTCTGTGTTCCAGATCAGCAACCATTTCTGTGCACAACCTTCTACATGCTTAACAGACTCCTCTTTGTTTTGAACTGTGTTTGATGCTTTTTTGTTTCTGTTTGTAGAGTACATGATCCAAACTTCTTTCCACAAGAATAATGATTTGATTCTAGTTTGTATTGCTGCTGTGATCCATTGCACATAACTGCAAATAGTTGTGGACTTGGCAGAAGAGGAACTGCTCCCTCTGTAAAAGGTTCATTTTAAAGTGACAAAAACACAAAGGTCAGGTGATGGAAATGTGTATGAAAAGATGAAAAAAAACATTTAGAATATTTACATTTTAAGTAATGGCAGCATCGGATAGCAGCAATGAAGTGTTGGTACAATGTCATGAAGTGTCTTTTTTTTTTTTTTTACTTTAAAGTAACTTTGAAAAATGATAAATTATTAAATAACATTTGTGAAAAATTGAATACAAAAAAGTAAATATTATTTAATTCAATTTAAGGCCCAGTGTATAGCATTCAGTGGCATCTAGTGGTGGAGTTGCAAATTGCATTTGAATACAGCTCACCCCTCCAAGTGCGTAGGAGACACTACGGTGGCTGTATGGTTTGTCCTTTCTGTGTGGTTTGTTGGTACTGTACATAAACATGGCCATTCAACATGGCGGCCTCCATAGTAAAAGGACCCACTCCCTCTGTAGATAAAAATGGTTAATTCAAAAACACAACAATTGTTATGATTACACATTATAAAGAAAATATATTTATAATTATTTTATTCCATTTCTGCCAATATATCGTACTAAATTATACACACTGGACCTTTAAGCTAATTTTAATTCAAAATGTGATAAATAGAATATGACAAATATAAAAGGACAATTGGCATAAAGAGAGTTGTAAACTTTTATCAAGATGCTTTCCCAACAAGTAAAAAAAAAATATTTTTTTTCTATTATTCTTCTATTTTAAATTATCTAAATCAACAGACAGAATAAGTTGAGAATTGGAGTTTCAATAAATCATTCTAATGTCACATTGACAGAGAGGTAGTCATCAGTTGTATTCATCATAGTAACAAATGGTTGCAAATGATTTGTCTTTGTCACCTTGTCATCCGTGTCAAACACAGCGATTGTCTGTAAAATATATATATTATATATATATAAAAAACAATCTTGTATTTCTCTTACTCTCTTTGGGGAAAAAATTGTATGTTAACAAAACACATTTGCTTACACACTTGTATCATCTTGTAAGATGGAATCAACTCTCATTTTTCAAAACTGAATATTAAATTTAGGGACACACATATTTTTTTTTATTTAAAGTGGATACAGACCAGTTGAACAATTAATGCTTTCATTGGACTTCTTTCATCAGCTCTTTTACAGAGACTGAACAGTCTGCAGCCGGATCCTGCAGAGTCTTGGTTACTTGTTCAACACAAACACAAACACATCTTCAAAAAGTTCCATCAACAAACAGAACTCTCCTTCATATGACTTTGTCCTTCAGAAGAACCTTGTCCTTTCTATATCCTGTTGGACATTATCCTTGTGTTGAGTCTCCTGAAAAACGACCTGCTTTTGGACAGTTTAAGCTTCTTCTTCCAATCCTTGTTATTTTTCTGGTAGACACTGTCCCAGCTGTCCTCCTCTTCATCTGCTACCCAGGGCACCCAGGCACCTCCATTCAGGTCGGGGGCAGCCCGTAGGTCCTCTGATGGGTACCTTACTGGCACCGCAGTGCGATTGTAGTACACCAATCTAGCCAGCAGCTCTTTGACAACATCTGGTCTCTGCTCAGAAAGGTCAAAACGTTCGTAGGGGTCTCCGGAGATGTTGAAAAGCCAGACAGATTTCCGGGGTTCAGTGTGGCGCTCCAGATTCCACCAGCTGCCGGGGAAACCTGGAAGCACCTGTGGTGGTGTCCAGTCTCCGTAGCCGGGGTCTCCTGTCAGGAGTTTCCAGTCTCCAGCTCGAATGGAGGCCTGCACAGCTGTATTCCAAATCCCAAATCCTTTCTGCAGGGAGCCACTGCGTGCATGGTTATACAGAGGATCAATATTGTGGAGGATCTCCAACCTGGGTGACTCCTTCCCCTCACTGATGGCCTCCCAAACATCATACCCATCCACCCCCTCGGTCAGCGACTCATTGCCACCTGCTAATCCCACCAGTGTTGGGTACCAGTCAGTGATATGCACCAGGGCTTTACTCACCCTCCTCTTCTTCCTCAAGAGAGGGCTGTGGACGAACCCCAGACCACGCACGCCACCTTCCCAGTAGGTGCCTTTACGTCCTCTGAGCGGCCAGTTACTGCCGCCAGACAGAGGTTGCCCACCGTTGTCAGTAGAGAAGATTATGACACTGTTCTGGTAGTAATCATACTTGCGAAGAGCATATGTTATATTGCGCACCGCCTCGTCTACAGCTGAGACCATGGCAGCATACTTCCGGCGTGCCACATTTTCCAGCCCACGGTACGGGTAGATGTACTCCCGCGGAGACTGCAAAGGTGTATGAACTGCTTGGAAGGAGAGGAAGATAAACAGTGGCTGGGACTGAGGATCATGGGTTGCCAGGATCTTGCGGACTCTCTGTGTGTATAGATGGGTGGAGTATTTGCCCCTCTGACCCCAGGCGACCGACTCCCCCTCGTGGAGGTCGAAGCCACACATCCCAGGGCCGTCACAGGAGTCATAGGTGTAGTAGTTCACACTGCCCGTTAGGGAGCCAAAGTATGTGTCGAAGCCACGGCGAGTGGGTAGGCACTCCTTCTTGTAGAAGCCCAGATGCCACTTGCCGACCATGTGGGTGGAGTAGCCAAGCTCCTGCAGTCTCTGAGGGAGGGTGACCTGGTCAAAAGGCAGGCAGTTGGGCTGGCGGGGCCGGATAATGGAGTGCTGCAGGCCAGTGTGAATTTGGTACCTGTAGGGTTAATGATAAAGAAACCCGTCAGAGTTATCAATAATCCAATCCATCAGATGGTAAGGTACAAGAAGAGGGGAGAAGGAGGTTTTTACCATTTCCTTCCTTAGCTGCATGTGTGGTTAAAAAATACTGTGAGAGTGAAGACAGTTGAAGCCACATAAAGACCTGTGAAAAAGGTTGTTGCCCACATGTTTGTTGTGCTTAGTTTTTTGTCTGACACTTCATCTGAGTATTCATAATGTTTGTTTTACCTATCTCAGGTATCTATAATTCAGATTAAAAAAAGAAAATACACAGTATCATTAGAACCACGTAAATATTTAATCAAAATGATGACATTATTCTCAGATCTCACATTAAAGTTGATGTTAAATGTTTCAAACATATAATCCATCATTTCCATTCAGAATTGGAATAATTCTGTTTTTTTTAGAACAAAATTTTGTTTCAAATCGCAGTGAAATCTCAATTAAAAAATTATTAATGAGGTTCTTTGCCAGGTCATACTTGTTTGTTTAATTTGTTTATTGTTTATAATGTGACATAAAAAACAATATTCAAAATCTATCTGCATTAAATGGTATATGCTTATATGCTCATATATGCATCCCTTTCTATTCATTCAAATGTTATAGCTGACAAAAAATAAATGTAAATGTCTTACAGTTTTTGTCTTTGTCTTTTGAACAGATTGAGGAAAAACTTTAGCATATTCGTGCTTTAGACAAGTCTAAAGTCTGAGCACAAACCCTTTACCTGCCGGTGATGAGCTGGCTGCGGGACGGGGTGCAGATGGGTTGGATGTAATAACTCTCCAGCTTCACTCCGTCCGCTGCCAGCTTGTCCAGCGCCGGTGTCCTGATGTCGGAGCTGTGGTAGCCGATGTCGTTGAATCCCTGATCGTCTGTCATGATGAAAATGATGTGAGGAGGCTGCTGGACAGGAGATCTGTCAACGAAAGTTTGGTCTCCCTCGTTTTCCACCTGATTAGGACTCATCAGGTCCCAGGTCAGGTACCCGAGGCTGAGCAGGCTCATCATAGAGAACCCGGTCAGAGCTGTCGTTGCCATGGTTCCTGTGACAGTCGAAATAGCGAGTATTCACTATATTGTCACCAAATCATTGTGCAGTGAGGATGAAATAGTTTCAAAGTCATCAGATGCCACTATATGCGCTCAGTTAATCAATCAGAAACGTGCATGCACCTCAGAGAAAAGCTACACCTCCACTGACTGTCCAGACTGTTTCAGCCTCCCTCCCAAAGCATTTAACTTTCCCCAGTGGTCCCTTTGACCCCGCCCATTTGCTACCTCACTGAAATAACATCATCCCCCTACCAAGCAAAAACATACAGAGACATGTTTCTACTACATCCAGGTGTTAATAGTGAGTTTACACCTCTCATTGGATCTGGTGTGGTTTCATTTTAATATCTACGTAGGAGGCACTGATGGTTCTGTTGAAATGAGGATATTATTCTGAACAATCTTACGAATTTGATGACTGTAGTTTTGTCACATTTTGTTTCATTCAGTGTAAAAGCATGCTTTAAACATGAATGCAGCAAAAACAAAAAGCCTCACCTCATACACACTCCTCTACATTCATGGTAATTTAAATTCAATGAACCATGCTGCCAACTTTACAAATTACTAGAAAGCAAGAACGAAAACCCATTCCTATCTGACCTGGTTTAGCAGTGGATCACAGAGACTCTACAGAAAGACCCCCACCCAGAAAAAACACGGTGTGTGGGGGAGATTTGAGTCTTGGGGCCCTGCGGGGCCCTACAGACACAATCACAGACACTGTTCCCCCACTCCTCTCCACTGCACTCACAAACACTCTCTTATTATTACTGCTGTTTTAGTGCTGCAGACCTGAGGAGAGAGACAGAGCAGACTTCCCAGACTCTGATAACATCTCCAACCAGGCGTCAAAGAACCACTTTACAAATCATCCAGCGGGTCAACAGAAAGCAGCGGGACTGCACAGCCTCAGCCACAGCTCCTGTGTGCATGTAGGCATCTTGTAGACATTCATCTCGCTGCAGATTCACTTTGACTGGGAATCAAGGAAGGGATGAGTATGTTATAATAATATCGAGGGCATTGTTAAATCTATGCCAATAACAAAGGAGGATATGTAGATCAGGAAAAGAAGATATGCCAGGATTTTGAAAGGTCCATTGTGTAACATTTAGGGGGATCTATTGACAGAAATGAATATGCATATGTTTCATTAGTGTATAATCATCTGAATGTATGAATCATTAGAATGAGCTGTTTTTATCCACAGATGCCGCGAGTCACCTTCCATGTTTCTGCAGTAGCCCAGAACAGGCCAACCACACACTGACTCTAGATAGGATCATTGTATGTTTGCACATATTTCATAACTACCGCTGTTTCTCCTTCACGCTCTGGTGAAATGAGGAAGTTGGAATCTGCAACTAGACAGCTTGATGCTACACACTGGTCCTTTAAGCAACACAGGTAAGGCTGGAGCTTATGAGATGAGATTACATAACATTTATGTCTTTCATCATGTTCACTATGTTAATTTTCAACTGATACATGAAACCTGGACTAATTCTGCTGATTTTTTTACTATGGCAAGCCACTTTTTCATGTGTGTCATTATTAAACAACTTAAAATCTTTACATGCTATTTTTTTAAGACATCAATTACTCAAACCAAATTTTGCTTTTTTATGCCAATGTTGATTGATGCTTTTGTGCCATTGGATATTAAGGTGTAACACATAAGATATTCTGTGATATTATTTTGACCATGTGGTTTGACAAATTCCACGATCTGCATGATTTGAGGGGCTGGTCAGGAGAGCCTCGATACGGACGCATAGGATCAGAACTATCAATAACCATGGTGTCGTGGAGTATGGTGTACATGCTGTTAAAGTAGATAACAGAAGGCCTCGTGAAGTGTGCTCCAAGCATTTGTTTCCTGATACCCCATGTACGTAGGTTTCAACCATTATTGTGCCGAAATTGTGCGGTATAATTGCAGGCCTAAGATATTGTATAGTTTTTATAAGAGACCTTAATGTTTTCATCTTTTGTACATTTATTGTGGTAAACGTCAAAATAAAATTTTTACTTTAAAACCTAAATCTGTTAAATAATTCAAGGTCAATTAGGTGAAACAAATGCAGATAATGAGATGTGTCAAAGTCAGGAATTGTTCAACACACTGGAAGATAAAACATATACCTTGCAAATATTGATATTGGTTACAGAAGACTTGGACATGGGGCATGGAGGTGGCGGGGCAGCCAAAGGAAGTGTGAGCCTCCCGTAAAGGGCATGAAACTGCAGCCGATGAGGTTTGCCAACCAGCAGCAGCAAAGGCATCTTTGGAGCAGAGCCTCTGAGTTTAAGGCAGGTCAAGCCGGGAAAGAGCGAGAAGAAAAAAATGATTGAGGTGCACCTGAAGTTTTACACCCTCATGTTTATTTATATAGTTTTCCTAGAGGGAACGGCCGAGTGGCTTGGACTGCTAAAGGTCTTTGCAAAAATCCCACCAAAAGCCAGAGAAATGTTGTGCAATCACACTGAGGGACCTCAAAATTATTGATCATTGTAAGTTCACAATGTATTTTAATTACAATTTGCAGAAGCAGACAGAGAATCAGTGATGTCCCCGAATGAGTGAAATAACATGGACACACCACGGAGGGGAGTATATCTGTGTGATCTGTGATTGGATGTGTGTATGTGTGAGTGTGCTTGTGTGTGTG
>NW_023339785.1:15453205-15453383 GCF_004916995.1 Morone saxatilis | reverse complement strand
GTGTGTGTGTGTGTGTGTTGCCTAGTGAAGTAAGAGTTTCTAGGTCTTTGGGCAGCCACACTTATGAAATGTGACTCATCTGTTTTCTGTTGGTCAGAGGTGTAACTGTGGTAGCTCACCGGGTCAACAACAACTCTCTACTCACAAACACATTCACTGACACACACTGACTCACACA
>NW_023339785.1:15451078-15453105 GCF_004916995.1 Morone saxatilis | reverse complement strand
CACTGACTCACACACACACACACAAATATTAACATAAGCATGTGCCTAAATACTTGTCATCGTCTGAAGTCTGAAAAGACGTTGATAGGTCGATACCACAGATATATTACAGCTTATATGGCACATTTGCTAATCCTTTTTTGCTAAAATAAAGAATTCCACCATTAACCAAGAAATGTTTTGATGACAGTATTTATGGATACAGTTACCTTACAATACACCACGAGTACCATGCTTGGTTTCTGGGGGTTATTTTCAGATATTTATTTGTTATGACTTTTTTTGGTGGACAAAATGGGTTATAAATAAAATATTGTTTAATTTATTAGCATTCTTGTCAACCACAGCTGTCTAATTCCAGTAATAGCAGTCAAACACAGTATGTGGTCATGTCAGGTATGTAAATAAGGTCACTCTAGTTTAATGAACCAGTTGTGTTGCCGTTGACCCATATGTGATTCAGTGGAAATTTAAGTTTAAGTCTGCTACTTCAGAAAGTCGAACATCTGTGGTGTGTTGGTTGGTTGTGCATTACCCTCCTACATGCTCAAAACATGTTCTCAGTTTTACATCACTGTTATACCAGGTTCTTAGCCTTCTACTGGGGAACCATGAAATGCAATAATGAACTGAAAGGGAAGCAGAGACTGGGGGTGCTGCTGCTGCTTCTGCTGCTCTGTGTCGTTCGGCACCACATGTTGGCTTTGGCTAAAGGAAGAGGTGCTGTTACTGAATACTGCTGCTCCCCTTCACCATGAACACTACACCCTTTCTAATCAACGCAGCCCTGCCAGTAAACCTGCACATTACTTCCCCTCTTTCCCCAATTTTCTAATCTGAGTAAGACTGGATGGAGGTTTTCTTTCTTCCTCTGCGCCAACCTCAGAGCCACAACCTTTACATCAATAGTACTGTATTCAGCGTGTCACCACTGACCATGTACAAAAGTACCTTTGTTTCTAGAGTTGTTCAACATCCCTTTTTCCATCTGTTATCATTTTGTCAACATCAGTTCATCAAGTCAGGGGTAATTTTAGGGCAAAAGATACTTTCTCTTTCTGTTCATTTTAGTTTAGCTTTAGAGGCTTCACTGATGTAAATGTCAAAAATGCCTATAAAAGGCAGGCAAGAGTAACTACACAGAAGTTGAAAGAAAAGGGTTTAAGGTTTTCAGGCTGGCTTGTAAATGGTGTAACAGATAGAAAAGTTATAATGCCTTCATTTTATCCCTTTTAAAGTTCATTATTTTATCCCTAAAATAATTACCATAGAAACCTACATAAATACCTAAAACTGCAGATGCATGAGTAAAGATCCTGTAATCTGTTTCATGGATAATCTTCAGGGAATGTGAGGTGCTGTGGACGATGTTCTTTCAGCTTTCTTGTCCAATTTGTTTAAGAAAATAAACTTATTTAACTTTAAACTTATTTTATTTCTCTTTAGCCACACCAAATCACGTGACTCAAACGCTGAGATGGAAGATGATTGGATTTACTGCTTTGTTTAGTTATATGAATTTTTTTTTTTACAGAATTCAGTTTTATTTTAGCTAAGGCTAACTTTCACTTGATAGGCCTATAGCACTATTTGCATTAGCTGTGTAGTTGGCTGTTTTTCTATTGCAATAAACTACTGTGATTTACTGACTTGTTCTTTTGCTCTGTTTTGTTGTTACTACTGATTTTAAAAGCTGTTTTACAGATATAATACAACTGAATGAAATTTGTATATTACAACATATTTCAAAAAGTCTGATTCAAGTCTTAATGGACCTGTGTGTATGATTTTATGGCTTCTTGCAGTGTAGTTGCAGATTACAATGCCTTCGCCTCACTCTCCCATTTCAAGCATGTAGGAGAAACTATGGTGGACACAAAACCTGCGTAAAATGTGAATGGTCCTATCTAGAGCAAGAGTTTGGTTCGTACGTCCTGGGCTACTGTAGAAACATGGCACTGCAAAATGCCACTCCCCCTCTAGATAAAAACGGTTCATTCTAAGGTAAAAAAAGACCAACCACAATG
>NW_023339785.1:15447829-15451052 GCF_004916995.1 Morone saxatilis | reverse complement strand
ACAATGAGTGCACATTTGGGCGTGGGCCTCTCTCTAACCAGCGGATGTGGTTTCCTTATACCATGCCCCCTAAACAGCCTAAACCTCCACAACAACCACTGCAGAACAATCAGTTGAAATAAGCAGGTGTAAATGAAAGTAAAGAGATTAAACAAGGTGAAGAGCATGATTTCAATCAAATCAAATCAATTTCAATGTCACTCAGTGTCCACTTATCATGCTGTACTAGGTGGGACCTCACAGGCGAGGCAGCATCCAGGGCCTTGGCTTCTGACTGAAGGTGTGTTTGATTTGGCTCTTACGGAGCCGCAGCAGCACCTGGGCAGGAAGGCCAGACACAACACTTCATTATGAACCTCCAGCAAAGCCACCTGGAGCTGGATGGACATCTAACAGGGGACTTAATGAGCAGGAATCACTATGGGACTTTGTGCGTAGGTGTATTTGAAATTTCTTCAAAGGGTTCCTACATTTTAATTAATAAACCAGTCATAATCTTTTAGAATTAAATGTTAATACATCTTACTTAAAATGGTTCTACTACTGTCCAGAAAGGATGCACTGACAGGTTGTGACACACTAAAGGCCCCTAGTAATAACAAATCTCACTGGCTGTAGTTGTAGGTAATTACCTGCAGAGTGAGCGCAGATGTGAGCTGCTAAACGTGTGGAATGTAAAGTAGATTTATTTCCTGTGAAACAGAGTGCCATTTACGAGGGTAACCTGTACAAATATCCCAGTCATTTTTACTGCCGCATGTCATCAAAGCCAAGGGAAATGCTCTACTTCATTTTTCTCTGATAATTTTACCTGACTCTCACACATCAGTTATTAGTTCAATATACTGATATATTGTGATATTTATAGGAAACGTAGGTGGAGGAAATATTACATTTCTCATTTCACAAATAGTTATTCTTCCATAAAACCTTGGTGGTCTGTCCCATCAACACTCTGAGAATGAGAGCTGAGTCAGCCTCATAGATGGTGAAATCAAGCTTGGTGAGACCCACTGAGCCCTGACGTTGAGTTTGGAATACACACTGCTTTCCTTTCCTGGTTTTGCTTCATGAATGGGACTCTTTCAGCCATTTGCTCCTGCTGACCCTCTCCTTACCCAGTACTCTCCTCTATAGTGTGACCCAAGGTCTCACCACCAGCTCTCTCAGATCCCCTGCCTGGCAGTCTGGCAGCCCAGACACCTTTCGTTTTCGGTTCCCAAACCAACTAGCTGGAGAAAGTCACGCTTTTATCCAAAAACACCTGATTGACAGGAGCTTTCTGGAGACTTTTGAAATGTTTCTGATTTGTCAATTTGACTGGAAAGCTTGTGGATCGTGTGGCTCTGTGGTTGAAGGATGTTTTTCCAACATGAAGAGATTAAAGAAGAAAGCTGAGTCAAGAAGCCGAGAGCCATAACAGCCGAAATGGCAGCCAGAATGGACAAGAAGAGGTGGTTTATTTTAAGACTTGTGTCAGTGTCATTTCCTTTAATATGAGCCAGTGGTCTATTTTGGCCTCCTTCTTTTGTTTCTCACCTTTTAGTGTGTGCATACAGTCATCACTTCCTATATATGTGGGCTGGCTTTGCTGGCTATCTATGATTGAAAAGCTCCAGATGATGTTGCAATTTAAACCAAGTACATTTACTTAAGTACTATTGTTGAGGAACCTGTACTCAGAGAGCAATATTGTGATTTTTTTTTACCCCTCTACATTTATCTAACTGTTAATTAGTTACTTTGCAGTTACTTTGCAGATTGAAATCTTTAAAATCAAAAGTAGATATTAAAGTTACAACAGAATGAAATGATAATGATTGGGGTTGACATTTTTATTTAAACTTGCTCTTTTGCCATGCCATCAGATCAGTTATTTGACTCAACTGTCTAAGCTTTTATTGGAGCCAGCCTGGCGGTTCTCAATGATGTAGAACCACCAGAAACCAAACAAGCGTCAGCAGAAAGTCTTGAAGAAACAACCTTGAGGCAGCTGCTTCAGGAAATCTTCAAGACAGATCAGATCACTAATATGGTCTCTTCCAGTAAAGTCACGTTGCTCTGAGGAAAAATGTCCTATAAGAGTGGGTTAATCCAAATCATACAGGCCTTGACTGAATTAAGGGAGTGGCTCAACTGTTCACAGATATTTCCTTCCTGGGACAGGTCATGCAACTGAACTGTTATTGAGCTGAAATTAACCAAAATTGGAAAGTTACAGAAAAGAAAGAGATGGAAAGAGAATGGGTCTTTAACAGTTGCGTTGTTCAGCTTATAAAAGTTATATAATATATAAATATATGTGCAATGTCCCACTTTAGAAGCAGAGTAGACTATGGATTACAGACTAGAAACAGCAAAGGACTCCAGAAAGACTTTTCTGCACAGTATTTTTCAGCCCAGTCGCACGCCAAAGGGTATTTGGAGTTCTGAGGTAAAAGATGTAAGTACTTCTTCAATCACTGCATGGGCCGGTTTAAATGATCACATACACAAAACTTGGCAGGAATAGTGGGACTTATGTGACACTAGAAGACATCTTTACAATATACAAAAAAATGTGTAGGCATTGGTGTATTACAGAGCAGGAGGCCAAAAAAAGAGATCATCACCCGTCTGAGAACAGGACACATTAAATCATACACCCATGTGGATATCCACTCATTGTAATAAACCGGAAAATGTCAAACATGTATTAATAGACTGCAGCTAAAATGGTCAAGAACGTAGGGATTAGATTGGAGAATCTACTTGGAAAGAAATCAAGAAAAGTCGTTTGATTTATTTTTTCTACATCTCCACACTCCAGTCCAGTAGATGGCGGTAATGCACCTACAAACCAGTTTACCAATCTTCATTAAAAAGAAGAAGGAAGCAGCAGAAGTAGTTTCGCACAAGTACTACATCTCCCATGGTGCATTGCAGCGGTAAACGGAACGACATCCTGAGTTGAAAGTTCAACCTGCTCACATGCGTGTTTTAGAGGAGTAGCCGTGACTCTCTGTGCAGTATGTGTCCAGTTTTAATATGAAATTACTTTTAGTCGTTACTGTTGCGTGTTTATCCGTCGGCTTCTTCGTGGGGCGAGTATGTCCGTGAACGCATCAAAGCACGAGCTGATCCAGCTGATCTACCGCCATTTGAAGGAGCATGGTTTCCACTCAGCTGCAGATGAGCTACAGAGGCACAACCCACAGGTCAACACTGTACACACACACACACA
>NW_023339785.1:15438397-15447729 GCF_004916995.1 Morone saxatilis | reverse complement strand
CTCCCAGGGCTCCCACCTACACACACACACACACACACACACACACACACATACACTGACTGTATTGTATAGTGACAGACAGATAGGAAGTGTTTGCAACAATGTTTCAGTTGCTGCACAGTAATGTTATAATTTGGGGGAAAAGGCAACTGTGATCATTAACCTGCAAAGTTTACTTCTCCTGTGCATTAGCAGACTTCAGGGTGTGATCACCAGGGTGTGAACTACTACTCTTAATAATATATAGGATTTATATAATAGGACATGAGCTACCCTGAAAACATGGTTTGTGAAGTATCTAAAATATGAACTTAATATTAACTTCTGTATCTTCATTACCATGGATCATGTGTTAATATGGGCTTTTGTTGATGTATAATTCATGCATGATGGTGATTTCTCACTAATTCACTTTAATAAACATCTAAGTAGGCTATGCATGGTATTCTTTCCAATTTAATGAACATTCTCACTCTTGCCTTTATTCCTTTCTGTTTTGTAGTCAGAATCCTGTAAGTCACAGTCAGTAAAAAACAAGTGAGCATCCCCGAGAGCCATTGAATAGTTATATATAGCATATATACAAAACTCCACTAAACTATCTTCCTGTTATCGCCATACAGAAGTTATGAGTCATGAAAAAGCTAAAAGAATATATATATTTAGTGTAATTGATGTGCTTGCCTACACTCGTTCATTGCTGACTCATACTTTTCTTTTAAGCTGTTTTCAAAATGCTAGTTGTTTTTTCACTGTATTTTCTGTTCATTCATGTTCATTCATGTTTTTTTTTTTTGGTAAAGTAAGTTAGGAGCTGTTATGATCAGCCTAGCACCCAGTTGTGTCTCAAGTTTGATTCGAACAAATGTTTATCTATATAACAAATAGCTCAAGATAAAGTTATTATAAGATTGTGTATTGTCCCAGACCGAATTGCTGCCCACAAATATTTTTAGCATTTAAATTATAGTAAAAAAAAATTAATAGCCAGTGTATAACACAAGTTTAAACTGGCTATTTTTAAAGATAAAACTGTTGTTTTTTGAGTTGCACTGAGTTGCCAGGGGTCTTAGTTTATTAGATACACCCAGCTACATCTACTCTTTCTGCAGTTTAGTGCAGCCGTTCCCAAACTCTTTGGGTTGGGGGTGGTTGGGCAGCAGGGTTAAGCACTCCCACAATCTTTTGAGTGTCAAACACAGGCTTAATTAATAACATTATGAACTGCTGCATTGCATTAATTGGTTGAATGGAGGCATTATGATTGTGATTGTGCTTGTCCTGCTATTTCACATGGGATTAAAGTTCTCTTGTGCTAGTAAGGCCATCAACATCAAGATTGTATAATTTTATGATTTATATATCATACCTAATAATAAACTGCCTAGTTATTGGATGTGTTTATATTTTGCAGGGGGAGACGAGCATATCTAACCCTAACTCCTCATTACTGGATATCTACAGTTCCTGGTTAAAGTGAGTGTGATCTTTCAATCCTTTGCAGAAATGAAACACCTTGATTGGACTTTGTTGGTAGTGATGACATGTGTGCTAAGTATTGTCTCTATTCCTGTCAGGGACGGGAAAAAGAAAAGGCAGCCTGGCTCGGCCAACACTCCAGCTAAGGGTATACGACTGTTTGTTTGTTTCTTAAAACCTCAAATACGCAACATGGACAGGATCTAACACATCTTCTACCCACTTTTTATGTCCAGCCACGGCAAGGAAAAAGAAGGATAAACCTGCAAAAAAATCAGAAACACCAAAAAAGAAGGTCAGTTTTTTTTTATTTAGTTTTAATTTTTTAATGCAGAAGTTCACCTACTGGTTCAAAGGCCGGTCCTGGTTATTAAGTGGGCTGTTCATTCTTTTCTTTTTCAGTCTGTGCCAGCGAAAAGGAAAAAAAGTGAAGTTAAGCCTGCAAAAAATGCGAAGAAATCAAAGACCCAAACAACTGCTGGAGGAGATGATTCAGACTCTGACAGCAGTTTGGATGTAGAGAAATGGAAGAAACTGGTCCTGCAAATGACAGGTAGGTGTGTGCGTGAAAGAAAGAGTCACGGAGATCACTTGTGTGCAAGTATGCAAAAGATGAGGTGATGAGGAGAATCCCAGAAATATAAAGAAACAACTTACCATATTTTCCTTGTTACTCTGGGTGTTTTTCATCTGTCCAGATAGTTTTAGACTGATGGTGAGCTACAACCAGCACACTAGGGTTTGGAAGTGTTGTGAACAGCTTTACGGCACGAAATATTCTGCCAAAACACAACAAAGAAACTGTTTGCAGTGATAGCTGTGACTAACCATATCATTCTTTTAGAAACTTTTTCAATCATTATTTCTTAAAGGACCAGTGTGTAACATTTTTGAGGATCTGATGGCAGAAACTGAATATAATTGTAGGAGCCTATGCTTTGTGCCCAGGTTGTCTATAATAGCAGAGATGTTTTGGCCTCTATTCCCAAAGAAGACAGAGCAAAGGAAATAAAAAGCCTAGACTTAGACTCTGATGACCTTCTTATTGAAAGCGCTCTTGGAATCCAGTGGTCAGTGAAGTTCACATTTCAGGTTTCACTGAAGAAACGAGATGCACTAGAAGAGGCATTTTGTCTGTTGTAAGTTCAGTGTATGATCCTCTAGGATTTATTGCACTATTCATTTTCAATGCAAAGCGCATTTTGCAAGTAGTTGTGTTAAACCACCAAACTTCGGCAAGATAAAATTGTACCATTGTGGTGATACAAGTAAAAATATAAATGGTTGTGTTCTTGTTACCTTAAAATTAGCTGTTTTTATCTACAGAGCAGCAGGTCCTCTTCTACAGAGGCCGCCATGTTGAACTGCCATGTTTTACATTAGTCCACAATGGACAAACCACTAAATCCTACACACTGGACCTTTAACACTTTCTGCTACTGCTAATATGTGACAGAATTTAGATCAGATATAAGACTCCAAGTTAGGAGTGTTGGAGGTTTTCACATTGGAGCAGACAGTGACGGGTAAAGATGTGTGGAGAAAGTTAAGAGGATTGGAAAATGCTGGAAATGTTGGGAGATGAAAAGAGAGGGAGAACTGGGTCCTTTCACTTAAAGTGAGAAAGACAGCCACTAGGCAGGACAGCACCACCCACGATGAACAACCTCACCATGGAAAACCGTGATTTCATACAAACAGAGCTATGTACAGTAGCTGTGTGGTTGCCATTGATGTTTTGTTTTTCTTTTAAATGTTTGTGCCAACTAGCCAGCCATGTTTGTTCAGCGTCTTCACCGTTTTTACTCTGTTCACAGAGGCTGACGTAGCCAAGATGGACACCATCGATGCTCTGGACTCCTCTGCGCCACCGCCCGCGAAAAAAAGAGTGAGGAAACCCCGGGCTAAGCCTGCCGCAAAGACAGACACTCCTGTTAAACAGAAAAGGGCAACGGCTGCAAAGAAAGGAAAAGTGGAGGAGAAAACCATGACGGAAACACCAACAAAGACTGCTAGACCTAAGAAGAGCATGCCAGAAAAGACGGCACCTGTGACCTCCTCGGCCACCCCGAGCCAAGAGCAAAACATCAACACTGTAGAGGAAAGACCAGCTGTCTCCCCATCAAAACAAACACCAACGAAAGAGAAAAGGAAAGCTGTGACTCCCAGTGAAGACAGAACTGATGAGACCTCGTCTGAGCCCAAGAAAAAGAAGAAGAAAAAGGAGACGACTGAAGAGAAGGTGGAAGAAAACACAAATGAAACTGGTGATGTTGGAAAAGGCAAAGAGGAAGAGAAAAAGAAGGATGACATCACAGTGTTTGGTGATAAACCTGCGGAGGACAAGAAAAGGACAAGAAAAGGGTCAAAAGGAGATGGCAAGCAGAATGAGACTGAAGAAGAAATGATAGAGAAAAACAACATTGGGAACGTTGATAACAAAGATATTACAGAGCCAATAGTGCCCGAAAAGAAATCCAAGAAGAAGATAAAGGATAAAACTGATGGTGAGGAAAATTCAGAGCAGATAGTGGAAGAAAAGAAAGCAAAGAAGAAAAAGAAACCTGACAGCGAGGAAAAATCAGAGCAGAAAGTCGAAGAAGACAAAGAAGATTCAGCAGAGCAGATAGCTGAAAACGTAACAGAAAATACAGAGCCAGTAGTTGAGAGAAAGAAATCAAAGAAAAAGAAAAAGGAGAAAACTTGTGGTGAAGAAAATTCCGAGCAAACAGCTGAAGAAAAGAAAATAAAGAAGAAAAAAAAGACAGCTGATAGTGAGGAAAATTTAGAGCAGGTGGCTGAACCAGTTGAAGAAAATACAGAGCAGATAGTTGAAGAAAAGAAAGTAAAGAAGAAGAAAAAGACAGCTGATAGTGAGGAAAATTTAGAGCAGGTGGCTGAACCGATCGAAGAAAATACAGAGCAGATAGTTGAAGAAAAGAAAGCAAAGAAAAAGAAAAAGGAGAAAACTGATTGTGAGGAAAGTTCAGAGGAAACCGTAAAAGAAAAGAAAAAGAAAAAAAAGGACAAAGCCGATCATAATGAGGAGACGTCGGAACAGGTGGAAGAAAACGCGACGACAAATAAACCCGAGAGCAGTGACGGAGAAGAAAAGCCGGAGCAGGTTACTGAAGTGAAAAAGAAAAAGAAGAAAAAGGACTCATCATTGAAAAATGATTCAGTTGATACAGAACCACTACCTCCACCTGACACACCGACTCCTCAGACAGAGAAGAAGAAAAGTGAGTGGATCAGTAACACCAGACGTGTGAAAAAAATGTGTTTTTGTGAGCATTTATAATTGTTTGTCTGTCATTCTCTCAGAGAAAATCAAGTTGAAATCTGATGACATCTCAGAAACATCAGCAGTTTCTGCCCAAGACGCCACGGCAACAGAAACCCTCCAAACACCCTCAAGTGACGCCCAGAAAAAGGTGTCGCAGCACTGTACTCTCAAGTTCAACGTCTCCCAGAGCGATCATGTCACTGTTGTCAATTCATTTTAGTGTGTTATTCATTTTAGTGCGAGAGGATCATTCTTCAGTTACTCAGATCTCTTTTTTAAGTTTACTAATTCTTCTGTAATTCTCCACAGAAAAAGAAATCCTCCAAGAGCACCGAGTCATGAAGACGCCGAACCGAAGGATGAAGACAACGCATCCTTTTTCCATCCGATGTCGAATCATATTTTAATGGTTACAAAGATCGCTTAAAACTGTAAAGAGAAAATTACTTTTTTATTTTGGTACTTTCAACTTTTTCATTTGTTTTATGTTTTTACTCTTTTACTATGCCACAGCTGTTATTTTTTTATTTTATATGATATTGCCATTTTAATGGCATGAATATGTAAAAGGGATTTTTACCTGATTGTTTGATGGATGGATGATCCCTCTCATGATATTTCTCTTCAAAGGGTAATTCCGTCATTAATTGAAAAGAAAAATGTCTCTCTTGAACACATTTCAAATTTCATAAACACTTACAGTCTCAGGAATTCATCCCACGATAGTCCGACATCTTAAAGGTCCAGTGTGTAGGATTTTTGGCATCTAGCAGTGTAGTTGTAGCTTTAAACTCCCTCGCTTCATCAACCCTTTCCAAGTGCCCTATCTAGAGCCAGTGTTTGTCGATACTGTAGAAATATGGCCGTTCAACATGACGGCCTTCTCGGAAGGCAACGTGAAACATCTATAGATAAAAACTCATTCTAAAGTAACAAAAACTCATTTTCAGCAGATTGTATAGTAATGAAAACATTAGTATTAATATAGTATAGCCTACTATTCTGCTATTAGATCCTCATAAATGTTACAAACTGGACCTTTATTTGTTTTCAGTATACGCCTCCTAACTCCACTCTTCTGGAGAGAAAAAAACAAATAGTTTTATATTTATTCAATAAATAATGGGAAACAGTTTTAAACACCTATTTTGGCATTGGGTCAAAGTCCTATGGTTGTGAAAAAATGTTTTTTTAAATAAAAGTTTAAAATGTTTGATAAATATTTGATATATGCATTGTAAATTGTGCTTTTAATACAAATTAAACCATAGTTTTTTGTAAATCCTGCCCGTCTTAAGTTAATTGCTGTGTTGTCAGACCGGATGTGTCCTATAGAGGGCGCTGCAGTAGCTGGCTGCGGACGGACAAACACCACCGAAGAAGAATTTCAACATGACAGTATGGTGCCGATGTCGCCCACTGTGAAATAATCACCCAGTGTTCAGCGAGTAGTTTGAAGTGTTACATTAAGTGACATTAAAATAATCTAAATGTGGAGGTTAAACAAAGTTCGCCACAAAGCTGCGCGACAGGGCGACAGCGAGCTGCGGTTGAAGAGGCGAGAGCGCGAGAAAGGTGAGTTGTTCTGACGTTAAAATTCAAATAATGGAGCGTTGACGTCGAACTTTAGTGCGTATTATTAACGTATTTTAACGTAATGTAACGGCTGTTAACGGCTGTTCGTTAACCTTCCAACAGTTTAGTAATTTACAAGAAAAATAACGACACCTAACGTCTGTTTGTTTATTTGTTCCCTGTTAGCTGTGCCCTAAAGCAGCAGTTACCAACCTTTTACTTTCAATTTAATATTATATTCAACAATAAAAAATGATGAACTGTAATGTTGCAATGAACCAACGTCAGATCCATCAGATTATTTCCTGTGAATATTGATCAGAGATTAGTTTTCCTCATGTATTATTAGTGAAGGTTGGGAACCGCCGCCCTAAAGCACAGCTAGTCTTCAATATAGCTTCATACATAAATGTCAAATGATTTAACTAGCTTGCTTAGATAACAAATATAATATACCAGTCACTTAAAAAATGCATCCAGTTGACCTACATATCACATCACACCTAGCTAACGTTATGTCTTCATTTAGGTAACTTCATCTAATGTTTCTTAACCCCATAAACAGGATGTGAGAGGTTCCTGTATAGTTAGATAAAGATTTAAATGAACAAGCATGCAGTGTATATCTACCCAGAGCAACCTGACTTCATTCAGTGCAAAGATATCGACCATGTCACTTGCTATCTTTTCTTAAGTAACATTTTAATATAAAATAAAGGATAGTGTTAATGGTCTCTAAGAAATACAATCCTTGTAATGTTACACGAGCTGGTAGCATGGGGCCATTGAGTTTTATAATATTTCACAGCTTTCAAGACAAGACAACAACACACTATCTACATAATCGTACAGAGAAAAATCCAAGTTAATATCTAGTTAAGTAGAAAGTGATGTGATATTTGTCTGTGTTGACTGCCACAGCACTGAGACAGGCCCGCAGAGACAGACAGCTTGTGAGCAAGAGACTCGTGCTGAATGAAGATGAGGAGCAGCCAGAGGTCACCATGGACACTACCTCAGGGGAACAGGTGAGTCAGGCGTTGAGAAAGGTCATGTTTTTGGCAGGTCTTCTTGTAAAACATGCCACCTGAATGTGCTCTTCATTCCCCCAGGACGTGCTCAGTTTGTTCCTCAGACTTCAACACGCCGGGCCGGAGAGGGAGACCCACCTGAAAGCGTTGAGTAAAGCTCTCCGCGACCCATCGGCACAGCTCACCTTCATCAAGTACGGTGGAAACGTGGACTTTAAATAACGTTACGGCTATTTGTATCTCTGATTCTCATGTTTCAATCCGTCTTCCTTCTAGGCAGGAGAATAGCATGCATCTTCTGGTTGGTCTCCTCACCGGCTCTGATGCTACGTGCCGTCTGCAGGCCGTTCGGTGTCTTCATGAGCTGTCTCACTCCGCCCACACCAATGTGGCACCGGCCTGTCTGCCTGCCACCCCTTACCTGCTCACCTATCTGTCCGGCCAGAGCACCAAGTTCACTGTGAATACCCGCTCATACCAGGCAGTGTGTATTATTATCACCTAATTATCCAGGAGATGTTTTGACTCTCCATGTGTGTATGTTCATGTGTCTGCAGGAGCTGTGTCTCTACACACTGGGTAACTTATGTCCAGACAGTGATGTGGTAAAAGAGAAACTCCTGGCGCAGGGAATCATACCGGCTCTGGCCAACTGTATAGAGGTAAAGACTCACACCCCAGCCGCACAAACATCTTTATTTTGCCTTGTTGAAATGTCAAATAATTTAGAAACTGAATCACATTCGAATTTCCCACATAACCTTACACACTGAAACATGTTTTTTGAGTTATAAACTAAATTATATGACTGTAATGTTAAAGTTAATGTGATGAAACACATCCGTGCTGTTACAAATGTTGACAAATTTAACACAACTGGCATCACATAGGTTGAAAGTGGCTCTGAACCTTCTAAGGCCAATGCTGACATTAAGTTTACCGTTTTGGGACTACTGCTAGAGGAGAGTGGCACACCTCGAGCAGAAATTAGGTGTGTACTTACACTTTAAATGTAGTAATGCTAACATGTCTCTCTTGGTGTTTTCTGCCTGTGTCCAGAACCAGAGACACAACCTTGCGGTGGTGGAAGCTGTGGGCTTCACCCTCTCTCAGCTTCTCCAGTCCAAAGATGCAGCAGATAAAATAATCCCGTAAGCACCCTGACGACACCATTCCCTCTATGAAACACTGTTAGTTATATAATACTCTTCATCTGTGTCTGCAGGATGATCCTGGCCTCCAGCTTGCCTTCACACTTGTTATCCGTCCTGACCCCTGACCCAAAGTTTGGCCTGGCACCTGCCATAGAGTGTGCCTGGTGTCTGCACTACCTCACATGCAGGTGAGAGCTGAAGGTATCCTCCGCAGGTGTCTGAAGTCTGTTCTATTTACTTTTGCTTCGTGTCTCGTAGTAAGAGAAGATACGCTTTCTGCCTTTATCTCACTCCATAGCATCGAGGATAACACGGTGGTGTTGGCTCATGGGGCTCTGTTGAAGTGCAGTTCCCTGTTAGTATCGCTTGGTGGCGCTGTCGCAGAAGGAAACAAAGAAGAAGGAATGGAGCTGGTAAGGACATTAATGGATCAGCAGAGGGTGCTGTCTGTTTTTGACTGTGCTTGTTCAGCTTCCTTTGTCACTCATGTCATTAGCTGTATCAAGGCAGAAAGAGACATCACATTTACATAGAAAAGGAAATATGCATCATCTTGTATCCAAGAATTAGAAAAATATTCTGTAATTTGATGAACAAATTTAATTTTTGTAGATTTTTGTCATAAAGTAATTTTATTCAGTAATTTATCTTCAAGCTAATTTTGATTATTATTTTTGAAATCATGAGAAAAGTATCGTTATATCCCTAATTTTCACCTTTGAAGACCTTGTTGGTTTCAGATTATATCAGCATGGTGTGGACTTGAGACAATCCATCACATTAAACTATTTATGCTTTTATTTATTT
>NW_023339785.1:15420875-15438297 GCF_004916995.1 Morone saxatilis | reverse complement strand
AACTATTTATGCTTTTATTTATTTTGGTAAAACGAGGCCATTATTGCATAGTAAGGCAGTTGCATGCCGTTCTTTGGTGGTACATGATGTGGTGCTATATTACCTCTTTACTATAGCTAAAATAAGATACAATAATACAATTTAAGGTGAGAAAGTAGCTCTATTCACTCACATTACTTATCCAAAGGAATAATTGATTTTCATACTGAGAGGCAGGAAGCAAAGTAAATCAACCACAATGTAAAGTATACACCGTTTGTAATCTTTAGGCTGAAAGCATAAAAAAATAACCAGTATGGTATTTTAACTGACATGAAGATTTCTCCTCTTCCTCTCTAGCTCATCTGTCCTCTGCTGAGGTGCGTGGGAAACCTCCTGTCCTCCTGCCCAGTGGAAACCCTGAACTCTCAAGTGGGTGATGTCGGTATCGTGGTTGCTCTGTGTGCACTCCTTCACGCCTACTTACAGACCCAGCCAGCTTTGGCCAGAGAGAGTGCCTGGGTCCTCAACAACCTCACAGGTTCGAATAATACACATACGTCTGCACTTATTTCCGGTCTTTAAACTGTGTAAACTGGGATTTCTGATATATACGTGTTCTCTGGGTTCAGGGACATCTCATACCCGCAGACATGAAGAGTGTAAGCACACACAAAGTAATATTTTACACTTGATCATTGTTGATACGTCAAGTTTAGTTTGGATTCTATTTTCAGTAACAAGCCACCTGGAAACTGCATCACCTGTCGAACAATAATTGAATAACTGTTTGTTCCAATGCACACCCGATTCAACTTTTACTGCATATGAAATTGTGAAGGTGGTGGGAACTCCTTCTGTACTAGGAATTGAGAATTTACATCTGAGGATTGATATTTGTATATTGATTGATGTAGTTTGTTCTAATCTTACTGCCACAGCTTACTCCAGTGCTTTGTGCTCTGCTCTGCTGACTCTTAACTTGGTCCCTGGACTGATCCAGCTCCTCCCTTTCTCTCAAGGAATCAATACCATGGTCTGTACAAGTTTTTATTTTTATACTATTGCCTTCATTGAATATATCATTGTAGCACTTAATGATGAACCATGTTCTTTGGCTCCTTCAGTCCACAATGTTACACTCCATCTCGCTGGTCCTTCTCATTATACTCAGATCCTGAGGGTTTTAGCAAATATTGCCCACAAGAAAAAGGAGTTCTGTGTCCAGCTGGCTCATCTTGGATTGCTTTCTGCTCTCTGTGCCACTCTGAAAATGGCCGACCAAGAGATGGTGACGCTGAGTATGGATGTCCTGTTCATGCTGGTAGTTAGTGGTCCACAGGTAAATTGGTGAAACCTTTAAAACTATGATTCTGCCGGTAGGATTAACCCAAGTAGAGAATGATGAGCAGTTTTTACCAGAGTTATTCCATCCCTTTAGGTGGCAGAGGAGTTTGTACGGCAAGGCGGAGTTTCACTGTTAGAGGCCATTCAGTACAACAGCGAAGGAGAGATCAGACGAAGAGCAACACATCTCCTGGAGCACCACCTTCTGTCCTACTCATCCTATTGCTCGGTAAAGATTTGGTTTGTTTTGTTGGGTGAATCTTTACTAGTTCCGATGTTAAAATACTAATCATTTGTTATGTTGCAGGACACCCCATGTTCCTGAACCAACGAGCACCTGACAAATCACTGGTACCTCGAGGACACACCTGAAAATACGAGACTTCTGGTTTACATTTTGCAGATGTGTGTAATGGACAAACAATGTTGGTATATTTAAAGTAATTTTTGATATCTTTTTAAATATGAACTACTAGTATTTTGACCACCATCTTCATTGTTGTTATCCATGTAGGTATTTTTAATATAATATATTTTTTTAATACCTGAGAGAGTCTTTACACTCATTCACAAACGTCACAAACTTTCTTTCTGTTGCTTATTGAGACACCATCCGTTGAGAGACTGAATGTATTTTGTATGTATTTTTGATCATCAGAAGTCTCTCATCTGAAACTTGAACACCTAGAGGGTTTACATGACGGACTGTAAATAGTATGAAGTATTTATCGTATCATGCCAATAATGCAATGTCATTAATGACTGTACATTCATCAAATGAAATGATATCACCTTAAAACTGTTTTTTGAGAGTAAGATCTTCTCTAGATAACATTATTAAAGTTTTTGCACCGTTTTCTATTGGTTTTGTAACATAACCGACCTAGGGCTGAATAAAACATCACATAGATGCCAGATCAACCCACCACTTCCTCCTTCCCACCACCATCCACCCGCTTCAGGTCCCGCCCCTGATTTATTCAGAATATGTACCTATTAAAAGAGAAGGGAATAAATACTAATATGAATATAAACAGAGTATTATGTTGACGACTAGAGTCACACATTATCCTTCATTCGGTATATATTACACTAATTTACCTATCTCTCTAATGTAGGTGGTTGTTTATCTTTCCATTACATGGCTATGAGTTTGTTGTCAGTGTTAACAGCATTTCTCCTCAGTTCGAAGGTATTGATTTTTGTCATATGTCACCCTGTAGGGTTGCTCTTGCTTCTGTGGAGATGATAAGTCTGTGATGGAATAGAGATCTAATGAATGTAGATGGTTGCAGGCCCAGAAAATAGCTACATATGTTATCAGTGTTTCTATTCCAGCTCCATATGTTGTATTCTGTGCAGCCTGTCATTGCTGATAGGGATAATATTGGCTATGAATGAGATTGTATTGTGTTATCGTATGTCTTGTGAGAAACACTGACTACCAGTACACAGTGCAGTTCCACTTCCTCAAAATTACACTTGAGGTTTTCTTTTCCGTTTGAGAGAGTTCGGGGTAAAGCCGTAAATTCGACCCAAAAGAGAAATGTTAGTCATTTCTTATGTTCCTCTTTTGTCTTTTGTAGTAATGTTGAGTAGTTAAGGAAGAATGTATTTTGCACCTAATGTGGAGTTGTAGGTCCTATAGGTGATGGGGATTGGGCTCTGAAACATAGTAACCCATTTGAACCAGCAACTATTCTGATAATTTATCATTATAATCGATTTATTTGGTATGGAAGATTGATTGATAATGAAACAAATTTAAATAAAGCTTCAACCTGAGTACAGCATAATGTATACATTCATAGTCCACATTTTACTTTTAGTTTAACTAAATAAATATGGTGGGATAATGTTTGTTTAATGAAAAAAGTAAAGAGTGAATTAACCTCACAGAGCTGAGATTTATTAGATCTATAGTGGACAGTTTCATTTTAACATTTGATATTGTTGTGCAATGTGATTATCTGTCTCTGGATTTCCACACAGATTTGAGGGGAATTTGAATGTGACTGAGTGGACTGTACTGGGAAACAGCAAGTCTTCAGCTCCTCCCCCTATTGAAAAAAGGAAAAAGCTACTCTCAAATTTCCCCACTTCCTCTGTCCACCCACAACATTCCCTTTTCGTTACCATTCACACTGCTTCTCTACATGAAAAACTGGAACAAGGTGGGTCAATTCATGTTTTTACATAATATATCCCTGCATTCTTTGAGGCTGCTTTTATTATCTTGCATGCAGCGTGCATCTGAGGTAATTCTACTACGCCATGAAAAGTGTCTCTTTAAATCTGCTTAGCAGTCTCAAAATAGTCTGTGCTGTCGAAGGGGAGAGTTTACATGTGGTTTGATTAATTCTTGTTCTCCTCACACAACTAAACACATTGTATAGTGTACTGGACATGGAGGGTGCTGAGTCAACAACTAGGGATAAAACAACAGGAAAGGATGGGGAAAAGGCTGTGGATCAAATGGTGCTGATGTCCAGCAAGCCTCTGCATCGCTTTGTCCAAAAAGAGCCCAGAGCTCTTGGGGTAACACAGCAAAATAACAGCCATTAGTAGTAAATAAGTGTATAGAAATAGACATATACATACAGAGCTGTACGGACAGTACTTTAACGCACTGTTCCTCTTCTCCCTTCCAGATTGTCATTGTGATCTTAGGCTGTGCAGAGGTCCTGATGGGCTTTTCTCTGGTCAGTGAAGATGTGTCAACGTCTGGTAAAATCTACATTCCCTTCTGGCAGGGACTTCTGGTACATAACATTTGACTTGTTAGCAGTGGATTTTATCATATTCTGCATTACAATCTTGACCTTTCAAAATGTTTTCAGAAGTCAATCAAAAATGACTTCCCACTTGGCTACAGAGACATGACATGTGAACAAGGCTGGATAAGTCATATACTGTGCTAATCTTTTTTTTCTGCTTTTTTAAAAAGTTTCTTGTCTGTGGTAACCTGTCTATCTACACTGAGATGCACCCATCCAAGAAGATGGTAGGTATACTGTGGTTTTCTCTTTTTTTAGTCACCCTTAATCTTCATATCGTTATCAATAACTCACCTAATCTTGTTGGATTTATCTTTCCCAGGTGACTGTGTGTTTGGCCATGTATGTGGTTTCCCTCTTGGGAATTGTAGTCTCTGTTGGCTACAGAATATTCTGCTTGTCCCATATTAGCTACTTAAGGTACCAGAGTAAGTGGGTGGAGACAGACAGAGACTGGGCCTTAAACAGAGCGGTGAGTTGCAGCTTACATTTGTTAGACTGAATGGATGACATGCACATTGTTACAGTATATGCATAACTTTTATCTGTCACTGTCTTGCTTTAGGAGCAGCTTTTTAGTGTCGAAGGCATATTGTTCAGTTCCTCTCTGTGTGTGTCAGTGCTTCTCATCTTCTTGTGTGTCGTCGCACGGTTAGCTCTGAAGTCCACAAACAGTCAGGTAAAACATTTTCCCTTTTTTTCTTATAATTGTCTTCATTTGCATTCTAGTTTCCACCATGAGGTTTTGCTAACAGTCTCTTGTCAACAAACATATATCATAAAACCTTGATGTATAAGAAAGTATACTATCCCATGATGGTCTCAATCTAACATGACATCAGTATCATTGCATACACAAAACACAAGGTGCAAGATATGAGATACATGGACAGTCGTATAACATTCATTCATCTTACACATAACACATATACCCAACCCCCTCTTCAAAAATCATCCCATCATTTCGTTCCATATCTGTAAAGTAGGGGCCTGTGGTTTTTTCCAAGGTTTTTCAAATTAGATTTGTGTACACAAGGGAGGAGAACATAATCTGCCATCCCACAGATATTTTATCACAGGATGTAACAGGATATTTTTACAACATTCTTCAAAATACAGCTGCAAATTATTATTTTTTGTTTTAAAAGTTATAAATAACCATTCTTGGATATCATTCCACACTTTGTTCACGAAACCAGAATAAATGCATAAGAGAGTCGTGAGAGACATATTTCACACACCAATCAGAGAAATCTGGATAAAACTTATGAATTGTATTAGCTTTGTTTAGATTCTTCAGGTAAAATATTTTTCATTGTTACTTTATCTAAAACAGACCTCTACCGCTCGACCATTCCACCATCATAGAAGTTGCAGACAGTAGACAAGAATCCACAAACAATAAGTTAAAACCGCAAATAAAAGACACACATGAAGGCATGAAAGGTAAAACTAAATTAATGAAAGAGAGAGGTGAAGAAAAATCTTTTGTAGGACTTTTCCAAAGTCTTACAGACCCGTGGTTCACAACCTTTTTGACTCGTGACCCCTCAAAACAAATACATTGGTTAGCCCTCATCACCAGCTTTCTTATGTTGTCTCCTGAACCCCTGCTACAGTTGACAGTTTGAAAAGTTTGAAACTAAACATAGCAATCTAGTGTGAATCTTAAATTCCTTCATAAAGTATGCCACAAAATCATAATTAAACACAAATGCAATTATAAAATAATGGTCATTACATTTCTAAAACAATAATATAAATAAATAGTATTATTCACAGCTGTGTGTCAGTCATCACTTTACTGTTTTGTTGTTGTCCTCTCCCCTAACAACCCGCTCCATATCTTCAACAGGTCATTGTCCAGCACATACCGGCACCACGGAATGACACAACATCAAACTAAAATCAACCTTTTTGAAGCATTGTTCTACAATCACTAACACTGGTTTGCTTGCAGCACTCCTCTTCTGTGAAAGAAATATGTGAGAATTCTGTGCAGAATATTGTATGTGAATGTTACTCCACCTAGAGGCAGTAGCCCTATAACCCAGCCGCAGCTTTTTTTAAGTTACCTACAGCTACCATATGTGTAATGCTGAATACATTTTTTTTGACATGCACTTATAAGGGAAGATCTTAACCACTAATTTATCTAGCAATGTTTGTTACTGTATGGGTCAGTAAACATGTTACATTACTTTAAATTAAAGCCTCAAGATGAACAGATCTTACATGGTACTGATAACTGTCAATAAAGTCAATTGATTAACTCTGTGGTAATGTTATATTGCCTAACCTTAATGTATATTGTACAAACAATAATATACATTGATGTTAGTTAACACTGTTAAAGTCAGACAGAGAGCCCATGCTTCTATATTTACATTAAAATAAATCAGAAGTACATTTTCTTTTTGTTCAACAACACTCCAACCCAGAAGAAATCTAACCATAAGTTGAATAACCACTCAGTTTATATTTTAATTATATATGGTCACTTACTGTTAGCCTTTAACCCATTAACTCTTATGTCTGTACATTATCTGCATTATTACAGTATGTGTAGTGTTGGCATAGTTTAGACTCTACTTGGAGCTTTTGAGAATCACTGTGAACCTCCATATACACTCCGTATCCACATGCGACTGCAACTTTACAGATGTTTAAAAGATGTGACAGTCTATTTGAATACATTTGGGTTTTTATATCATGACAGTGACATCCACGCAGCATATTTTTCTAAGCTTGTGACTTGATGTGTATGTTTTTTGTAGTTCAGTATTTTCATCTACATGCTTGCTTGTAAACCTGTTGCCATGTATTGTTTGTGAATGTGTGAAAAAGACAAGGGATTGGCTTTAGCTTTTAGCTATATAGTGCAATAAATGTAATGTGTATTGTCTTGTTAAATAAACTTTTTGAAAGAAAAGATGCTCAGATTGTTGACATATTACACACATAAATCTATGTGCACTAACACATACTCTGCAAGTCAAACCTCACACACAGTGCATTATAAATTATCATAGGTACATACAGAAGACAAAAATACCAAATTGAAGGCCACCATTAGTTAGATTACATGTGTATAATTGCTTTAATCACAGATGAACAATGAATATTTTTGTTAAACATTAGCATCAGAACATTTCTTGCTTTGGCTCATGAAAATTACTCTGTTGTAATCTGTTAAATTTTGGTTCTGGAGCAACTTCCTTGATCACAGAGACTGTGTCTTTAAATGCTTTTAGTATCTCCTCATGACTGTTGTGCAATTTGATTGGCAACATCCTAACTGTTTTTCCCTCCCATCTTTGTTTCATTAAGTAAGCATGACAGAACAGATTCAAATGCATTTTGACTCTGACATTAGTAATTCTGACATGACTGAATGGCTGCTATATGCCAAAAAACCACACTTATGTCACTCTGACGAGAAAGAAAAAAGTCCTATAGAAAAATGTATAGCCAACAATGCTTTTAATATGGCTCTGAAGTTGTGGCATTAGATCCAGAACTACAAAAACTCCAATGACACGAACAACATTCTGGTCACTTAATTTATTTCCAGTCATTTCATTGAATAGACAAACAGTTGTTCAATATTTTAAACAGTAGTCTCCCCCTGGTGTTGGTAGTATAGGGAAGAGGGAAATCCAGCGGAGGCATTTGTTGTTGCATATTTGGTCCACGTGTATTTATTTTTAATGTTCACAGTATTTAATAGACGTAGCTGGCAGTGTACAAAGACTGCATGGAGGACTGGTCAGCTGAGCCGGTGGGCTTGTACTCTCCTTTGGAAGCCAGGCCATTGATCTGAAGGGGGGAGGGGGGAGTTGGGGCAAAGTCAAATCTGAGTGTTAATGATCAGCCAGGTTACCTAAACCACATAAGTGCAAGACTGAACAGACACAAAGCTTTTTATAATGATTTACCAGTCAGTATAAAGCTAGGTAATGTAAGATAAGAGTGACTTAATAGCCAGTTTTGTGCACAGTCCACAACTACAAATTGATAAGTGAATTAATTATTAGCATTCATTCATGATTAGAGATGGCTCTTCATGACCTCTGATGCTCACCTTGGCCCTGCTGAAGAACGCTTCCTGTGCAGCTGCCTTGTTGGCAGGTTTGCCCTGCCAGGCTGCAAGAGCAGAGGCCTGGAGTGCACGGCCGTAAGAGAAGGTCAGCTTCCAGGGGCGATGGAGGGGCACCTGGTTGATAGCGTTCAGGTTGAGGGAGGCTTCCTCCTCACTCTGGCCTCCAGATAGGAAGCAGATGCCTGAAAAGACACAGAGCAGCTTTAAGCTTGTACTTTAACAATGATTGAGAAACTTAAGTCCTCCCCGCTTTCCTTGTGACACTCACCAGGCACAGCAGCGGGGACGGTGCGTCTCAGAGCGGTCACTGTAGCCATGGCAACCTCCTGAGGGGTGAACTTCTTGGCGCAGGAGTGTCCAGCAGTGACCATGTTGGGCTTCAGCAGAGTGCCCTCCAGGTACACATGGTGGTCAGACAGAGCCTTGTACACAGCAGCCAGAACCTAAAAAGATGAAGAGGCAGATTTATTACTACACATGCTTCAAAAATATCATCGATGGGGAAATATTTCACTGCTGGTGGTTGGCTGACTAAGCCAAAAAAAACAACCATCATGAACCAACCTTTTCTGTGACATACTGGCAGCGCAGCAGGTCATGGGTTCCATCAGGCAGGATCTCTGGCTCCACAATGGGCACCAGGCCGTTCTGGCGGGTACATGAATACAGATTTCTTTTAAAATTCGAACTTGCAGCAAATATTTGTAATCACAATGAATTGAGAATATGGCTGCACACCTGTTGGCAGATGCTGGCATATCTGGCAAGGACATTGGCATTCTCTGCAATGGCGAGAGCTGATGGGCATCCGTCTGAGATCTTGAGCACACACCTCCACTTGGCAAAGTCACAACCGTCCTTCTTATACTGGGCACAGCGCTCTGAGAGGCCATCGAGACCTAGATAGAGAAATAAGCCAAAGAACGTTATGGTTCTTCTGCATTATGCTTAAACTTGCAATCTTGCAGTAGAGTTGCATTTTTTTTTTACCTTGTGTGGTGGTCTCGCCATCTGTTCCATTTAGACCAGCTGTGCCTTTGTCCACCTGAAGCAAGAAAACCAAACACATGCATTAACTCACAAGGGTCAACATGTGGAAGACCTGAAGGTGCGTGCAACTTCAACTGGTCTGCACTTATAGGTTCCTCACCTTGATGCCGACAACAATGCCCTGATCCTTGACAACTTGGGGGAAGAGCTTGCCGCTGTCCGCTTTCTGGTAGAGCGTCTCATGGAAGAAGATTACCCCACCCACGCAGTTGGACATGGAGGAACTGGAGGAGAAGAGGAGGTCACGGAAGTAGCGACGGTTTTCTTCGTTGTTCTCCACGTTGATTTTCTGGAGACGCTTTCCCATGGTTCCTTGAAAGGAGAGGAGGAATCATTTCAGTTGCGCACTCTGCAGTCACCTCTCGCCAGTGAACAGTTACCGAGACCTCGGGGGGCTCACCTGTGGATTCATCTGCAGCCAGGATTCCCTTTCCTGGAGCCACGATCCTCTGAGCAATGTCAGAGAGCTCCTTCTTCTGCTCCGGAGACAGGGATGGGAACTGATGAGTCATCCTAGAGGACAGAAAACAAGTTATTTCACAGATAAATCCAAAACTCTACAAGACTTTAGCAAGTATGAGGAAGCTCTTTTTTTTTCTAATCAAACATAACAAACAACTGCCTCTAACTTCCTGCATCTCTTGCACCACCTCTGTAAATATTTGGCTTGAATGGTTGAACTTTGGCCTTTAAAACAGATAAGTTCTGTAACACAAGTTCATAGTTCACTCAGAGTTGTTGGCTGCATGATGTTGTGTAAATAAACATAAGAAGGCTTAAAAAATTTAAATCACAATGTGCAGTCATACAATAAGTGATCATAAAGTGCAGGTTTAACGTGGACGTGTGTTTGCTGTCAAATATTTGCACAAACCCAGTGAAGCCTACTGCAACCTTCAGTAGACATCACACGTCGACATTTAACATACAACCCTTTCAAAGTAAAATCCCCACCGATCCATATTGCAAATACGTTTCATACATCCCAGTTTCTCGAGCATACACACAAGACAACTAGTTTATCCAGTTTTACTAAGTTTAGACTGTTGAAAACGTGCAGCTTAATTCCATAAGTGAAACATTACTTCCATCGCTGCACACCTGAACCCCGAGCACGCACTTATGTTTTGCAGAAACCAGGCAAGGCATGGTTCACTTTTCATAAAAACAAAAGGAAAACCTGCAAAATCAAGAACACGCACGAAGTTAAAAAAAAAAAAAAAAAAAAACTTGAAAACATACTTACTTGAGAGTTATGTGAAACGGCGACGGCGACGGCAACAGAAGTGACAGACGGCTCCAACAGCCTCCAAACAGTAATTGGACTGATTGAGAAGGACGAACACTGTGCACAAAGCTGTATTTATGGTCTGATCGGTGCGGAGGAGGAGGTGCCCGTGATGTGGCGGGGCGTGAGTCTCCCCGGTAACTCAATTGGCCCGGACAGACAGACAGGGGCGGCCTTTTGTGCGCTTTATGGCATCAATGCGCCTTTGTGGACTTTAGGCTCATATCAGAACCTGGACCGATGAGCTGAAAACAAGAAGGGAACACTGTGTGTCGCCTGAACGAGTTAATGAAATTGAATGTGGCATGCACGCATCACACAGTCCTCACGCAGCCCCGCCTCCATCTTTCTATCACTGTTGCTTCACTGTAAGAAAATGATGAACTGCACTGTGAGAGGCCTGCTGCAATGCTGCAACTCAGGTTTCTTTGTTTCTGTAGTGTAGATTACAGGATACGATAGGATCTAATCTTCATCTTTCCCAACATCAGATACAGAGGTCCACATTTATGGAAAACTTGTTCTCATTTGGTCCTGCAGAGCACATACTGTATTTTCTTTTACATCATAATGTATATTTTGTACAGTGTGATCTTGTTTTATAAAGCCCTGCACATGGACTTTCATTATTAATCATTATTATTAATGAAACATGTGTGAATAAAGAAAACTTTTTCCAAGAAATGCAAGTTCTGCTATAAGGTCTGTCCACATTTTACAGCAGGAGAAACGTTTATTAACTTTTACTTTATGTCATTATAATTAATTCACTCTCATGTTCACTCTCAATCTAAATTTAGGGAGTGTTATTCTCTACATAGTGTAATCACACCAGTATAGGACCAAGTTTAGGCTTACTTCATGCATTGGGCACAAACCGTTACCACAGCACAATCTGCTTTTTTTAGTGCAACCTTGTGTATCTGCCTTTTGCGTCACATAGCTTGTCAAACACGTCATGCATAAACAGTTCCCATATCGATTGCTGAAAATGGCCCAAATGAACTTGCAGGGGTGTTTGTAATGCTCTCACCAATCCATGAGTGACCTCAGCAGATCGGGGTATTTGAACAGAGGGTAGATCTGTAACAAATAATGACAAGCCTGCTTTTACACAACCTGGACTCTGCACTGTGCAATGTACGTTTTAATATTGCTTATCAGAGTTCTGTCTCTGTCCACGAGTTCCTTTTTACACAATGTGTGACTGAGGAAAAGAGTTTCAGGGGAGTGCGAAATGTTGTCGAGACACGTTTGCTTACCCTCACAAGTATGTGAACTAAATTTAAAAAAGGATAGCACTAGAGGAATGTTGGTTTTGTTGTTTTGGTCGCCAGATAATTGCCACAATATTAAAAAATACACTGCAACTCTAATAGATCCATGGATTTGTGGGAGTTGCAATCCAACACTGCAGCAACACAAACTATCTCCACTGTGAAGCCATGTGAAGACAAGCTCAGCAGTTTAAATAAAGGGAAATGATCCATGTGCATTAGAAATGGCTGTAATAATATATCTAGAGGGATTTTCACTTTTGTGGGTTGTAACACAATGTTTGGAACACGAAGTCACCAAAAACTCCCGCCAGGGGTCGCTCAGCATGTATCTGGAGATGCTTAAAAAGAGAAAAGGGCTAGAGGGGACTTTGTGACACTAGTTGAAAACACATCGGCCTTCAGTTCCCTGTGTTCACTGGTGTCAGCTCAGATGATATATATATATATAATGCAGCCCTCTGAAGCTAAACAAAGTAAATCCTTAATTAATTCCATATCATTAAACTGCATTTAATATATAAGCCTTAGTCACTAACAGGGCAAATCAAATCAAACCCTCGTCAAATCACCACACACTATCTGTGCAGTGAACCTCGGCCGTGGTGTATTCCTGTGTCCACCTACTGCTTGGTTTCTGAGTCTCTGTGCTTTATATAATGAATATACCATATATAATTAACGGTGTGTATTCCACTTCATGGAAAAGTTGTTGTTGTTTGTTGCCACTTGGGGTTTCACAGTCTCCTCCGCGCCGCTAGGGGGCGCAGTGTCCGCTGAAGATCCCACTGAGATCATTAACACTTCCGTTTCCGAGAGGCGAGGAGCCGCAACAACAACAGCCACAGACACATTTAGTTGCTTATAAAACTCTTAACGTTAAAAGCGGTAAGACTCCGGTTAGCCGGCAGTGATATTGACAATATGTTTAAGTAAATGCATCGATCCGCCGGGTCAGAGCCGAGGCCGTCTGAGCATGCGCGGCGTTTAAAGTTGACGGTAGCAAACGGCTAACGTTAGCCTGACGTTACACTGACTGATTTAATCAGCTTGTTCGGGTTTTAAAACGCGATAAATCACTTTTACGTGCTTGTGTTTGGACTGCTCGTCACTTAGATAGACGAGTGAGGCTTCAGGGTAAACGTGAAGGCGGTTATCTTCGACATTATAGTGTTAGTTACCTGTATGTTACAACTCAGCGTTGTCGTTCATTCAGCGGAACCATCTGAATCCACGTTTGTCATCTATTATCGGTCTCAAATGTGTCATTTTTCTGCCTCTGTTTGTTTCAGGAGTCTGAGGATGTCGGGACAGAAGCGTCCTGCTGACCCCAGCGGTTCCTCGTCCTCCGGTGCGCCCCCAGAGAAGCGGAGGGAGCGGGAAGGAGAGGACGGAGGACCCGGTGTCAGCGCCGCAGCCGGGGGGAGCACCGCGGTGGAGACGGTCATCAAACTGGGAGGAGTGTCCAACTCAGTGAGCCCCCCTCCCACCACCTTTACTGCCAATACACTTACTCCCCCAGGAGTGTAAAGTGTCATTCATTTTGTGCTCGTGTTTTGAATTATTTTTCAGGAAGAACAAGACATCAGAGCTCTTCAGACTAAGAACCGAAAGCTGGGAGAGTCTCTGGATCAAAGACAGGTGAATGACCTCTTCCGTATTAGTTTATAACTAACGTACGCACGCGTAGAGGAAGCTACAGGTGTGTGCTCTCTTGTTCGGAGAAAGGTTAATCCGTTTTGGCTTGTTGGTTTGCAGGTGATTGAGGATGAACTGCGAGAGCGAATTGAGAGACTGGAGACCCGGCAAGCCACCGATGACGCCAGTTTGCTGATCCTCAATAGATACTGGAATCAGGTAAACAAATTCAGACAAAGAAGCAAAAGTAAACACTGCTTGTACAACTTCTGCTCTCCTGTAAAGATCAAAGAGCCGAACTGTGGTCCTGTTCTCTCTCCCTCAGTTTGATGAAAACATTAAGCTGACCGTCAGGCGTTATGACCAAGCAAGCTGCGAACCTGAGAAATCTGTGGCCGGTGAGGGACGGAGCCTCAAGCCGGACACTCCAGAGCCTGACGGCGACTCCAACCAGGAGAGGGCCAAGGACAGAGGTAAAGTTGGAGCGGACACACAGAGCGATAACGCGGAGAGTTGAACAACAAACCAGAGATCACAGACCTGTTTCCCTGCTGTTCTCACGCAGGCCAACAGGGAGAGGCAGCCAACTCCTTCCTGGCCACGCTGGCGAGCAGCAGCAGCGAGGAGATGGAGGCTGAGTTGCAGGAGAGGGTGGAGTCCAGCCAGAAGCAGGCTAATCATGTGGTGGAGATCTATGAGTGTCTGAAGAGCACCGTGGACCAACTGAAGGCAGAGCTGGACTCTGGAGCCGGTGAGATACAACGGAGGGAGACATGATGAAATGCCAGACGTAGATTACAGCTGAGGGTGAAATTCATCTATTCAGATTATGTGGGAGGTTTTTTTTGTGTTTATTTTTGTTGCTTTTCTTCCCAGAGGGCACTTTATGGAAGGCCGCTTCCAGACTGAACTCCCTCCTGACCAGTGAAAACGAGCGATTGCAACAGCTGACTGAGGACCTCAAGCAGAAGCACAGTCACATGACAAGCGAGGTACAAATCTTCCTTCCTTATTCCATATGTTATTTCTCAGATTTAGCCGTCTTTAACAGTTATAGATGCATGTCAATGTGTAAGTCTTGAGAATTGCTGTGTGTACTGCACTCCTTTCTGTCTTTCTATCTAATTGGAGGCTGTTTATTTGCACAATGGGTCTTTCTTTATTAAACCAAATGCTTTATCACACTGTAGCTCAGTGTGTAAAGTAAGTAATGAAGTACATTGTTCGTTTGGTTTTTAGTAAAAAATGTGTGTATTCCTGTCGTATCCAGTCCCGGCCTCTGGGGCGAGCAGCTAACAAAGCAGACCAGCGCGTCAGCGAGCTGCAGGTTCTCATCGAGGAGCTCCAGTGGGACATGGAGAAGATCCGCCGCCGAGAGAACAGACTGAACGCGCACCTGATCGAGATACTGGAGAGGGTGAGGGTGTCTTCTCTATGAGTCTGTGTGTCTCGTTTCCATGCGGCAGTGTTGCGCAAATGTTTCGATGTTTATATTGAAGTATGTTGTAACACTCCCCCTAATGCCTCCCAGGTGAACAGCAAAGGCTATAAGGTGTGTGGGGAGGCCAGCAGCGTTTGTGGCACCATCACGATTAACAAGAGAAAGGTTGGTATTTAAATAAAAAAAGAGAGAGAGAAGTGAGAGATCCCTTCAAAATCTTGATTTAGTTTTTTCCCCTACAACTTGCTTTTCATACCTGTTGACATTTTTGTTCTTCAAAGTTTGAAGAAATGAACAGTGAGATGGAGGAGAGCAGGGAGCTGGCAGACAACCGCTTCATTGAGCTGCAGAAGCTTCAGCAGGACCTGCAGAATGTGCACCAGGAGAACAACAGCATGAAGGTGGACTTATTACTTGAAAATGGCCCATTAATGTATTGAAAGTATTAAAGCTGAATTAAACCGTAGGACTTCCTTATTTTTCTGTGTCCCTCTCAGACGGAGCTGCTGAATCGAGCAGAGGGCATGGTGAAAGAGACGTCTGAGTACCGCTGTCTGCAGTCGCAGTTTTCTGTGCTCTACAATGAGTCTCTGATCCTCAAGTCTCAGTTAGATGAGACACGTGCTCGTCTCAACACTACCAGGACGGCAAGGCTTCGACAGCTAGAGCACATGGAGGTAAGTGTGTGTGTGTGTTAGTGTCTGCCTGTGTGTGTTAGTGTCTGCCTGTATGACCTCTTTCCTACTCTCATCCCCTCTGCGTGCAGAATGATGAAGTGGCTCTGCAGAGGAAGGTTCGTACAGAGGTGTTTCAGCTGGAGGACACGCTGGCTCAGGTCAGGAAGGAGTATGAGATGTTGCGCATCGAATTTGAACAGACTCTCGCTGCCAACGAACAAGCAGGTAACCGACAGGTCCTGGCCTAAATAATGAACGAGGTGCATGGATTTTGTTGAAAAGGGAATACTGCTAAGATAGCCAGCCTTCATCTCTTGTTCGTGCGTTTTTACTCTCTTTCTCTCAGGTCCCATCAACAGGGAGATGCGTCACCTCATCAGCACACTGCAAACCCACAATCAGCAGATGAAGGGAGAGGTGGTGAAATACAAGATCAGACTGAGAGAAACACAAGCTGAGCTCAACCAGGTAGGTCACAAGGAGACCAAGAGAAACTGTCACCTCAAAAGAAATGAAGTGGTTCAGTTTGACCTATAGGGTTAATAAGGAGAAAACAACATTGCACCGAAACACATTTATCTGTTGCCTCTGCAGGTCCGCGCCTCAAAGGGCAACGCCATCCTCCAGTCCCAGTCGAGCACAGAGATGGACGTGAAGGATGAGACAACCTCTCCGTCCACCCCGGCCGTCTCTGGGGAACCTGTGATCAAGACAGAGCCTGACAACGGCTCCTCCACACCGAGCAGCACCGGTAATAAACGTCTAGTTGACGGACTGTGACATGTTTGTTCCCTTTTGTTCAGAAATATAAAAAATTTCACTGTGATACATATTAGTACTGTCCTGTTTGAAACCGTCTTCACATTGTTTCATGTTCTTTCTTTAGGAGCCTCGGTAAAAACAGAGCCTGGAGTAGAAACTGAGGCGACGGTAAAAGAGGAGGAGAAAGAGGAGAAAAAAGAGAAGGAGGAAAAGAAAGATAAGGACATTATAAAGAAAGAGGAGAAAGACAGAGAGCGGGAGAAAGAGAAGGAAAAGGAGAGAGAGAGGTCGACCCGCGGTGGCGGGAGCGGCGGTTTGATAAAGGAAGAGAAGGAGAAGCCGGGGAGCAGCAGCCAACCTGAGGAGTCGGCTGGGGAGCGCCTGTCGATGGTCGGAGGGTCAAAGAGGAAGGAGATTGAGCAGCTGAAGATTGTCCGAACAGAACTCAAGTAAGTCGCATGTGGAAGTTAGTTTTTATTTTAGATAACGCTGATTTTTCTTACCTGACTGCACCAGATGGTTTGTTACACAGAACAATTGAGGAAGTTGTCATTTGAAACAGTTTAGAGATTAGATGATCCATCCGTCTATCACGTCTGTTAAAAGCAAACTTCAACAAATCATCATATAACGTAGTCAAACTCTGTCGAGAGAAGACCTTCAGTGAGGTTCTTTGCTCTTCTGTCAGTGAAGAAATACTCCTCCGGTCTCCAGTTCTGATGTGATGCCAGCAGCATCGTTACTAACTTCTTTGCAGCCACCATTGTTGCTTTTGAACAGTCACTTCTCACACACCTAGCGTTAAACCACGCCTGTTTTTTGTATTGAAATCATAATATACTTCTCACACCAAAGTTGGTTGAAATGCGTTTAGCAACTCCTTTGGTCTGTTTTTGTTGATGCCATGGTTTCTATGGATTAAGTTCACGCTGTTGTGTACAATGACACCCGTACCATTCCATAACAATTGTCTGCAGCATGATTTGTACAGAGCCTTTATTGATTTCTGACCCTGCGTGGTGGATTTTATGATTTTGGGTGATGCTGATAATTTTGTTCTTGCTTTGACTGTGCAGGAAAGCCC
>NW_023339785.1:15413672-15420775 GCF_004916995.1 Morone saxatilis | reverse complement strand
TTAACCTGTGCACATAGTTTTTTTTTTTTTTTTTTTTTACACGATTGTCTCCCAACAATGACTTTTTGTGCGTCTGGCTCTGGGCGCGGTGGATGTGCCATGGCTCGGGTATTCCTCTCCATCTGTGTGCTGGTGCTCGGGTCGCTGGGCTGGGCTGGAGCCGAGCAGGCCGATCCGACCGCGGGGAGCCCACCGGCTGTCACCCTCCGTACTCTGATCACCGGAACCTGCCAGGAGGTCCAGCGTTACGCGGAGTCGGTGGTGGGAAGCGGCGTGATACGGTCAGCTGCTGAGGTACAGAGAGGAGGTGCACCACCGGTTGATAGCAGACTGTTTCTCTCTCTCCCTGCACCAGGAAGTGGCTCTACACTTTCCTCTTTTATTCCTAATATATATCCTGTTGTAGACTACTAGGTGTTTGCTCTAACTTCACTGTGTCACTATTCTTGATCAATAACTGTACCTGATCACTAATTTTTAAAACTCCAACTCCTGTCATCTCTCTCCATCCATTTCCTCACCCTTCACACACATTCCTCTTCCCCCTTGCTCCTCAACTTGTTAATCTCCCTCCCTGATCCCCTCATCTTCTCTGCCCTCATTTCATGTCTTCTTATATCCATGCATCCCCCTCTCTTTCTCTCACCCACACACACACACACTTTTCTGTCTCCCTGCTTCCAACCCGGCTCCCTTTTCCCCAGAGTGCAGTGTTGTTTCTTGAGTCATTGCTTGGTCAGGAGAACATCTATACAGTGGCCATGGTAAGAAACCTCCTGGGCGTCTCCATCTAGCCTGCCCCCGGCTGACATGGTCCCTTAAACAGAGTCCTCTCATGTGGCTCTGTTTAGCTCATGTCACCCTGTAGTTAGTGCAGTGAGTACGAGCATGACCGTAGCCATACGTGTGTTTCTGTACAGTGCTATTTGCATGAGAGGCCACAATATAGGCCCGCTTCTAGTGATAAGATGCTGAAACTGTTCAACATGACTCAGTTGGTAGCTCTGAATGGAAAATATAGGGTGTGTACATGATCCATGGATGAGAAATCGACTTTTAATGAGTGCCCGAATTGAAATGGAGCCGTATCCCATGTTTGAAGACAGTTTAAAATCAGATAACCTTAAGCCAAAAGTTAAACAAAAGATCTGCACACCGGACTTAAAGATCATCAGTTAACTTTAATGTTACACAACATTTCTTTGACAGGCATTGCTTGATAACGTTGCTTTGTAAATATAGTGGGAGCTATGAGTACAATGTGCAGATCCTTTGTCTAACTTTTGCCTTCAGTTTAAGTTCTGTTTGGTTTTTTAAGATGTGCATGCTCTGCACACTGCACACATGTAATCCTCAAGTCAGCTTTTAAGCATTAATATGACATTGCATCGGGTAAACTAAAAGTAAGCACAGTATTGTCTGTTCGGAAGCTCACAAAAAGACACAATGCGATTTGTATTTTCAGCTTTTTCTTTGTTGAAAACAAAGAGCTGAAACTTACGCCATTTTAACTACCTTTTACAGGCCGCATCACACCTTTTATAAAAGGTCTGTGGCTACACCAGACTGTTGGCATTAACAGTCTTCATTAAAACAGTGAAGTGTGTATTTGGTTCGGGAAACTGAGCCTCATAATACCACAGAGCAGTAAATGATTAAGTGTGTTTTCGAGTGATATACACACATTGACATGGAGTGACAGATGCTTGACTCCCGCTCCAACATGCTGGACAGTCCTCACGTATGTGCCAGTGTGTAGAGCAACAGGTGCAGATAAGATACTCGTCCAGCTTACTGAGCTACCCTTGACCTCGCTAGACGAGGCTGCACTGTGTATATATATATGTGTGTGTGTGTGTGTGTGTTTGTGATTTTGGGGGGGTGGTGAGCAGAGACTGTACAGGAATAGAGAGGGGCACTGTCCAGCTGTCACTTGCATGCACAGCTGTTTGTCCAAGTCAACAATACAGCACTTCTTCTATCTTAAGGTACTGTGAATATCAGTCTTGCTGTTCTATGAACCTGTGCATTTAGAGTCATGAGGATACATCTAGGTTAGCTGTTTTTGTAAACGGATCTGTATCTCTTCACTGCATGGTTAGAATCAGAATGTTGTCTCTCTTCATTGTTACAGTGTTAAGTAAAAACATGTCTCCACCCTCCCTCCACCCCACCACAGTTTTTAGAGATGGTGATTCGATTCCTCGCTGAAGGAGCTGCCAGCGGCCTGAACGTCATCGCTGTTTATGTCACAGAGATCCTCAGGGTCACAGGATTCGACGGTGGGTACTAGGATGGCCTGTGTGTGTGTGTGTGTGTGTGTGTGTGTGTGTATGAGCTACTGACTGTGTTTAGGCTTCGCTGCATGTCTTGCTTTTTCCTCCCTGTATGTGTAGCTCGCTGCAAACTGTCTGCTGGAAGAAAGAATCTGTGGCAATAAAAGTGCGAGTGAAAATATGCAGCCTTGCCTCTCCTCCGGGCAATTTGTCTGCCACTCCTTTTTAAATGTGTGTTTACCTCTGTTGCTTCCTGTGTTACAGAAAGCTTTTATTCTTCATTAAAATATGCCTAAGCTGGATTTCCTCCTTCCGCAGTTGCACTGACGTTGCCCCGCTTCACTCCAGAGGGCGTGACCGCCATCGCCCAGTGGGGTCTGGTGGCCCTCATTGGCTACTGGGTGCTGACGATCGTTCTCCGTCTGTTCATCTGCGTGGTGAGGCGAGTTTTCTGGGTGGTGAAAACCGTCTTGTCGCTCTGGCTTTTCGGACTGATTGTGACCGACAAGACTGCCGCTGCGGACACCACAGCGGTTCGACTGGGCGGCCTGGTGCTGGGATGCGTCCTGTTGACTCTGCTCACTTCGGGCTCTGAAAAGACTTGTGTAGTGGACAACCGGCTGAGCAGCCTGGAGGGCCGGCTGAAAGCAGTAGAGAAGAGGAAAGGGGAATAGTGACCGGAGAGGGTGGAGGGGAAAGGAGTTAAGATGGACAAAGGTTAATCTCGGTTAAGAAAATAGTAACATTGATGGTTTCTATATGTGTGTGTTAAACTATCATGGTAAATAAAGTCTCTGGGATTTTTAATCAATAATGCTCTTTTTGTGTCTGCCTTTGCCCACACAGAATACTTTTACAAGGATAAACACACAAAGGTATTGAAAGGCTGCAATAGCAAGACTACTGTGCACAGATGATTCACAAGTCAGACCGAAGACTCTCTTCTTTCTGTTAAAACCTTTCCACAATTGCATCTCTAATATCCTCACAGTGACAATGCTAACATTAGCAGGTATAATGTTTACCATGTTCACAATCTTAGTTTAGTATTTCAGCATGGTAACATTTGCTAATTAGTACTATGAGATGGGAATGTCATTAGTTTCTGCAGGGAATAAATCTAAAGTATTAGAGAAAGTTTGATCTGATGGTGGCTTTAGATAAAAAGTCATTAGGGTATCCTCTGGGTGCCATCAATGTCGGTATTAATTAAATGATCTAATGGTCAATGGTTAAAGTTCGCCAGTTTTTGGTTTGTACTTTCTGTGCTACTGTAGAGAAATTACGTCCGCCATGGAAAGCGACGGGCAGCATCTGTAGATAAACAAGGTTCATAGCTGACCCGTTGACCGTCTCTTCAGTCCCCTGAGCCTGATTGGTCCCCTGCTGCTCAGTCAGCTGGAAGCTTTTTTGATCCTCCGGGTTCACACCAACAATCTTCATCCCCACTGCCACTCCAACCGAGTGGAACAACCTGACCCCAGTGCCAGAATTATCACTCCTGTTAGCTCACTCTGCAGCAGCAAAACTCTCTTCACTCCTACACTTTGCTGTGGTGGAGTGCCAAGTGGGCCAGATAAGAATCCACAGTGAAACTAACTGGGAGGACTCATTGTGTCACCATCTCTCTGCATCATCACAAGGATAGAGAGCGATGATCATGTGATTTTAGACCTGAATGTATTAGAAAAATGATTACTTGATGATAATTTTATTAATGCCTAATATGAGAAGGTCGCAGTCGCACAGAAGATGTGTTTAAATGGCACTATTGATTTTAAAGCAGCAAATGAATACAAGACAGAATAATAAGAGGATCCTTTAATGTATTTGTTAAATACAGAAATATTTCACTTTGGTAAGAACATTAAGACTCCAGCATGGGGAGATTTCTGTATGCTGGTATCTGTATGCTAACATACAAAACATAGTTCAATATAAACAAAACGTTCGATACCTGTGTGCAATAGTTTATGTCAAGTATAATGTTAACTTCTGTTCTGAAAGATTTGATTATTTAAATCTTTTATTTAATTATATTAAATAAGTTAATTGGTGCCTGTATAACATCTAACCTTAGATCCCAAATCTATCTATAATTTAATCTGGTTAGAGATGATAAATTATGTGATTAGAAGATACATTTCAAAATGTTATTGAATGTTGTTTTTTCGCTCTTAGAGTTAAAGGTGTTAGTTTCTAATTTGTTTCTTTTTACAGAGACATCTTTAATTCACCTTGCAGACATGAATCCACTGTAATCCTATGTGATTAACCGTTAGAGGTTTTCAGGATCTGAGGGTAACAAATGTGTCTGCAAAGAATTGGTTATTGTCTCATACAACAAACAGATTTACGGCTCTGTAGTTTTTCTTTACAACACACAAAAGGTGTCGCCGTATTTTAACTCCTCCTCAGTTGACTTCCTTCTGTGAACCAGTTGGTATGGTGGGAAAGAATTTACATGCTTGGATGAGCTTTTGCCTGTGTGGTGACGTGTTGGCTGGGTGGTGCTTGTAGCAGTGTCACAGAATTACTAGTAAATTATGTTGTTTGTGAGGACATGAAGACAGTGGAACAAGTACAAACAAATCATTCAGGAGGATTTTATTAGCTTTAATACACCTGACACAAGGTCTAAGTACACTAACATACAAACACCAGATGCTCACAGAAATGCAAAAATAAACAATTTAAATGAAATGAAATTACGATTCAATCTATTGAATCAATAAATATTTAACTTCCTGTTGTGTTTAGTATATCCTATATTGAGAGTGAGAGTGATAAAATGGAGAAAGAAACACATTGCTGCTGTCGTCAAGTTTAGACTTGGATTGACATGAGTGCAGCACAGAGGTATTTATATACCATTGTGCCACCCACCATTGAAAATATGTACAAAGAAAAGGCCAGCAGTGCACGTGATATCTTTACACAATCAATATATTATGAATCTTATATTAAAAAACATTTATCTACACCCCAATACACTAGCTATATATCAGTATATATAAACACCTACAGCAATCCCAAGAGAAAGGGAAATGTCTTCTATTTTTAAATACAGAGAGACATAGATATATATAATATATAAATACAGAGAGTTTGCAGATATAAGGCTACTTTGTGTTTGTTTCTTCCCTGAAAAGTAAAGCTGGTCTACAAAAACATGCTGCATCCCTGACAGAAGTGCATGGATGAGAAAGTTATTCACTCAGTATTATGAAAACCTGTACCTCTCTTTAAGTGAGACTCATGAGGTAGAACATTACTGTCCATAATGCAGGCACTGTTAATTTCAAGTACATGTTTTTAAGTGAAAATTTCTGTTTTGCCTATGGCTTTGAACCTGTGATCCTGGGGTACGAAGTCTCATACTCTGTTAGTGACACATGCAGCTTTAGAAGACCCTAAAAAAATTAAATAAATGGGACCAACTCAGATGCAAAAAATTGTCTTCACTCTTACTCTCATAAACGTTGGCCCAGTTAAACATTGTGGAAATTGCAGTATCTGGAAGAACAGATACTATAGCTGTGTGAGGAGTAGACGTGCAGGTCCCACAAAAACTGTCAATGTTAAAACAATAGTCTAACATTTTATGAAATATGTTATATTTGCTTCCTGCAGATAATCAGATGAGAAGATTGATGCCACTCTCCTACGAGCACTTCTAAAGCTTGTTATTTAACGTTATACTTGTTTCTTTATCCACAAAACAGTCACAATTTGCTGTTTTATGTGGGGGCTTCTGTGCCAGACTATTTCTTTGCTGGGACCAGTTGCCAGGCAACCGGCAGAGGCTCCAGGAGGCCACTGGTGAATATTTGTATTTCCCAAAATGCTGAACTAATTCTTTAATGTTGCACTAAAGAGTGAGTTTACACATTTGAGTGTACCTTTCAAACTCCGGGCTTTCAGAGGAGGTTTAATTTGTCTGAGGTATAAACATAACAGGTAGGTGAGTCCGAGCTGAGTGGGGCAGAAGAAGAAGAAGAAGAAAAGGCGTTCCCCTGAAGTTCAAACCGCTGCCCGGGCTCAGAGAGGAAGGGGACAGTTGGAGCTGGAACCTGAGAGAAAAAGATAAAATATTAGCACAAATATTAGCTTCTGTTGTTTTACAGGTGCTGCGTGGAGAATATTCATGTCAAATTATTATCTTCAGTTTTTGTTTTTAAAACTTCAAAGATATGTGATCATTTTTGAGACTGTAGCAGGTGGAGGTGATTTTAATGAGAAGTGTTTTTTTTCCACCCAGTACGCTCATCATATGTAAAGCCGGTCAACAAATACCTTTCAATTCAACAACACTGAATACAGCCTCACAATTTAGTTAAATCAACACCATTCTGATATATTGACGTAAAAAACTGAACAATGTAACGTAGGTTAATCAATTTGTATAGTAGAATGCAGCAATAGTAGAATAAACTTTCTATTTCCTTTAATTAATTTAAGTCCTTTAATTGCACAGAAGCAAAAAAAATCACAGCTAATAAATCAACCTTACACTAAGATTGTTTTATTAACAGGTGTTTAGAGGATTTTAAGTTTTATTTTACATTGTGTGCTGCTGGGTCAAATATCATGAGAAATCAGTGGAATGCTTTATAGTCCAAAGGACAGAAGCAGCACGTCGCTTTCTGAGTTCCACCAAAAAATGGCAGATGGTGGAAAAATTGAAAACTCACAGCAAAACTCACTTTCAACTTTTAGTTTTGCATAATTAAAAAGACAAACCTATACAATAAATGGAGTGACACCACTAACAGGAGGTGCTGAGTGGCCACATAATGAGACGTGGTGTTAAAGGTACCATGAGGA
>NW_023339785.1:15413448-15413572 GCF_004916995.1 Morone saxatilis | reverse complement strand
GTGGTGTTAAAGGTACCATGAGGAGCAATGTTGTTATGAGTGTTTGTCCTCGTGCATCGACAAAGACAAACAGCAAAGGCAGGCAAGACTGCTAACTAGTGAACATGGATGGAAACAATGCAAC
>NW_023339785.1:15409574-15413282 GCF_004916995.1 Morone saxatilis | reverse complement strand
ACAGATCATACCTCAGAATAAGACAGTGGTGCATCCACTGCAGGAGGAATGTGTATCTGCAGAGTGAAGTGACACATAATACATTAGTAGAAGCTAGGGAAGCGAATAAACAAGGGAGGGGAAGTTCTCTCTATGAAATGCAACACACACTAACCAATGGACCAGTCAAAGTATAAGATATAAATGTTTTTTGAGGAAGAAAATGCATCCAACACATGTGTTAGGCCTCAAGGCTACACACAATAAGCCACATTTCACCTTTAATCTAAAGAAACACAATAGCACAAACAACACACTGGAGAGCTACTAAGAAATCCCAATTTGTTCTGTAAATATATGTGACATGAACAACAGATCATACCTCAGAATAAGACGGCGGTGCATCCACTGCAGGAGGATTATGTATCTGCAGAGTGAAGTGACACATAACACATTAGTAGAAGCTAGGGAAGCGAATAAACAAGAAAGGAGGAGTTCTCTCTATGAAATGCAACACACACTAACCAATGGACCAGTCGGAGCATACGAGGGCAGAGCAGGGTAGTGTGTTTCAGCAGGAGGACTCAGTGGTTCTCTGATCGGTCCAACAGGCTTATGTTCATACTGCAGGTCGAATTAAACAGAAACACAATATGCACATAGTATCAACAGCAGGACATGTAACTTTACATCAATGTACACACACAGAAGTGTCAGGTAACTTTAATGCAGAATGCGTTCACCTGACGGGGCTGCACTACAGGCTCCTCATCCGGAGTCTCAGGTTCGTCACTTTTGGAGGAGCTCTTTCCACAGCAGCAGTGCTTCAAGCAGCCACAGCAGCCCATTACAATAAAGAAAATACCAAGTCCAACACCGATTGGAGATGTATCAGAAGATGCTGCTGAAACAATAAGTTTAAATTAGTCGAAAAAATGTATTGGCAACAAAAACTGGGATAATTGATTAATCATGTATGTATATCTGTAATCAATAACAGTCATCTGACACTTATTCTAAAACACACAGGTTACTTACACTCCACTTCCAGTGTCGCCTCTAAGGCTGTATGGCCATTTTGATCTACGCCCAGATAGCGCCCGCTGCATGCCGTTTCGGCATATTTTAGTTGAAGGCTACATGGCCTTAACATCTCCCACTCTGCGCATTGAGATTTATCGAAATACAGCCGCACGCCATTCTTGACCATGTCAGTCCCTCTTTCGTCACCTTCTTGGAAGAACTGAATGTTGCAGGAGTTTAATTCCAGGGGGAAAACGAACTTGATCATGTTACCAGGTTGCGGTTTATACAACTTCTTTATTGCTGGAAGAGAGGACACACAAGACAGAGCATATCAAAGTGATTATCAACCCAAAATCTTTTGAGCAGCAAACAACCTGTTTATTCTTGGTTCTTAGTGTGAGTTTCTAGGTTTTTCTTTCACATGGCACTGCACCTGTGATTGTCCTAAAAGAATCGCCCAACATTTTCATAAAAAATATTCACTTTCTTGCAGAGAGTTAGATGAGAATGTCAATACCTCACTCCTTTTTGTATGGTGACTATAAAGCCGATGGTTAGCTTAGCATGGCACAGAAAGTGGAAACACCTAATCCTGTCCGGCATAAAACTCCCGCTAAAACTGCAGCTTGTCATCAAGTTTTACAAGGGCTGGTAGATAGATTTTTGTTACCTTTAGGTTAGCCCTGTTTCCAGTCTTTGTGCTAAGCTAAGCTAATCGTATCTTCATATTAACTGTACAGATATGAGAGAGCAGCTTCAATCATTTCATCTAACTCTCAGCAGGAAGTGAATAACCAACGTTCCCAAAAATGGGGAACTGTTCCTTTAAATTCATGTCAGGTACGTTGGACCTCAATGAAGATAAGTTTCCATCCATATGCTCACTTTCCAAAACATTTGTATCTTAGTCGTAGTAAGTAAGTAGGTACACTACAATTACGCTGCAGAAGTGATTTGTAATGACTTTTTGATGCTTTTGAACCCAAGCTGTTGTATTCTGTGAAGGATCAAACTACTTGGGGTTTAGGTAAGAAAGTTAAGAAACTGATTCTGAAGTATTCAGATTGAATCACTTATAAAAGCTGAGACTGTTGAATCTCCGTCTCGAACAAGCTGACACAAAGTATTGACACTAACACAGATAAAACTCTCATCCTACATTCAGTTCATACTACAGATAGGTTGAGTATAAACACCAGAGGTGGGACCAAGTCATTATTTTGCAAGTCACTAGTAAATCTCAAGTGCCAAGTCAAGTTCCAGGTCCCAAACCTTGAGTTTCAAGTCCAAAACAAGTCGTAATCTGCTCTTCACCAAATAAAATGCCATTTTAACAAAACAATGAACAAAACAAAATTCTCTTTAGTCATTTTTTTTTTTTTTTTTTTACAAATTGGCCCTCAGTTATACGAAATGTTTAGTTTCTTTATGGTTCTCTCCTGCAACTTGACTGGGTGCAGTCAGGTCGGTTCAAACAAAGTAGAACTGAACATCGTCTTGCTGGGAATTAACAGAGTTTAAGTCAGTTGAAATGAATTGATTTGTGGCACCCATTTTAAATAACATACTTTTAAAACTTTTGGCTTGGGGGGACGTATCAAGTATTTTCAGGTCAAAAGAGTTCAAGTGAAGTCACAAGTCATAAAGACTTTAGAGTTCAAAATAAATCAAATACAGTCTTCTCTTTAGGTTGACTATCGTGCATTTTAGAGTTATTTAAGTTAGTTAGTTAGTATTAACTTGAGCCATAAGGCCATGCACCAGTATAAAAAACTGTGGGACCATGACATTTTTAGTTGATGTTATTTAGTATTTTGACCTACAGTTGGTATAATATCACACTTAAAAGGTCCAAACTACCAAGTGAAGAGTTATACAGTCACAGTGTCTTGACAAAAAGAAGAAAGGAAAGAAAGGAAATGAGATAAATTGAGAATTGATAAGAATCCTCACCTACAACCCTAATGTATGTGTAAGATAAACTGAGCCCATGTTTGTCTTTTGTTCTGTAGCCACCACTGTCTCCCTGGGTTGAATTATATATCATAAAGTAGTTGCCCATCTCCTTCCTCCTTTGGTCCTCTTGGGCTGAGGGGTCATCACGCTTCCACAAGATTATCACATCGGAGCTGTCGATCGGGGTGAACTCCAGTGATACAGCCGTTGTGGACAGCCATATTCTGATTGTGTCCCCATAGTCCTCCTCATGAATTGTGATGCCTAGAGAAGAAGTCAACAGAAAAACACTGAATGCAAATCTTGTGAACGTCAACAAAGACCTTTTTTTTTTGCATTGTTTTTCTATTATTATTTCTATTCATTATCTAGTTCAACTATTTGAACATGCAGCTGTATGTTAGTTAATAATGTAAAGTTTGTTATAAGGAAGTCCTACATTAAAAACTCTTCTTGAGTAAAAAGTACACTACTGGTGAACTACTAGTACAAGTATTTTTCAGCTAAATGTACTATATGCAGTAAAAGTGCTTATTATGTGAAATGGCCGCCGGAAATTGTTATAACAAATTATTGTTGTGCAACATAATAACAAATATAATCTGTTTCCGTTTTGTTGCGGCACAAGTTACTGTAGTGGGAAAATGCATTCAGGAATAAGGTTCTGTGAACATGAAGCAAACTATATTATGTTGTGTTATTCCATGTTTAATTGTACAGGCTTACAGTATAATATTTTATGTTCAT
>NW_023339785.1:15409327-15409474 GCF_004916995.1 Morone saxatilis | reverse complement strand
AATAAAGTATATCTTCTTCTATAACTTTCACTACTGTAACCGACCATCACTATGCAGAAATACTGTGTGTGCAACTATCCATGCTTTAAAAGAATACCACAAAAGAGAGTGTGGAAATCGGGACGGTGGACTTCTATTCTGGACCTC
>NW_023339785.1:15403530-15409253 GCF_004916995.1 Morone saxatilis | reverse complement strand
CCTCAGGGGGCTGAACAAGTTTCTTCGCCCTTCGAGATGCAGGATATTGACAGTTCCCAGGGTGAGGCAAGCCGTCACTGCAGGGAACTGGTCTGATAAAATACAAAAGGAGCAAGCTCCAGCCTTCCCAGGTGACAAAGTTTCTGGGCATGAATTTAAATACTTTATTTATATAGCACCTTACAAAAACGGGTGCTTTTACAGGGTAAAAAAAACACAAACAACAGAACACTTTAGACCATAGAAGCATCAGTAACAATATATATTAAAACAATAAACATTGTAAAACAAAACAGTTAATAAAAAAACAACACAATAAAAAAGTAAAACCACAGTGAATAAAGTTAGAAAAAGGGAATAAGGTTAGAAAAAGGAAGGCATGACAATAAAAATGTGTTTTAAGAAGAGACTTAAAAGAAGTGATAGAATTTGCCATCCTGATCTCCTCTGGAAGGCTGTTCCACAGTTTAGGGGCTCAGATGGCAAATGCTTTGTCACCTTTGTTTTTTAATCTTGATTAGGGAACCAATAGGAGAGCTGGATTTGAGGACCTTAGGGCCCATGGAGGTGCATGGTGGATTTAAAGGTCAGAGATACAGCTTGGGGCCAGCCCATTACGTGCCTTAAATCAGAAATCAATCTATAGTCGACTGGGGGCTCTGCATTCATCTCATGGGCAGGATGGCAGCCATAATGCAAGTAATCCCTCTCTCCCTGCTACACATGAGACCTGTTCAAAGGTGCCTGTTGAGCTTAGACCTGTGTCTACAGGGTTTCCACCAGACCAAGGTAGTGGTTTCTCAGGGCCACCACAGAGCACTTTGCTAGTGGAGGGACTCAGCCAAGGGGAGCACTCTTTGACAGGTGGTCTATCACCAACTTGTATTCACAGACAATACATCCATGGTTGGTTGATGCACTGTCCACGAAGGCTATGGGGTCAATGGAGGCTGGACCAGTCATTGGGTCACATAAATGTCGTGGAGCTGCGAGCTGTTCTGGCAGTTCCTGCCGAGACTGAGAGCTCGCCATATAATTATCAGAACAGACTACACAGTAACAACAGCCTATATCAACAGGCAGGAGAGTCTAGGCTGCCCCATCCTATGCAAGCTGGGAACCAAATTGCTGCTGTGGGCTCACCCCCTCTTCTGCTCAATCAGAGCTGTTCATGTGCCGGGGCCACTGAACACAGCAGCTAATATTATGTCCAGAGGGGGCTCAAATCCGGGAGAGTGGAGACTTCATTCTCAGGTGGTAGAGGAGATCTGGCACCACTTTGGCAGGGCAGTCGTCTTGTTCGCTTCCAGAGAGTTGGCACATTGTCAACTCTTATTCTCCCTGAGGAATGACAATCCTCCTCTGGGGTGCGATGCTCTGGTGCACCAATGGACCCAGAGTCTGCTGTATGCCTTCCCTCCTTTCCAGCTGAAACATTCACATGGAAGGGGTGAGGCTGATTTTGGTGGCTTCTCATTAGCCCCACATGCTATGGTTTCTTAAGGGAGCTACTGCGGCAAAGAGACCTGCTGTTGCGATCGGGATCCTGTTCCATCCCTCAGTGCTCAGATATATGGCCTGAGTGCCATCAACTAGGGCGGCCTACTCGTACCATTGTGGGGGTGTTTACCACTTGGTGTGGGACTCACCAGGCAATTCCCTACATCCAGCTGGAAGCAGGGAAGTCTGCAGTTACCCTACTGGGTGGCTGCAATCAAAGGGTATAATCTGACTCTTATGGGGATGGCTGATCATTAATTCCCAAATTCTTTACTGGTGCACACAGGTTTACAGTTCACAGGACTAGACCTTTAGTCATGGGACTTGGATATTGTCCTTGGTGCACTTGGACCCCCCTTTGAGCCCCTTGGGGTTGCTGGTTTAATGTGGCTTTCCCTTAAAACTGCATTTCTGGTAGCCATAACTTACGCCAGGACGATGAATGAACTCCAAGCACTGTCAATTCACAGTGACTGCTGTAGGTTTTCGCCAGATGGGTTGAGTATGCTGCTCCGCCCCTTTCCTGCCTAAGATTCTGTCTTAGTTCCACCTATCTATGTGAGTTGAGATGCGGCCACTCTCTTCTTCTGGAGAAGACCAGGAGATTGAACACTGCCAGTCAGTACTGTGCCCTATCTGGGCTTTGGCAGAGTATATCCAGCACGCATAGCCTAGGCTGTCCCACTGGGTTGTTGTCACAATTTAGCAGTCATATGTGTTCTCAGGTGTGCCTGTCGGACACAGTCAAATCGTGGTGTGGCTACTTCGTGGGCATATGTGCAGCAGCCACATGGTCATCTCAGTCTATGTTTACAAGTTTCTATGATCTAAATGTAGGAGCCAAGCAAGTGCGGGCTGTGACATTTTAATAGTGTGTGACTCATTGGGGTTGTTACGACTTTTCCGCCCGTTATTGTCTCTCTGGTCAGCTTTGCGTCTTGTTGGTTGATCTGAGTGGCCACTCTGTTCCCAGATTTTGGCCTTTAAATATTGCAGGGCTTTTGCTTGTAGCCCTTGAAACACAATAAACTTCCTTACTGTATCTTGAAACCAGGTCCCCAATCGGAACCAAGTTTTGGTGGTCTTAAAGAATTTTCTGGTTTCAGTCATTCAAATGGGATAACTGAAGCAGATAATAACCATAATAAATGAATAAATGCACAAAAATATATGTCCGTATACAAAATGATCTTACAGACTGGATCTTTAACAGATTTTATTTTGATATGATATTAAATATGATATGATATGCAGATCTGGATACATTTCCATAAAATTAGATACCATTAGATCTTTTGGATACAGGTAATTTTTGTCCAGTGACATGTAATCAAAAACAAACAAATGAGATGATGTATGTAGATGTAATCAGGGCAGGATTATAAAACATGGTGCAGATTGGATGAAGTATATAGAAGTACAGTACACAAGAACTTACTGCTTCTTGGCAAAAAATTTGGCACCAAATCATGGACACGACCTCGGACGAAAAACTCAAAATTTTAACTTTTCATTGTGACTTTGTGTACTGTCCAAAGTTGAAGTCAATCCGATCAATCAGCATTAAAAATGATTTCCCCTTCGCAGAGAAACAATGGTTTTAGCCATCACAGTCTTTCTCTATAGTATGTTGGCATCATATGAGCCAGGCTCCAGTGTTTGAAGTGTAACAATGTGTCTAAATAAATCTTTTGAACCAGGGGTACAAAAAGGCAGAGGGTTTAGAAAGGAGTTTAAATACAAAGGCCAACAGTTCAACAGTAATATGGACATGAGCACAGAACAAACACAACTACAACGATTTCTCAACTCTCAAACTTTCAATTCAATTTATTTTTTAGTTAGTTATTGTCACTCTGCTGGAGTGTGGGGGCACATGGCACAAGCCCTAGACACAGCCACCACAAATACTCTCGTATACAGAACTATGATGACAACAGTGGGGCCAAAAAAGGTCACAACAAAGACAAAAGCTCCATGACTTTCTCTCTGCCATGACTCCTTCTTGTCTCATGTTTCCACCAACGTGGACACATGAGTTTGACATCATTGTTTTCCAGTGCTATCAGAAAAACTGGCATAGATACAAATAAATAATAAGCTAGGAGGCATATGATTCAAATTGAATGCACAATTAGGACCGATTCTCAACTGTTTTTGTCCTTGTTCCTGTTAACACCATCACACGTATGAGCAGTGAACCTAAATGGCAGTGGCTCAGGAGGTAGAGCATGTCATTCATTAATCAGAAGGTTGGTGGTTCAATCCCTGGCTCTTCCTTCTGCATGTTGAAGTGGTCTTGAGTAAGATAGCGAACCCCAAATTGCTCTCTATGCTGTGCATCAGTGTGTGTCTTGAGCAAGATACTGATCCCCAAATTGCTCTCAATGCTGTGCATCACTGTGTGAAACTTTCTGTTTATGATGGCTTTCGTCATCACTGTGTGGCATGTAGTGTGCAGCTTTTAGTGGTTGGAAAATAGAAAGCTGCTATATAAGTAAAGTCCATTTTCAGAAATGGTCTTGTGATATACATCCTCTGGCGTGCCAGCATGGACACAGATTATTTCTGAAACAGTGCTAAAATGCTCATCTCAACCAAGATTGTTTTTGTCTTTAAAACCCAATTTATAACAACTGTCATCTGTAGTTTTTTGCAAGGTTTGGTTGAGAAAGCAGGAAGTTTAAATGAAGACTGAGAAGATTTTCTATATAAAGAATGGGTACAAACTGCACATATTGCATTAACTCTTGGTTAAGATCTGACCACAATGTGTGCCAGATTGTGTCTCCAGATGTGTTGTGGCTGATTCCATACCATTCTAATTGCAATATCTTCTGCATTAATTTACATATTGTTTTAACAGTCATTTGTCCTTGTCCAGATAGAATATCCAGGTACAACTCACAACTCACAGAACCAGGGCTTGTAATTTGCTCAGGCGTCCACGAAATCGGAAGAATTCCGCAATTGGTAGGCAAGGCAAATGTATCTGATAATAATATCACAACGTCAAATATTTTTTTTGGTTATGGGAAAGGGGGGAGGAGCAAGATAAGTTAGCTTTTTGATGCAGAACTTTAGTCAGAAAGCTGCCAGAGCTCAGCAGCGTCTTGTCTCCTCTTCTCTCTCTGATTATGGAGACCCTGGAAGAAGCTGAACTCTGCTTTCCACAACTACTCAACACCTCCTGCAGGAAGCCAATGCAGCATCGTCTGGACAGCATATTCCTGTACATCCTGCTGTCTTGCATTTCCTTGCTCACTGTGGCTCTGAACCTGCTGGTCATCATCTCTATCTCCCACTTCAGGCATGAAGATACATTTTTAATCATAACCTAAAATACTATGAAGCACTTAATTTTAGAGGAATTTGGGACAACATTAAGTAACATTAAGGCATGAAAATATACCAATTTGAGTTTTTAACAGTTTACATGTATTTTTACTTACACACTATTACTACTACAATACAACTACTAATGACTTTGCAGCCATCAATGAAAGTATTGATGATATGTATGTTAGAATCCAAGCTGACTGTATACTTTCTCCTCTACTACAGTACAAAACTGGTACTTGTACTGCATCCTTTGTCCTCTCCAGGATTTTTGATGCATGTCCTATCTTTTTAGAAATGTGCTATACTGTATTATGTGGATATAATTAGTTTATTTGACTGTTCATACTATTATAGATTAAATACTTTCAACTTCCCTAACTGCGACACATAATATATTTAGTGATGATATTCTCTTTCTCCAGGCAGCTTCACACCCCCACCAACCTTCTCATCCTCTCGCTGGCTGTCTCAGATTTCCTCGTTGGCCTCCTGCTGATGCCTGTTAAAATCCTCCTTATAGGGGGCTGTTGGTTTTTGGAGAGCTTAATGTGTGGACTATTTTACTATGCCTCTTTTATTCTTACATCTGCCTCAGTAGGAAACATGGTGCTCATATCAGTTGACCGATATGTGGCCATTTGTGACCCTTTGTGTTACCCAACCAAAGTCACTCAGAAAAGAGTTAAAATCTGTATTTGTCTGTGTTGGGCCTGTTCTGTGTTTTATAATGGTGTGATACTGATTGACTTTCTGAAACATCCAAATAGATTTAGTTCCTGCTATGGAGAGTGTGTAGTTGTAATTAACTTTATAACAGGAGCTGTTGATGTCCTCTTGACCTTTTTTGGCCCCATTGGTGCAATCATAGTTCTGTATATGAG
>NW_023339785.1:15402616-15403430 GCF_004916995.1 Morone saxatilis | reverse complement strand
GAAGAAGCTGAACTCTGCTTTCCACAACTACTCAACACCTCCTGCAGGAAGCCAGTGCAGCATCATGACGAAAGCATATTCCTTTACATTCTGCTGTCTTGCATCTCTTTGCTCACTGTGGCTCTGAACCTGCTGGTCATCATCTCTATCTCCCACTTCAGGCATAAATATACATTTACAAGCCTAACCTAAAATACTATCAAGCTCTTAATTTTACAGGAATTTGGGACAATATTGTATTGTATATGGATGTATATGTATTGTTACATTAAGGCATGAAAATGTTCCACTTTGAGTTTTTAACAGTTTACATGTATTTTTACTTGCACAGTATTACTCTTGCTACTACAACTAACAATGACTTTGCAGCCATCGATGAATGTATTGATGATATGAATGTTGGAATCCAAGCTGACTGCATACTCAAACATTTCCCCTTTACTACAGTACAAAACTGATACTTGTACTGCATCCTTTGTCCTCTCCAGGATTTTTGATTCATGTCCGAGCTATTTAAAAATGTGCTATACTGTATTATGTGGACATAATTTGTTTATATGACCAGTCATACTATTACAGATAAAATATTTTTATGACTTCCCTAATTGCTACATATAATAATATATTTAGTGATGATATTCTCTTTCTGCAGGCAGCTTCACACCCCCACCAACCTCCTCATCCTCTCGCTGGCTGTCTCTGATTTCCTCGTTGGCCTCCTGCTGATGCCTGTTAAAATCCTACTGTTAGGCGGCTGCTGGTTTTTGGGGAGCTTTATATGTATAATATATTACTATGCCTCTTTTATCCTTAC
>NW_023339785.1:15395195-15402591 GCF_004916995.1 Morone saxatilis | reverse complement strand
GTGAAAGCAGATACACAGATAAATGCTGACATTTCCTGTACTGGCTGTCATTTCGCTCATATTTCACAGAAAAGGAGAAAAAACAGAAAATGATGGTATTGCTAATGAAGCGCCCTAAATCAGATCAAATGAAATGATAGCTCCCAGCATTATGAAAATTAACATAGATGGAACCATTTCCATCATATATATACTAGATAAAGCATTGCCCACCATACACAACCCATCTCGCCGCTTCACGTACCTCAAATTACAGCATACATGTGTATATTCATGAGTGTGAGTTTGTCACTTTTATCCAAATCTTTGCTTTAAAGGTGAGCTGGCATCTACTCTCAATTAATAGTCTCCATCTAAAAAGGCCTCACATTTGTTTTAGTCATTTATGGTCATTATATTATTGGCCATTTTTTTTTTTTTAGTCTCCTTATTCTTAAGTTTTTTTATGGTTTATTTATTTAAATAAAACTTCCTGGATGAGGAGAGCTGGTCTGCAAGTGTGTTGTAGAGAGCTGAACAATTCTAGTGACAATGAATTTTTATAGGCAGAGAGACATTCCGTGGATCAGAATATGTTGTACCATTTTATTTACTGGGACATAACCAAACACCTCCTCTGACAAACTCCACATACGGCCAAGCGCGTAGATAGATTCCAGTGGCGACGACTGGAAATTCAGCTCACCAAAAGTATTAGTCCACCAAACAGCTCAAGGCACAAACTCTTCCATCCCTGGCAGTCCAAGAATACCCCAGAGACACCTGATCACCAAACATGCTCTCCAGTATAAGGAAAGGTAAACGAGGACAATGCTCAATGTCTGATCGATCAATGCTAGACCTGTATATGACACTTATGCCGCTCTCACTTCGTCGCTCTACCACTTTCGCTAGCCTTTTTAACGTTCCATTTTGAATACAGAAGACAAAATTTGCTGTGCATTTACTGTTTGCACCCTGTTTGCATTTAGTTTGCGTTTCTCCCATAATCTTGCATCTTAGAGTACTCTCTGCACTTTAATGCTGGTGGAACATGCAGTTCTAGTAGATTAGAAATGAGACCAAAGTATACCAAACTTCATTCCCATACTTCCCTTAATTTGTATCATTCTCTATTTTTACTTTAAGTTATGTGGTTTTTACAATTTTGTTTTTAAATATGTATAGTATTTTTAGGTGAAGTTATAGCTATACTATTTGTGAATGCCTAATGCTCGCTGATACTATTGCATTTTATGGTCCCATTAAAATATAACTCATTATCTACATGAATCCTTACTCTTCACCTAGTACTCAAAACTGTATTCTTACCTTTCTCGTTCTGTGTCCCCGTTCTGAATCGTCCTCGCTCCGTACGCAGATGCACCACTCTTCTGTTATATCATTCGTGGCTTTCCGCATTCGACTGGATCTGCCATATCGCAGCTTGTCTGAGTCCTATCGTATCCTGTTTACTCCTTAAACCAAAACCAAAAACAAACACTTCATCATGGAACCCAACCATCGCTGCTATCTGGGTCGAGGTACTTAGTTCTTGTGATTATAAATTCCCCTGGTTAGCCAAGTTAAGCAAGTGGATTGTGCAATCCAATCAACATGTTACTCAGGTGAGCTCAAATTCCACACACTCCTACACACACTGGACGTTAAATCCATGAAGAGTCTTCATGCCTGAACTGTCTACTGCAAACATCACTACCATCAACCATGACCAGTACAAAGTTTGAAACCAGATTCTTAAAAATATTATTAATAATTGATATAAATTTATTTTGTCACTCGGCTATCATAGTTCACCAATCAAGCGATATGCAGTGATTAAGTACCATAAAAGGTTCTAATAGTGATTAGTGTATCTCAATTTTGATGCTTAATATGGACCCGGTTGATTGACATAACATGTCCACTATCTATAGTACGACATGGTACAAATTCACATATTGCACTCTAACTTTCTGGAGTGAGACCTACTGCAATACCGGTGTGAGCCAGATTTACATCCTCCAAGATATGATGGGTCTGAACGCCGTCCCATCCTTTACCAACCTTGTATATAAATCATTTCCCCCTTCGCTCACAATATAATATCTACGTACCAAACTTATTCATAGAACACACCATTCTAAGTTCGGGCTTGAGATGTCCTTCATGCACAATGGCTACCAAGACTGCTCCCATCATACTAATCTCAGCAGTTGGGTAACAGCAATGGCTAAATGATTCCTTAGGAAATTTCCTTTCATTTACATCACAGAATCAACACATTGTGGTACTCATAGGTTACATGGGCGGACCACCAAACGGGGGGAGGGGCAAATAAGTCAGCTTTCAATGACTGCCAGACCCTTCAGGAAAATCTGCCAAGGCTCAGTCAGATGTCTCGTCATCTCCTCTCCTTTGATCACTTCTTTTCAGAGACCTGGAAGAACTGAACTATGATTACCAACAAAACTACTCATAACCTCACCTCCAAAAATGCGTTGAAATGCCACTCGCAAAGCCCCATGATAGAAACACTCATATTTCATATTACATCCTGCTGATCTTGCCCTCTCATTTCTGATCAATAGTGCTCTGACTTGTAGATCGTACACATACACATCATCAACTATTCCTATCTCCCATCTCTCAGGCATAAAAGATATACACTATAATAGAATACCCTAAATATATAAAATATAAATCGTCAACGCTCTTGAATAGAGTAGAAAAAAGGTGACAATATGTATTCATGTTGCCATGGAACAAATAAATAAAAATCCATTTTATATGTTTTTTAAATAAACCCAATTACAGAAACATAATTTGTCTCATCTCATAGATTTAAATACTTCTGCCTTATGAGTCAATAACTCTGGTACTACAAATTGAGACTCAATGCAAGCCCATTCACAGGCGAACAAATTGCAATATTCTACTGAAAATGTGTGATATGTCTGAAACTTTCCTCACCATGTACCTATATCTATACCAGGTCACTAAGAGTTACAGTAAATATCCAAAAATGTACATCCATTACACAACTTACATCTGTTAATTTTCCCAGGGGAATTCTCTTGACCATATATAAAATAATTCATACCTTAATCCTTGCTCATTCACCATGCCTATTACTCGTGCTGACATCTTAGTTTATTTGACTGCTCCCTCCCCACTTCATAACATGTTCAGAATTCATACAATTAGATTACACTATAAACAACATCTTCACCAAACCATTGTTTAGTGACAATTCTATTCATAATTCTTCTCAAGGCATGCTGCAACCCCCTCACAAACCTTCCCTCCTCTACTTGGCTGCATACTGACCTCTCCACTCTGTAGCCTATGTTGACCGCCACTTCATATACATCTTATAATCGGGGTTGATAGGGTTATTTGGGAAGTTCGCAATATGAATTTTTTATCATATGCTCATCTTACTCACATACACAATTACAATCTGCCACACTCAGTCTAGAAACAATAGGGTGCTCATATCAGTTGACCGATAATCGTTGTGGCCATTTGTGACCCTTTGTGTTACCCAACCAAAGTCACTCGGAAAAGAGTTAAAATCTGTATTTGTCTGTGTTGGGCCTGTTCTGTGCTCTACAATGGTGTGATACTGATTGACTTCCTTAAACATCCAAATAAATTTAATTCCTGCTATGGAGAATGTGTACTTGTAATTAACTTCATAACAGGAGCTGTTGATGTCCTGTTGACCTTTGTTGGCCCCATTGCTGCAATCATAGTTCTGTATATGAGAGTATTTGTGGTGGCTGTGTCTCAGGCTCGAGTCATGAGGTCTCATATTGCACACTGTTACACTCAAGGGTTCAGTCAATGTAACCGCTAAGAAGTCTGAGAGAAAAGCAGCCAGAACTCTTGGTGTTGTTGTGGTTGTGTTTCTAATATGTTTCTGTCCTTACTTTGTCCCATCTCTTGTGGGCCAGGACACGTCAACCACTGTGGTATTTTCAATATTTGGGGTCTGGCTACTTTATTGTAACTCCTTTTTTAATCCAATGGTCTATGCTTTTTTCTACCCCTGGTTCAGGAGATCTATGAAACTCATTGTTACATTTCAGATACTGCAGCCTGACTCCTGTGATGCCAACATCCTGTGCCCAGATTGTAAAATATGATAGAATCAACTTGGACTGATAATTTATAAGTTATGATATTTTTTTCACTGATGTTACGATTGCTATGTTTCACAAAGAGTGAAAGAGTGGGATGATCATTTTTACATCACAATTTTTATTTTTACTGAAAAATATTAAAATCCTCACGATGTGATATTTGTTGGCTTCGAAATAAACATGTTTTCTACAATCTGGAAGATTTGTATATGACCTTTATTAAAACACTTTCAGCTAAGTTAAAGGACCCATGTATTCTTTTTATATTTTCCTTGTAATTGACCTCACAATTAATTCTTATTAAAATACATCCTTTATTTGTTTAAAAGGGAATTATTGCTTGTTACATATACTGACTATAATTTGCATCAACAGCATAATTAATGGATTTATGTTTAATTTCTATGTACTGTTATGCTTGTATTGCAGAAACCATATCAAACTCAAACTTTGAGTCTGTGTGTTATCATTGCTCCCCAGGGTGAAATAGGAATACATCTCCACTGCCTCCCCTGAATAATTCTTTCTATGGTCCTTCGAGCCAGATACTTAGTCCACCTTGGTGACCAATCAAAACGAGCAGAGGCAATGCACTGCAGTTGCAGACAGCACCACTCCAGACGTCAAATTCCATCCCATCTTTTTCCTATCAAGTGACACTACCACAATCCTTACTGACACCTGGTACCACCATAGCCACCCTCAAAAGGGGCCAGGGGGACAGCAAAATAGCTGATGAAGCCACACAGCTGGCTCATAGAGGGCTGGCCGAGCCTCCCTCTGCTACAGTGCAGCTATCACCAAGGCAGCATAAGGATGATGCCATAAGTCATGGAGCATATGGAGGTGATAAGCATGATTGAGGTGGACAGACTCAGCAGTCATCTGGAGGATATTCAATGGCTTTACCGTCGTAGAAGTCCCCTGGCGGTCATGAAGAGGAGCTGGTGGGAGATGACGAGTCAGATAAGGACTCAATGGCTTCACACCATAGACAATAAAAACATATGCACACTGGATTCATACAGCATCTCCCCTTATATGTCAAGCTCCACTTAACTGCGCTGCCTGGTCCTTATCATGGCAACCACAGCCCATGGCTTTTACAACCACAACCTGTACTTTGCCGTCCTCACTGCCACACCTAATTACATCCTCACAGTTGCCATCTACGATACTAGGTCAGGCTACCCTGCACCTTGGCAAGATCACGGCCAGGCCAGTGTCCAGAGCATCGGTGCCACTGATACACCAATCATCATCCTCCTATAATCCTGTTCAGCTGACATACCAAGCTGCGCCTGCAGCCTCCCTGTACCAAGCCCCGGTCCAGATGCAATACCAGTTGCCAGATACGGGGATTCCACAACTAGCCCAACCTCCCGCCCCTGTTCTGTCACCACAACGACCTCTACCTGTACAGCCTGCTTTCCAGCGTCTGTGTATGCAGATTATGCCAATCAAAGTGCTTCTGTGCAGTCGTTGTACTCACCTCTGCTCATACAGTATGCTTACAAATGTTAGGAGTCACCATCTCAATACCCATCTGGGCATCCTGTTTACCAGGCTCCAAGCAGTCACTGCTGCATAAGGGTATCAGCCTCCTTATACCATGCCTAGACGGCCCGCATATCAGCTGCACAATAAGTACTGTGCACTGATAGAACGCCTGGTCTTAGAATAAGCATGACATACAGCCCAGGCTTGCCGCAGCTATACTCAACATAAAGCCAGCTTTTTAAAGGTTTCGCTCAAGGGTTCACTGGGAATGGAACTGACTTGCAATGGGCATGTTTTGTTGAGCATCTGAAGGTTTAGGGGCAGGTTACAGACATATAGTCTTAACTCCTACAACTTGCATGATCTTATACAATGGTTGAAGTCTAAAGCTGAAGCACAACAGTTGTCTGCAATATGGAGCACTGTGTAGCCAATATATAAACTGTTGATTGATAGAGAGATGACGAAGCTTAGCGTCTTGCTCATGCTTGTTTATTTCTGACACATTTACAAACAATTTCCAGTCACATTTTCAAGCTTTCTGATTTAAGTGCATGTTAAATTCATAACAAAATATTTTACAAATTAAACAAGAAATGTTGTAACTAAACTACAATAAATGATATAAAACATTTTGTCTAAATTAAAACAAGTTTACATGAATTCAAAATAAAGGTAACATATTACAAATAAACAAAAATTGGCTTATCGTGAAAGATTTTTGTGTTTGTGTTTTGGTCTTATGTTTAAGTGGCCCTAAGGGAAAAAGGTGATGTTTTGGTGTATGTGTGTATTAAACAGTGTGTAGGATTTAGTGGCATTTAGTGGTGTAGTTACAGATTGCAACCATTTGAAGACCACTGAGGCTTCCAAAGGTGCAGGAATCAGCTACAGTGGCTGTGCATTTTGTAAAATGAAATGAAATGCCCCTATCTAGTGCTAGTGTTTGGTTTCTCTCACCTGGACTACTGTAGAAACATGTTGGTTAAAGATGGTGGCCTTCGTGGAGGGAACTCTCCTATAGTTAAAAACGGCTCATTCCAAGGTAACAAAAATACAACAATTCATATATTCAGGTTATTATACACGAATGAAAACATAACTATGAATATTATATTCCTTTTCTGCCAATACATCCTCCTAAATGTTACACACCAGACCTTCAAGTGACATTGTGCAAAAAAACATTTTTTGGGTGAGTTAAAAATATAAAGTTGTCTTATATGTCACGTGTTTACAACAAAAGGTGTTTATCTGATTAAATTCCTATACCCACTTCTCTCAGGCACCACTACACCACTGGATGTGACCATGCAAATGGACGGTAAAGTCACCAGCACTTGAACGCACCACGGGTTTCCCAGTAGAAACGCCCTGTTGGGTGGGTACTGACAAAGCGTCCCAACTCCAGCAGAAGACACAAGAAAAAACAGAATATATTATCTGCAGTACACAACTCTGTGTCTCAATATCGTGCAGTATCTTTAGTAAAGTAATCGATAAAACAAATCATGCGCTCAGCTGATCAACCACGGTACACACGGGACTCCGGTTTGTGTTTCCAACCACGGCACGTTATGATGCTACTGTTGCTGTTGCTGGGTGCTTGTTGTTGTGTGGGTGAGTAAGAAGAAAATAAAAACTAATATGAGTCCTTCTTTAGCGAGACTGCATGAAGGTTTATGCTGTTTCCCAGAGTATGAAGACTCAGTAATATGATGCTGTACTGACAAATTAGTTTTGAGGCATTTATACTTTCAGTTTTATCT
>NW_023339785.1:15394694-15395150 GCF_004916995.1 Morone saxatilis | reverse complement strand
ATCTCAGATCGAAAGATTGTTTACCTTTTTTCTTCTCTATATTTATTTTTACGGATCTTACAGATGCTATAACATCTGTGGTTAAATGAATGTCCATACCGGAAGCCAGTTTCCGTGGCTGAGTTGTGCAAAACTGTGTGCTTTGGTTTATGTAAGGTCGTCATGTAATTAATAATGATGCATTTGTAATGTTGTGGTTTCATTCTTCTCGTCCCTATGCACCTCAGTCGAACTTTTATCTATCAGACTATAGTGACAGACCACTAACTCCCACTGAAGGTACCCAGGATGGTGACACAGACCCACAGGAAGTGAAATGACTGATTGGCTCCATGTGCAAGATTTATTTGCAAAAAAACAGGATACAAGCAAAACCGAGTTGTCCCAGGAAACAACTAACTAGAACAAAGAAAATCACTCTATTATATGCCTCTTTCCCAAGGGTGTCTATTGGTG
>NW_023339785.1:15394487-15394626 GCF_004916995.1 Morone saxatilis | reverse complement strand
GTCATAACACATCTGATGCCCTACTCTCCCTAAGAAAGGTCTTGTGCTTTAGCTCATGGCACAATGAATAACAACTCTCCTAACTAGTGTGAGACAACCAGAGTGTGAATACATGAGGATGAACATAAAATATTATACT
>NW_023339785.1:15389754-15394387 GCF_004916995.1 Morone saxatilis | reverse complement strand
TGTAAATGTGTCAGAAATAAACAACCTCTGGCATGAGCAAGACGCTCAAAACTTTTGTCATCTCTCTATCAACCCATAGTTTATATATTGGCTACACAGCCTGTGTAACCGTTGCTGCTGGTCCAGATTTCCCCCTCGGTCTGGTGCTTCTAGATCCTCTAAAATGTTACACACTGGCCCTTTAAAGCAATAGTTAGGTGCACCACCACCCCATTGAAGTCAAAGTTTGAATCAACAGTTTGTTCATACATTCTTCCTCCCTGTTGCTTACCGGGCTTTAACTCCACCAGCACCGTCTGGGCCAGGTCGCCTTGCAGGTCACTGAACTCAAAGGTGTCAGCATCTCTGCTTTCCACAGGATAAATCTCTGTGTCATCACGCACGACCCAAATTCTCCCTCTAAAAGGCCTTGAGATCCAGTCATCTTTTGTGTACAGATTGCCTTCTTTCATTAATGTTATGGGGTCCATTTCCCCCTGAGGGATAAAAGTAACAGTCCACAAGGTAGCAGTGGGAGGACTGGTGATGAGGATCCGCTCCTTTGTTATACACTTACATTTTAGTCAGTAGAAGAAGAAAAATCTTCCCTATAAGTGAGAAGACTTTGTTGACTTCAATAAAATGGAAAAGCCAAAGTAAATTGTAAAATTGTGTCACTGAGATGTGTTTCTCAGTGTGCATTTCACAGACACCAAGTAACACGATTCATATTGAAATGTAACAATTGTTTAAGTCTTGCAGGTTTGTTATTTTTTTAGTTGTATAAACACCTGATGTGAAACTAGAAATTGGTTCAAACTGGTCCTGACTCTTAACTGTTGTGATTATTGGTAATACCTCATACAATAAGGTCAGTGCTGGAAGAAGTAATAGGCTGCAATATAAAAAAACTTCATTACATTGAAAAAGTAGGTAAAAGTATGTAAAAAATGATTTTATTAGATTATTATCACTGATGCATATTTAGCACTTTATTGTTGTAGGTTGTTGAGATGAAGCTAATTTTAACTGGCTTATTATTATTGTTATTATTATTATTATTATTATTATCCACCAATGCACCAAGACAAATTCCTTTGTACGTGTAGAAACTTACTTGGCAATAAACCCAATTCTGATTCTCATTCTCATTCTGATGTATCCTTCTCAGGTGTGGTTTTTTTTATAACCATTCAAGGTAAATATTGCAGGTAATTTCTGTAATTTGAGTGAAGTGACCCTTCAATACTTTAATTAAATAGAAATAGCCATTATGCTTTTTCTGAGACCACCAACCACCACACTAATTAAGTTATTTAACAAAGGCTATGAAAGCTGTAGAGCAGAGGGAATATCTTACTGTGTATGAGAGAGGGAGATTTCTGTCACACTAGAGGGGAGAAAAGTACTTATAATGAGAGCTCAGTGCGAACTCTGGTTCAAAACTATGCTGCACCTAAGCCAACAAGACCCTGAGGAAAGGTAAATGAAAAAAATGAACATTTGAAAAATTCAAATATTCAAATCAAATATTTGCTTTCATTTTGTTGATAAGCTGCTTGTTTTTATGTCTTACTATTACAACAAACACACACTTTTTATTTGCTCTATTTTTATGGAACTCCATTGTAGGTTCTGGGTAAGTATGTGAGCATTTTCAACTATTTTAGCACTGTATTAACTGACTGTACACATTGTGGAAAGACATTAGCACTAGTTGGCAGTATACTGTGACTTAGTATTCCAGCTCACCTAGGCCTGCCTGGCCTGGTCTTGTTTAGATTCAGTGCAGTGGTAGTTTTCTTCTACAAACTAAGGAGGGGGATGTCAGCAAGATATCCTAAAGTATCTTGAAGGTCTTGTGCATTATCAGATTCTCTTTATACTGCAAAAACTGTATTAGTGTTACTGCCTCTCTATCTCAAAGTCATGGGCTAAATTTCAGTAGGAATATAATATTCATAGGTATGTTTTCATTAGTGTATAATAACCTTAAAATAAGAATTTTTGTTTTCTTAGAATGAGCTGTTTTATGTACAAAGATAAGATATTCCTTTATTTGTCCCACAATGGGGAAATTCCGAAGGGAGCCTCCTCTCTGGGATCACTACTTTCCACATTGACTTGTGGAATCGTCCAATACATAATAACATAATCCAAGAATACTATGTAGGATTTTCTCTGTTACTGCACCTTTTTGTAATTTAAGATGAACAAACAGTATTTTTACATATAAGCTTTTACGCAGACACCACTTCATTTTGAAGTTTTGTACTTCCTTTTAAAATTTTATCTTTTTTAGTCTTCCGAGTGGAAGCCTCTGTATTAGCAGTTTTCCAGTTCTTGTCCTGTGCTGAGTCTTAACTAACTCCCATCCACACATTTTGAGAGGCTCAGCTTTTCACAGAAAACAAGAGTTGTTTGCAAAAGAAAATATTAATGTAGTGAAGAGGGATGTGGAGAAGCCAGGGAAATGCATATTTGTATTATTACCTGTGACTGTTTGACTGTGTGAGGCCTAGAAAAGATTATTTTTGTGAGGCATGAATGCTCATTTCTACCCCCACCCTTACCCCTTTTTCTTTCCTTCTGCACAATAGCCTGAATCACATCTGGACTCCCTCGGCTGTATTGTCAGGGTCTGTTTCTGGTTATACAGCATTTTGTGGTCATGTGAACAAATGATGTAAACCATTGCTAATTCATAATAGATAATACAAGCTTCTAATGGGAGTGAATGCAAATGGTACTATTCTTTCAAGAAACAGAAAGAGCCGGCTTTTCCTTTTATTGGTACTGTATGATCGTTCATTTCCAACAGAAGTTATGGAGTCATACTTGCTCACAGGAATCAGCCCCCTTTTACAAAATAGTCACCGTTTGATGACCTTGGTCCAGATATGAATCTTTGTACCCAACACTTGTCACACTAAGGTTTTTGCAGATGTGCATGACTGCTTTTTCTATTTACAGCCATGTAGCCTGTGAGCAATAGAAGTTTTAGTAACATGTTACTTAGCAGCTATATCAGTGCATAGATTAAACCCCCCAGGTAGAGTGCTGGGCTTTGAAGCTGATTTGAAATAGTGGGATGGGAGGAGCTTGCAACCCAAAATGCTGCTATTTTTGGCACACACCCTTACAACGGGCACACTGCGTCAAGTATAAACAAGGGTCAACAACCATGATTTCCCCCTATGTTAGACAACCATTAAGGGACACTCCTCTGCAGCAGAGGCAAATGTAAGAAGTCCTCACCGTTAAGATGTGCTTTCAAATGCTTTTGCTTTTGCAAATCTATAAATGTTCTTTCTTGCTCTTGCTTTCATATGCTACTGCTGCTTTTGTGTCCATCGTATAGCCTAAATATATGGGTCTGTGGTTATTCAAATAGAAAGAGCTTGGAAGGAGCTTGTAAGAAAGTTAAAAGCAATAAGCCTTTTTTTCATGGCTGTCAAGACTGCCACTGTCTGATAAAGCTTTTAAATAGATTAAAGGACCACATAGTATTTTTTCATGTTTTACTACATCTACTTCTAATTTAAATTAATTCTGACCATTTTTCAAAGCACAAGATGAGGAAGAATGTCCTTCTGCACAGGGGCGGGGGGAGAATTGGCGAATTTATCTAATAGGGTACAGGGGGACTGTCTTTATTTTTAAATGGGCCACTTTTAAAAGAACAATAGGTGAGAAAGTCAGAGGGCGCAGAGTCACTACTGCCAACACCTGGTGGTCACACACAAGGGGCTAGCCCTTCTCACCACCAGTCATGCCATCTTTTGCCCTGACAGCAGACTGACCTGGAAGCAACTTGGAAACTTTCTTGCAAACCAGAGGGAGATGGTGATTTAGGAGAGCTCCACACTCCGGAAATGTTGAATGAGCTCAGCCACTAGTCACTGAAGAAGCTGTAAGGGGAGATTTGAACCTCTGTATCTAATATATTATTCTACTGCCTTGGGCAGATGAACATGAACATCAGCGAACATGATCTGTGCCTTTAGGCAACTATCAGGAGCTGCAAAAATCCTGAAGGCTGGCATTGACAGTGGATCTGTAAGGTGCTGGGTGTCAAATGTTGAAGGTTTACTGCAAAACTTGGAGGAGGTGGAGGAAAGAATTTAATTTTTAAAATATATTTATAAACATTGTAACTGCTCTACTCCTAAAGCAAGAATATGTATTTCATTAATGTTAAAGTCAAACTTATCACTACAACAGTAGATATTTTTTAAATGTTTCGCCATGCTAGTGATGTAGCTATAGGGATGGAAATGTTGGTTGGTCTTTTGTTCCGGGACTGTCCTCCCAAGAGATCGACAGCATCAGCTATTTCAGCCAGTCCCTGTACGTTCAAATGGAAAAACCCTCCTATAGGCATATTAATTGTGACAAGAAAAAAGAAGTCAGGAGAGGTTAGGGATGAATGGATGGGACAGAGACAGAGACAAAGGTGCACAGCAACAACAGTAGCAACAATTAGTGACTGATGATGATGAACATGAAGAAGATGATGACGACGACAACAATGATGGGGGACAATGAGCAGTGATTATAGTAATAGAATCTGTAGTAATAACAACAATAATAATAATAATAATAATAATAATAATAATAATAATAATAATAATAATAATTATATTATTATTAT
>NW_023339785.1:15382728-15389654 GCF_004916995.1 Morone saxatilis | reverse complement strand
GCAGGAGGTGTTGAGTAGTTGTGGAAAGCAGAGTTCAGCTCCTTCCAGGGTCTCCATAATCAGAGAGAGAAGAGGAGACTGAAGAGGCTGCTGAGCTCTTGCAGCTTCTGAATGCAGTTTTGCATCATAAAGCTGACTTATCTTGCGCATACCCCTTTCCTCCCATAACCAAAAAAAATTTATTTGATTCTGTGATGTAATGATAAAATACATTTTCCTTGCCTGCCAACTGCTGAATTCTTCCAATTTCACAACACCTGAGCAAATGAAATGTCCTGGTTTTGTCAGTTGGGAGTTGTACCTATATATTCTATTCCAATATAAAAAAAAATGTCATGCTGTTGTCAATACACCACATTTACATGTCCTAATATCAGGGCAATTAAATAATACATAAAGAAAATCAATGTATGTTTACAGAATACAAAATCGCTATACATTTGTCTGTATCAGACAACCTTATTCTTTCATTCTTTATTTGCTTTTGATTGCATCATATCAAATCAAAATGAAAATAAATCTCTCACAGATCCAGATTGTAAGCTTCTGGATACAGACAGTATCTGTCTGTAAAACCACCAAAATTTGGTTCCAATTGGGGACCTGGTTTCAAGATACAGTAAGGAAATTTATTGTGTTTCAAGGGCCACACAAAAACCCCCCGCAAGATGCAAAGGCCAAAAGAATAGAGTGGCCACTCAGATCAACCAAATTGCAAAGCTGAGCAGGGAGACAATAACTGGCCGAACAGACATCTCCCAATAAGTCACTATGAATATAGCAATGTCCACCACGTACCTCCAGGGGCGTGGATCAGACAATTCCTGCTCTTCTGCTACCCAAGTCCCTACAAAAACCTTGAACTGATTCAGATTGTAACCACATAAGGACAGTGGTCAAGTTGGTCCACATAGTAATAATTAGTGAACTCCAAGCGTGGTATAGACAGTTGACATTCGGGGCCACCCAGGATTGTGCCATGACAAAGGTGGTCAATGGGTATATATCAACCAGGAAAGGTGAGGCTGCTGAGATTGGAAAAGGTCAACTGGGAGGTTTGGGTCATCCTAATTCCTCTGCTTGCCCCAGAGCTTCTGCACGATCACCTTTGATTGAGTTGTGAAGGGAATTAGCAATCCCATACTGGCTAACTAGGACTTTATATATGTTTCTTATGGTTGGGATGTGTTGTTCTTGAGGTTTTTGCTGGTAGCCCAGCATGTCTGTGGGACAGTGCCACCTTAAACCTAGAGCTAGTTCCTCTGGGTCAGTGTGGTCTTCAGTGAGCTACAACTCGATGTTCGCAGAATGTGCAGCTGTTGGGAGATGCTCCACAACCAAATTGCCGGATCTAAAACCTACCGGCAGCCAGAAGGTCCCGCATTTTGTCAATGAGATGTTGCACAGACTGAGCTGTTGTCAGACTGCTCAACCGACTGTGGTATGTCCTCATTTCCAGATTGGTTGTCCCCCACATGCTTTTGGACAGCAAAGGTTGCACAGCATGCGCTGCAAGTGGTGCCAAATGGTAAAACCTGCCATTTGTAGATGTCTGGCGGGTCTTCTCTCCTCATGTTCCTCCATATAAATCACAGTAAGGGACTGTCCTCTAGTTGCCTGACCTGGTGGAACATGGCCTTAATGTCGCCACTGACATTCAATGGCTTTTCCATCGTAGAAGCCCCTTGACAGTTGATTAGAGTCATGAAGAGGAGCTAGTGGCAGGAGGTGCACCAGGTTGTCATCTGATCTTCCCAGGGGAGGGAAAGGAGATGAATTATATGACTCCTTGGTTTTAGCAAAAAATAAGTCTAGAATTTTAATGTCTCTTGTGTACCATGTAACATATTGAGTGAATGTGGGCATAATGGAGGACAGGGAGGCATGATTAAAATCACCAGAAATAAGAAAGAGTGCATGAAAATGTCAGCAGCCTGCTTGTGACTGAGTGAATGACATCACTGTTATGGTCAGTATCATATTCCAGTAGTTCCTAGTTTTTCTACGTTTTCCCCTCCCTGGTGTTCCTGTATGTCTCTCTATCTGTGTGTGGGGGACTCCTGAGGATCTGATTACCAGCTCACCTGTCTGACTGCTCAAACCTGCCAGCCATCAACTCATCAGTCCTGCAGTATAGCAACCCTTCTTCATCCACTCTCTCCGCCAGATCGTTGTTTCAGTCTGTTTGGTAGCAAGTCTCTCGGCCATCTAGTGAAATTTAGGATACGTTTTTTCCCCACCAATTCTCCAGCCTAGACATCTATCTACCCTACTCTGGAGATCTAGGTTAATGCAACACTTTCTTTCTCCAATGCTCACTAGTGTTTCGGCAGCAGCCATCTGCTTTTCGTAATGACAGTGCCATGATAACCTTCATATTATGTCTTCTTAGGGGGCATACATTAAAATGGGCTACTAGTGTGTGATAATCAGCCTGCAGTTAGTTAATCACTTGACAATTTAATTGCACAAATGAGGAAAGTTTTTGATCAGCCTGTTCAGGGAAGGTAGTCGCCTTTTTTCCCGCTAGTAGTCTCTCGAGGCCCCACAGCTTAGCTGAGTTTTCTATTGACTGGCTGCAGTTTCAGGGTGGAATGATGAGGCACTTCAGAGTGTACTATATAAAAGGGCTCAGTGATCAGGTAAGAGATGAGTTGGCTGGCAGACATGAGACCAGTAACCTAGACTCATTAATTTTTCTAGCCATAAGACTAGATAATTGGTTCTGTGAGAGGTGCAGGGATAATCTTTGTCTCTCTCAGCTTTTGTGGATTCTGGTGCAGATGAGAAGTTTATGGACCAGGATTTTGCTCTCCAGGCAGGCATTGAGGTGATTCCACTCAGTTCCCTCCTGACAGCTAATGCTCTTGATGTAAGACTTTTGGTTTATGTGACCCACCAAACCACTCCTGGAGAACAAGTTGTTTATTAAGGTGGAGAAGTGTGAGTTCCACACCAGCTCAGTGAGTTTTCTGGGCTTCATTGTTGAGAGTGGGTAGGTGAGGACAGATCATGAGAAGGTCAAGAGAGTAGCAGAGTGGCCAAGACCTACTAACCTGAAAGAACTACAATGGTTTCTTGGTTTCGCAAACTTTTACCGTTGTTTCATCAGAGACTACAGTCGGGTTGCTGTACCACTCAGCTCCTAGTTCATCATGTGTTCCACCTGCATTGGATCCCTTTGGACATTCTGACCATGGCCCTTAATTCATCTCTCAAGTTTGAGAATCCTTGGTGAGTCTCTTCTCTTTAAATCTTTTAAATCTCCAGACCAATGCACAACAAAACAAGTTAATCAGGACCTGGAAGCTACCCTCCGTTGCATCACAACCCATCTTCTTGGAGCACACAACTTGCCTAGGTGGAATATTCCCACAACTCTCATCAGCGCAGCCACTGGTATGTCCCCTTTTCAGTGTTCATTGGGCTGTCAGCCCTCTCTGCTCTCTGTTCAGGAGGAGAAGATTGCAGTTTTTTCTGTCCAGGCTTACCTTCGTCGCTGTCAGAAGATCTGAAGAGATTCCCGTTCTGCCCTGCTTCACTCCGCAGACTGCAACTGACAAATCATTAATCGTCACTGGACTGGACTACATTGGTCCCTTTCAAATTGAAATCATTAATTACCCCTTAGTTATCAAACTCAAGCTTCCTGGTTCAATGAGAATACATCCCACGTTTCATGTATCGCAACTAAAACCTGTATCCATCAGTGCTCTGACCTGCACTTCAGCCAGCTTGCCTGCTCCTGCTGCTCAGGCACACTACCCAGATCACAGCCATTATTTTTTCACCACCAGAGCCAGAGCTTCACATCACCATCTCATCAGCCATGAACTAGTTTTACAATAAACACAACAGTCACAGGCCATGTCAGCATTTGCAGATGAGGGAATATACACAGCCATCACTATGGCATGCGATAATTCCCTTGGTAGGTAGAAAGGCCTCATGCTAATGGCTAACAGCTCCATGTCCTTTGTGCAGAGTTGTTCTTAAATAGTGATGTGCCCAGAATTGCACCATCTATCATTGACAAACACCACTAGCCCCCTCCTTTCTCCTTACCACTCTCATTGGTCCTGGTTATAAAATTTATAAAATAGTTAATTTTGTGCAAATGTTCTATAAATAAAGAAAATGGCATGAAAAGGTCTGGTTTCTTGTTAATTAATGTAAATTTTAGTAGAAAGTATTCAACATTAACCAGCACTTTCAGTTTGGTTTGGTAGGTGTCAATGTCCATCCAATATGTCACTGTTGATTCAAGGGTTGAACAATTAATTGAAATATTATCAAGATCACAATATATTGCAGAGGAGGGGGGCTCTGTATTTATGTGCATGACAACTGGTGTAACAACGGGACAATTATAGACAGACACTGTTCCCCAGACGTCGAGTACATGTCTGTAAGATGCCGGCCTTTTTTTCTGCCGAGAGAGCTAACTGTTGTGATCGTTACGGCTGTGTATATTCCACCCGACGCCAGTGTAAACACAGCGCTCTCTCTCCTGCTGAACACCATAAACGAACAGCAGCGGGCCCACCCCAACGGTGTTCACATAATTGCAGGGGACAAGGCCAACCTGAAGACTGTACTCCCGAAGTTCTACCAGCATGTCAAGTGTTCTACAAGGGGGGAGAACACTCTGGATCATGTTTACACAACATTAAGCACGCGTACAGAGCCATACCCCTCCCCCACCTCGGCCAGTCAGACCATCTTTCCCTCCTGCTTTCCCCAGCCTACACCCCCCTCAGACGCAGGGCCAGGCCCACCACAAAGACTCTTACAACCTGGCCTGAGAACGCACTCTTCAAATTACAAGACTGCTTCAACAGACTGGGACACCAGGAGCTGGAGACATTCACAGGAACGGTACTGGACTATATCCAGTTCTGCATCGGGAATGTGACTGTGGACAAAAACATCCGGGCTTTCCCAAACCAGAAACCCTGGATGACCAGCCAGGTTCGCACACTCCTCAGGGCCCGCGACACTGCCTTCAGGTCAGAGCGGGAACAGAGCTCTGTACCAGAGCTGCTCGAGCTGACCTGAAAAGAGGCCAATCAAAAAGAGCCAAGGCGGACCACACAGCAAGTGCCGAGTAGAGTCCCACCTGTCCAAGCAACAACAATGACGGGTAGGCTGTGGCGGGGCATACAAGACATCACACAACTCAGAGCTGTGAGGCGTCTGCAGATGACCTGTAGTGTGCCACATGGCAGAGAACCCTAAACTTCTTTGCTCGCTTTGAAACATCTCAGCAGCACCCATACAGCCCAGCCCTGCCCACCCACCCTGGCTCCTGCACCACCTCCACTCCACCGTGGCAGCAGCCGATGTCAGACGGGTGCTCCCGGCAGTGAACCCTAAGAAAGGCTGCCAGAGGACGAGTAATGGCAAACGTGTCAGAACGTGCGTAAGTCGGCACTTCCAAGGAGTTTAACTTCTGGCCAGGCAATCATCGTCGTGCCTAAAATCGGTAGCGAAATCCCAGTGCGAAGAAAGTCTCCCATCACAATAATCTCCATCCGTCCAAGTTTGGCGACGACACCTACAGTGGGTTAACTCCATCTCTATAGGGTGATGAGGCCAGCTAGCAGAGCACGGAGGTCCTGAAGTTGGCCAGCCTGGTGTTTCAGCAGAATAACCTCCGCTCTGAACACCAAGAAAAAAGAAAGATGCACCATATAACTTTCAGGAGCAAGCAGCACCAACCAGCCCTTTTACACTCCCACGGGGGGGGGGCGGGGGGGGGGGGGGGGTGGGAGACGACACGGAGGGGCCGAAAAAAGAGAGAGGAAGGGGTCGGCGTCCAACGGGCGCCGGAGTGCGTGGAGAGGGGTCCACCAACCTTCAGGTTACCTTCTGCGGTCTCTCATCTCCGGAATCTACTGGAAGAGCCAGCATCACGGGATAATCAAGAAGGTCAGCGCCGGCTACACTCCTGAGAGTCCTAGGGCAAGCAACAACCTAAACTCCAACCTACTGCTGACCTTACTACCGCTCCATCCTCGCAGAGCCTGCTGACATACTGTATCCAGTATGGTAAGGCGAGGCTTGCACCGTTGCAGACAGGGAGAGGCTCCCAGTGGTTTGTCACAAAGGCAGCACAGAAGATCATGTGCTGCCTTCCTCTCCCTGATGGACCATTTACACCTCGCCTGCCTCAGGGCAGAGCTAAAACCATCACCAAAGACAGCTCGCCAACCCTGGGCTTTGACCTGATTGCCTGTTTGTCTCCACGAGGCGTACAGGTGCATTGCGACTAAAATAATAATCAAAAACAAAGCTTCTTACCAAAAGCAATAAGCCACCCTTGAAACCTCACCATGCACTGATTTCGAATAGCAACCACCCCAACGAACCGACGGACTCTCCGTAGTCACGTATTAAACACGTGTTAAAAACCTTACTACTGTGGCAGTACCATAACCCCGTGCAATATTCCCATACCATAATGTACAATAATATATATATTCATTTAACAATTGTATGTAGCCTATTTATATTTTGCAAATGTACTACCCTGTAGGACTGTGCACCTTATTTTTGCCAATTACTTTCATGTCGCTATGTTTGATACGTATATTTAATATTCTTAACACTGTTTTGCTCTGTATAGTGTACAGGTACCGGAAAGTATAGACCCCTTTAGCATTTTCACTCCTTTTTTCATTGCAGCCATCTTTGCTAAAATCAAACAAAGTTCATTTATTTCTCATTAATGTAACCTCAGCACCATCTTGACAGAAAAAAACAGAAATGTAGAAAATTTTTGCAAATTTATAAAAGATAAACTGAAATACCATGGTCCATGAAGTCTTAGAGCTTTGGCTGCTGACACTCAATTAACTCACATGCTGTCATTTCTTCTGATCTCCTTGAGATGGTTTCTGGCCTCCTTCATTGGAAGTCCGCAG
>NW_023339785.1:15376759-15382628 GCF_004916995.1 Morone saxatilis | reverse complement strand
ACTTTCCGTACCCACTGTATGTGTATAGTGACAATAAAGGCATTCTATCTTTCTATTCTATTCTAATATGGCAAAGTGCAATATCCAAATCACAGAAGCTGATTTTGTTTGATAAATTTGTGACAAACAGTATTATAATAAAGTATTGTAGTGCTGCAGAGATGACCTGGTCTACAAACCATGCTTTTCCATGTTCGTTTGTCACAGATCCCTATACCTTTTTTAAATTAAAATGAAACTATGGTCCAAAAATGATTATTCCCATGTTGTGAATCATATAGCAGAAAAACTGTCAAAAAATAATTGCAATTAGATGGGCTTTTTGTAAACATATTATGCAGCGCAAGTTGATCCGCTCATATTTTACAATCTGGGAACATAAACCAGGCATCACAGGAGTCAGTAATTAACTAGGGGTAAAAAAAAAAAAAGGCATAAGGCAACTGCAGGGGATTAGTACAAAGCGGGCATGTCTGCAAAGGTAAACTTGTGGGTACCCACAGAAACCATTTTCCTTCAGATATCTTGACGTCACAGGTCAAGAGTCCATGCCAGTTTTTTCAGCGCCAAAATTTTGCTATTACGTCATCTAGTTTCATATAAACTATGGACTGTATCTTCACTCTAGCTTTAAAACAGAGCCCAATAATGCCTCTGAAAGACAAATAATTAGGTGGAAATGCCCCTGATCGATAATGGCATTGGTATGAATAAAGTCTTATCAATTTCCATCCCTACACATAACTGCACCAAGTGGCCCACAAAGCAGCATGTGGTTAATTTGTTTGTTTGTTTGTTTCTTTACTTGCTTGCTTTTTTAAGGATTTCTATTTTACAGAAACAACTACATTCATGAGTAATGGAGCCAGAGTATGACATATTTGGCCTTCTGAATGAATATAATTTGCATATGGGAGGGGAAGGGAGGACGGATTGACATTAATCAGATGTATGACAATAACTTTGATCACAAAGCTAACAGAGCTCAGCAGATTCTATTCTCTGTCTGAAAATGAAGGCCCTGGAAGAAGCTGAGCTGTGCTTTCCACAACTCAACAACTCCTGCAGGAAGACAATACGCCCTGAATTGGAAGATGTGCTCATTTACAGTCTGCTGTCCTGCATTACTCTGCTCACTGTGACACTCAACTTGTTGGTAGTCATCTCCATCTCCCACTTCAGGCACAGATAAACTTTTCAGCTTGGCCTATAAATTGTTTGGTTTTTTGGTTACACTTAACATAGTTTTGAGTTAGGCAGAATGTCACATTAAGGTATCTGATGAAAACATTAGCAGATTTTGACAAAGAAAAAGATTATGTTTCTTTGCATGTGCCTTTACTAGAATGTTGTGCTGTTAGGCTTATGGCTACAGGCCAATTCATACTACTAGTGTTATAACTACTACAAAAATGATTCTTACATCTATTGTATATGACAATGTGTTCAGTGTTGATATTTTCCCATTTCAGGCAGCTCCACACCACCACCAACCTCCTCATCCTTTCTCTGGCTGTCGCAGACTTCCTTGTGGGTTTCCTGCAGATGCCAATTGAAATCCTCCTCTTCCAAGGCTGCTGGATGCTGGGTGACTTTGTATGCGCTGTTAATTACTTTTTAGGTTTCCTTATTGTCAGTGTTTCAGTAGGAAACATGGTGCTCATATCAGTCGACCGCTATGTGGCGATTTGTGACCCCATGTTGTACTCCACCAAAGTCACTCTGAAAAGAGTTAAGTTCTGCATTGCTCTGTGTTGGATATTTTCAGCTGTTCACAGCACCTGGATACTGAGGGATTTATTGAAACAACCAGACAGGTATAGATCCTGTTATGGAGAGTGTCTTATTGTAATGAATTATGTTGAAGGAGCTTTTGACTTTGCTGTGACCTTTTTTGGCCCCATTGTTATCATTGTAGTTCTGTATATGAGAGTATTTGTGGTGGCTGTGTCTCAGGCTCGTGCCATGCGGTCACATATTGCAGCTGTCACACTCCAGCGGTCAAAGACAGTAACTGCTAAGAAATCTGAGATGAAGGCAGCCAGGACTCTAGGTGTTGTTGTAGTTGTGTTTGTTCTGTGCTCATGTCCATATTACTGTTTCACTGTCGCAGCTGAGAACAACCTGATGGAGGCGACATCTGTAGTGGCTCAGCTTTGGCTGTTGTATTCAAACTCCTGTCTAAACCCTATTATCTATGCCTTTTTCTACCCCTGGTTCAGAAGATCTATTAAACACATTCTTACACTTCAGACATTTAAGCCCGGCTCATATGATACCAACATACTATAGAGAAAAACTGTGATGGCTAAACCATTCTTTCTCTGCTAAGGGAAAATTATTTTTCATGCTGTTGTCAATACACCAAATTTACATGTCCTAACATCAGGACAATTAAATATAATATGAAGAAAATCAATGTTTATAGAATGCAAAATCACATATACATTTGTCTGTATCAGACACTCTGATTCTTTCATTCTTTGTTTGCTTTTGATTGCCGACACCGGACAATAATTACCTGTATCCAAAAGATCCAATGGTATCCAAGTTTATGGAAATGTACCCAGATCTGCATGTCATATCATATATCATATATAATATCATATCAAAATGAAAATAAAATCTGTCTAAGATCCAGTCTGTAATCTTCTGGATACAGACAGTATCTGTTCGTATCCAAAAGTATCACCACATTGGTTGTTAGTGCATTTCTTTGTTTATTATGTGTATTCTCTGCTTCAGTTATCCCATTAGAATGACAATAGAAAATTATTTTAAAAAGAATATTTGTTGAGTTTTTGTTGAAAAATCTTGTGAATGTTATTTTTATGGCAACACAAAGACCTGTAGCCTATAAGGATAACCACCAAACTTCAGCTCTGATTTGGGACTTGGTTTTAGGGTAGAGTAAGGTAATTCACTGTGTTTGATAATTTCAAAACAAATATTATTTCTGTCATCTGCTTATAATACTAGGCTGTTAACCTGTAATAATGCCATGTGTTGCAGTTGCTAGTTCAGACAACTGGCACCTTTTTTATTCCAATTCAAGCACAGTTATATATTGGTTTGCTTTGTTTAAAAAGTAAAAAAAATAGGATCTGTTTGTGCACAGTAATTAAATGGAATCAATGAAAGTATCAATAACTTATAACGTTAATATATCAATAAGTACTATCAATGAGTGGATGTATCAATAGAATTTTCATTAGCAATCCTTAAAAATAATATATAACAGTTACAGTATTAATTTCCCCTCATTAATTGGCAAATGTCAGTTTATAAGGGGTTCTATTAAACTTGTACCAGTTATACCAGTTGTACCACAATACATTTGTATTTATTTTTATTTTATTTTTTTATAACAATTTTGGTTACGGAAACACACCATTTTATAATCCGTCATACTATACGACTATAAGGACAAAAGGCCTTGATATAACAGTGTATGGTTGACACAATATCAAGTGTCTTAATAACATATTATGTTTGCTTCACTCCCAGTATCTGTCACCTGGGCTTTCAAGTGAATACAATTGGCCATTATTTAACCTGATTCTGATTCCTCCCAGTAATAATACCATTCAGCTTCTTTCATGCACTGTACCTGGTTGTGGCCAGCATTGTGCTACAGCCACTGATCACCTGAATTGTAAAAATGTGTTGACCACACCCATGTGTATTTTGAAATTTAGGAGTTTTGGAACAACTAAAGTATTTGTATTTCACAAAATAGGCGGTACCTAAGCAGGGTGTGGGTGTGGCTTAAACATGAAGTGGGTGTGGTTAGCCAGAGGTAATTGAAATTGATATGTGTTGATCAGAAGTTGCTACATGAAAACTACTTACAGAACAACCCCAGAATTGAGCTTCAGAACAATGTTTTTGATTACAAGAGTAACAGATGCATTTACAGGAAAAGTATTTTTTTATAAGATTTGCTATATTTATAAGTACTGATATTGACACATTTTACTCTGATGATACTCGTACTGGGAAAAAGTACATTATCTGTACCAGATACTTGTTTCAACTAAGTACTCGCTCAATTAATAAACAATTTAAATTTAGTTTTAGTGGGTTTGGGGGTCTGTAAGTAAGGTATACGGGTGGGCAGGATATGAGCGAATTTGACAAGGGCCAAATTGTGATGGCTAGACGACTGGGTCAGAGCATCTCCAAAACTGCAGCTCTTGTGGGGGTGTTTCCCGGTCATGCAGTGGTCAGTAGTCCTATCAAAGTCCAAGGAAGGAAAAGCGGTGAACCGGAGACCAAAGCTCATTGATGCACGTGGGAAGTGAAGGCTGGTCTGATCCAACAGACGAGAATACTGTAATTTACTTCTTTTTACTTTACTTTACTGAACTCAAGTTCATCTTGTACAAATGTTCTGTAAATAAAGAAAATGCCATTAAAACCCTTTTGGATAATGGGTGAATCAGTATTGATCAGTCCCAGTCATGATTGAGAATGTAACGAGTATTCAGCAATAAACATAACATGCACGCTCAATTTGGTTTGGTAGCTGTCAATGTACATTCAATATTTCTGCCTGACAGTTCACTGTTGCTGCACAATTAATCAGAATGTTATCAAAATCACAATACGGCGAAGGGCAATATCCAAATCACAGAAGCTGAAAGTTTTTTGATAAAGGTTACATTTAAAACCATAACAGTTTGACTACTGGACTACTGTAATGCTGTCTTAAATTATCAGTACAGAAGTCTAAATCATATACATGTAAAGCAATAAGTATAATGCATAAATCTTTATTTGTTTTGTTTTTTGGATTGGACTATATAATGCCATAGTAATTAACTTTAGGGCCAAAGCATCGAATGTGAGTGTTTATAAATGTATAATTTCAAAACTCATTAAATCTTAAGCCATTTTTTCACAGATCCATTGCAAAGACACGTCACACTGCAGATCATTCCAGTTTGCTTCAGTTTTCATGTTAACTGTGAAATGTGCACAGTCCTCTTCACCCAACTGTGGATCTCCACCACCACTGTCAGGCTGACCTTTCGCCCAGTACCTAGGAGGTTATTGAGAAGGTGAATTTTCACAGCATTTCCCACTTCAATTTTTTTGGTAAGTTTAAAAAGAGAGAACCCACCCACTAAAGTCAACCAATATGTTTTTTCTGCATGTAGAACAGCTACTGTATGCTTGCAAGAAATGTTATAAATTAGGGTCAATCTGATTCTGAACAGTTATTTAGACAGTCATATGCATATAAATGTCATAATGTATATGTTGTATATGTGCCTATATTCAAAAAAGGTGTAGAACATTTACTGAATGCCTTACGCCAGAGTCAGTGGAGTTTCATCAGTCCATTTCCAGGTGCCCTCATTGTCTCTGTCAGTCAGACCAATCCAGGTGCCCTTCCTGATGTTTTTAGTGAGGAATTCCTGTTCAAGGAAAGAAATCCCTTCTTTTAGTTTGAACCTTATTACATATGAAATTTGCATTGATTAATCTCAATCCAATAAGATTCACTTAAAACTTGAACTAACATAAAATAAATATTAAATATTACTACAATATATTATATTATAATATAATATTATTAATAATATACATATTTAATTATATACATATTTAGAACCTTATGTCCATATCTGTATCATCTGTACAGCTTTAAATACAGATGTAAATGATGTGATGAAATGTGATGTAGGACCTTGTCCTCGTCTTCCTCTACAAGAGACGCTTTATCCGTCTCTTAATTCAACAATCATCATATTATTTTGATTATGTTCCACCAGGAGAGTTCAGAAAGGCCTCTTTCTCTGACCTTTTTGACCCAGGAAAGGAGATAAGACTTTGCCGTGCCAAGCAGTCCTTCGACAGGAAG
>NW_023339785.1:15375070-15376734 GCF_004916995.1 Morone saxatilis | reverse complement strand
TTGTTCTCTGATATCACTATGGAGTACCAAAGATAATCCAAGGTAAGTTTTCAAACGCGCCGTTTGGTTGGGTGGGCAGGTGATGTATGTTAATGTTCGAAACATGTAAGGTAGTGTATTAAGTCATTGTGGGTTCTGTGGGGAACGGGTGAATCATGGATCTCGAAAGCTTAAAACACGAATAGGATAAGCAGTTAATAAAAGTGTACGAATTCTCCAAAACAGGAAGATCATCAGAGGATAGTGACGCACGCGGTCAGCTCCGCTGCGTAGCCAGATCTCTCGTGCTCTTCTGCGTCCAGGTTCCGTGTGATGGCCACATATTTCTGTTGTTTGTTGTTGCATTTGTGTCTAGCAGGCTAGTCCATTTCGCGATGCTATGTTACTCATATACTTAGGTTAGTTAATTAAACATATGATAAACCATATATGTTCCTTTGTCGGGTGTCATTTTGATTTTTGATGCGGGGAAATCGAGGAATTGGTGTATGTAAAAGAAACACTACGTTTGCTTTGAAGTGGATGAGACAATTGTTTGGGGCTTATTGATAGAATTATAGAAGATTAGGATCTTTGTGGCCTAATCTTCTCCGTATATGTAATTTCCTCCGATTATCCAGTAGCAAAAAAGGAGTGTTGCCGCATTATGAATCTAAATATTACGTCAGTGACTAATTAACCTTATATATAAGTAGTAAACCCCTACAGTGATATCAGACGAATTGCCTCATTTCATATCAAGAATTCAAATGGTTTATCCATAAATTAAGATTGACATGCACCCATAAAAACAATTAAATATAATATAACCAAATAAAACGTAATGTGAAAGGAAAAGCATAGCCAGTGTGGAAATTAATAATAAACTATCTTATTACTTAATAAAAAATACAAAACACAAGCTGGTAAAAGTGGGCATAATTTTTTAAAGCCAGTGTATAACATTATAGGTATTTTATGAATTCACCTAAAAAAGAATTGTTGTGTTACCGATTACAAATGCAGACAGTTGGGCATTACATTAAGCAAAACACGCTCTAGATAGGGACATTATCTGTGTGTGTTTCGATGCCGACCAGGTTTCACTCAATGCTTGAAAGGGGGGTTGAAGCAAGGAAGCTAGATCTGTAAATTATACCCACTACATGCCCTAACACAGCACTGAACCTTATAATGAACTATACACCCCTGCTCACCATTTTAATTGGCACCCCATGAAGTAAAACACATAAATGTAATATCCTGAAAAAAATGATCAAGTGAAAACAATTTCTGCGACTAATAGAGAATCTGTTGATACAAAAGAGCAAAGATAACAACAATAAACCATGAACAATGTAGAAAAAAATTTTAAGAAAAACTAAAGCTTACATAGTGTCCAACTGGTAATATGCACCCTTTGCTGTAAATCGTATGGAAACACATTTGTGACTCACGGCTCTAAGTGCAAAGGTCGGTTTATGTCACAAGCAGCCAGCAGAGCACCGTCCAATAATATAAGTCAATAAATCCATGATATCATTTGGAGCAAGGCCTTTAAGTGATAATATAATTTTAAAATCAATGAGAAATTTACCAGGGACCAGTGTAAATAGGCTAGCACCAGGGTAATATGGGCTTTTATGCTTTTATTATACCTTTTAAATGGATAGTGACAGCTGAAG
>NW_023339785.1:15352792-15375007 GCF_004916995.1 Morone saxatilis | reverse complement strand
ACCCTGGGCCACTGCAGCAAAGACTCAGCCTTAGTACATGGGGAACCAGATCTACCAGGAGAGCTCTCCCGGTGTCCCATATGTTCATATATCTTGGTGCTAGTTATAATCCAGGTTGCTGGTTGGTCCAGGCTAAATATACTATACTAGCAAATCATATAACAACAAAAAGAATGACTAGATAACCTTCTTGACTTGTTCATCAAGACAAAGGTCTGCATTAAATCATCATTGGCGACCGTAACAAGGGCTGATTCGGTGCTGTGAAGGGCTCTAAAACCTGACTGAAGAACAATGATGATTTATTAACTATTAGTAAAGTCATTCATTACTTATAAACCCAATACGAGTGTAATTATAAACTGTATTGGGAAAGTGGTACCATAGTTTCCTCAGTGACATTTCATTGTATGTGAGCTCTAAGCATTGTGCTGGAGAAGGTAATCATGTCGAATCTGCTCTCCCCGCAGACTGGGTCGTACTGGGTGAGTCAAATCCCACATTTACATCACACATCCTTCACCTACAAATCATATTATATGAAGAGGTTGCTAACTTTCTTTTTGCCACTTCAACAGGCGAAAGAGAAGAAGCCCAGATGGTGTGTTCCGGGAAGGAATTTCGTCTGCCCGTGTACTCGACATCCAGAATGGTGACTTTTACACCAAACTCTGAGGGGCCGAGACGTATCCTGCTGGACAAAACCACTGTGAGTGTGCAGATGCTTGTGTTTTTGTTTGTTTGTTGCATGTACAGGTTTCCAAAACCTATTTACTTTACATCTGCAGGTGAAGGACCCAAGGTTTGAGTGGACCAGAGATAAGATGTTAGTCCTGAAAGAAGTGACTCACGGTGATCAGGGACTTTATGCCATCAAACTGTCATCTGGATTCACCTACGAGACTGTTCGTTTGACTGTTTCAGGTGCGACAGTTTCCTCTTCTTGTTTTTCAATGTAAAAATACCCCGAGTAAAAGGAGTAAAAGTACTTAAGTATAATATTACTCTAATCTGACGTTTAGAGAGGAAATGTCTCTTTGATTAAAATGTTAATAACTCATAGACCTCAGAAATGTAACAAGGGGCGGCAAATAGACACTGCTTTTTTGTCAGGGGTTACAAGGCAAAGATTTGGGAACTCCTGGTTTAATCTTCAACAATGCATTCTATATTTGAAGTGCATCATGTGCTTTCTTTTTGCAAGCAAGTTAGTCTTAAGAGTATTTAGTAACTACAACTTTCAGTGTAATAGATTTAAAAGTATCCTCTGACATGTAGTAAGTGGAAGTATAAAGCAGCATAAACTTGAAACACTTTGAGTAAATATACTTTCCATTTCTGTCGATCATTCCTTCTGCCTCTTTCTGATCCCTCACTCCTTCATCCTGCTTCAGAGTGCATTAAGTCCTACCACAGAAACTACGGGGAGAACTTTGAGCACAACATCCCTGAAGATGGCTCCCTACTAGAGTTTTCTCCCCGGGGTGCTCCACCTGAGGCAATGCCGGTTGTGCTGTGGAACCGGACAGACCCTGAGACCAGCAACGTGGGGCGGGGGCACCTGCTGCGGTCCGGGAAGGTCTGGGTGGCTGAGAGAGTGACGCAAGCTGACCAAGGCAACTACACTGTGAGAGACAGCCTGGGGAAGGTCGTGTCCCGCAGCACCCTCACTGTCCGCGGTGAGCAGAGACAGAGGATGAGGATGAGATGAGAGTTTTCAGACTGACGGATGAATTTCTTCTTAACTTTAGGATCTTGTCAACTGTAACATTTATATTTTATCTTTCCCTTTCCATTTGACACCCTCTCATCTGCACTCCTTCCTTTGTGTTCATGATCCTGCATGTGGATGCAGGGCGCTCCTTTAATGTCACCCGCTTCACCAAGGAGTCTCTAAACCTGCCCCTCTTTCTTCCTATCCCTCATGCCCATCTCATTTTTACCCCCACCCGATACCCTGATGAATCCTCCCTGGGCCCTTTTGACCCCAAACCCCCTCGTGGCCCCGTGCAGCTGATCCGCGAGGGCCAGATAACGGACCACGACATGCGCTACAGGGGCCTCATCTCTCTGGGCAGGAACGGCACCATCAATGAGGTCGTCATAGCGAGGCTGACCTCAAGGCACGATGGGCTGTATGAAATCAGAGATGGGAATGGCAACCTGGTGTCCTCCACTTTGTTGCAGGTGATCGGTGAGTGACAGCATGTGTTTAAATGTTGTTTTGTTGTATCTGAATTATTTGCTTCCTCACACTCGCCATTCATACTGACATCCGTCCCATTTCTGTGACTCTACTCTCTCCAGAAAGGGGAGGCAGATGGCGAGCACTTCTCAAGTCCATCACTGTCCCTTCTGGCATGTTTGTGTCCCTTGCTGGTTTCATCCTGTTCATGAAGCGATACCCATACTGCAGCCTCACGCAGATCATCGCTTGCCTCAGAGGACACCGCGCGCCGCCAGCCAACCCTCCGAGGGTCAACATCCAGGTGAGGAAATCAGGAGAGCCTGGTTGGTGGAGCTATTGGCTGAGGTAGTTGTGCAGGCAGGAGAATTAAAGGTCCAGTCTGTAACATTTAGGAGGATCTATTGTTAGAAATGGAATATAATCATATGTATGTTTCCATTAGTGTACAATCACCTGAAAATAAGAATTGCTATGTCTTTGTTACCACCATGTTTCTACAGTAGCCCAGAACAGCCACAATAGTTTCTCCTTTAGGCTTGGAAAGGGAGGGTGAAGCAAAGGAGTTGCAGTCAACAACTACACCGCTAGATGGCACAAAATCCTACACACTGGTCCTTTAATACATAAGGTCTAAACTTTTAGCTTCTTGTCATGTTCCAAAAATAAATCTGGTCTTGCCTCGTGTTGGTTATTAGATAATGTATGCCATGTGAGTAGTTAGAGAGAGTATGGAACATAAGTACCCATATGGCATTGAAAGGACCATTACAGGGCGACCTCTTTGGCTTTTGGAGCTTTACTGCATATGTGATTTAATCCATGTCACAGCGTTTTTATACTGTAATCAGAAACATAGCAAATGTAGATGCTTCCATAGAGAGTGTGTGGGAAGAGGAGGGGCGTGAGAATCTATGAGAGATTGTGGACAGTGTTAGACACTCTCCACCATCATCAAAACACCAAATGAGGAAACGCTTGGAGAATCTATGACAAGGAGCAATAAAGTGGTTCTTGTGGATCGTGGTGTCTAGTTTCTGTTCTTTTTTTCTTATTTAAACACCCATCTGTAAATCAGATGATATGTGATATGGTTGCACATTTCAGGTACCTAAAAAACCTAAAAGAAAACAAAGCATGTTTGACTCAAATCAGTTGTGGGTTCCAAAGGAGAAAAATAAAGAAAACTGTATTGTTTTTCGCCCTAGCAGTCTCTACAGCTGTGTTCCCAAACCAAGTGGCTGTGCTGAGTTTTATGTGTCTGTTTGTCTGTGCAGGACTACAGCCAACCCAGCACTCAGCCCTCAGGCTTCTACAGTCACTCTCAGCAGCCTGGAACACCAAGAAAATGGACCCCAAGAGCCAGTCCGACTCACTCTGTAAGGCCGATTAACTGAATTAAATTAGTGTAAATTGTGTCTGTGTGCATGAACCATATGTGCTTGTGTGCTGCTGTTTCTATTTCCAGGGTTACAGTCCGTTAATCGTAGGAACTCCAAGAGCTCAGAACCAGGAAGGACAGCAATTGGCAGCTGAGAGCTCCCCAATTCATAATTCAACTACTGAGGTAATACTACACTCAAACTGTGAGTATTTTTCCGTTAACAGAGTGAAATATCTAATATTTTAAACATATGTCTTAATTCCTTCCTAGCAGGACACATCTAATGAGGAAGAGAAAGGGATTTCCTTTCCAGTGCCTGGGGCTTCAGACTGCCTCCACTCCTCTGAGGACTGTGTCCAATTCCAGATTAAGAAAGCTGGGAACAAAGAAAGGTGGAGCAGAACACAGGAGTACTTTTCCACACTGCCACTAGACATGGACACCTCTGCAACCACCAGCGTTTACACTTCGGAAAAACTGAACTTCTAATAAAACACAGAATTGGAGCTGAAATGATGGAAGAAGAAACAGAGGGCACCGATTAAATTACAGTTTAAGATTTTCAAATGGAGTGAAGCTGTTACGGAAAAAGAAAAACCTCACCTGTGCCTTTTGCATCTAAGCTTAGTTTTAATGGTTCAGTATCAATATTGCATGTCACTTTTTTCATGTAATTTTATCTGAAGCATGAGTTTGAGCATCAGCCTTCCTATCTCATAATATATTTCTTGACACCGTTGATGATGCTCCTGAAATCTCCTGCTGTTACCTACCTCCAGACCCTCAGGACCAATATGAGCTGGATTTTTCTAAGTGATGGTACATGTATGTTTGTGAGAGTGTTGTGATCTCTAGGGCTACTAGAAATTAGAGTTGTGATACAAAAGTTTGCAAAAGGGAATTCTTAAGTACTGTACAGTAATAGAGAGTTAGTTGGTGTGTTTTTCTCTATCCACAATGTTAACCATTCCTGGCTGCAACAACATTTAATTATTATGTTAAATGTCTGTACTGCAGTTCATTGATTTTTGCAATGATATAGTGTATTTGCCCTTGAGGTAACTGTAGTAATAATTATGTAAAAAGTAACATGTTCCACCAATATCCTATTAATCTGTGTACAGATAGATAGAGATAGATAGATACTTTATTTATCCCGAGGGAAATTCAAGTACAGGATGACATTGAATCACCAAATCTCTCTAGTGACAAAAGAGTTTGACTGCTGCTTGTGATATTTTTGGACTATAAAAATGTCATCTACCAAACAATAAAATATATCTTTAACACACACATTTGAGGTGGTTTTCTCTAATATACTGTATGTTTGGCTGTAACAAAGCATTATTTCCATTTACTGATTCATCTGTTATATTTGTATATAAAATGACAATCGTTCCAGGCCCCCTCCCACCTTGCAGACCTGCTCCGTCGCCACACTCCTTCCCGAAGCCTTCCGGCTTTCTGATGCTTATAACCTGCGCGCCTGTCTCCACCACTGAGGGACCAAGCATCGTACCTGGTGGCGACAAAGAGCCTTCCTCCATAGCTGCCCCCTCCCTCTGAATCTCCTCCTCCCCAAAAAAATCAGAGACTGTGCTGGATCCGCATCTCCGACTCTTCAGAATTCACTGCCTCAAAATCCCCCTCCCAATTTTTTCAGAAGTGCTTTTTAATGAATAATTCCATATGTTGAGTGTTGTAGATATAGCTATAATTTCTTAGTGCGTTGTAGTTTTATTACTGTTTTTCTTATTTTTTTTTTTCCTTTTAACTTATGTAAAGTGTCTTTGAGTTTCTTGAAAAGCGCTCTATAAATTAAATGTATTATTATTAATAATAATAATCCAAAACCTAAGACCAAAGATATTCAACAGATTTTAACCCACAGCTACTCACTAATAAAAAAAGCTGTACATTAAGAAAATTACTTGATAAATGTAAAAAATTGTTGACATTTAATTTTTCTATCTATCGATCCGTGATTTCTGCACTAGTTACCGGTGTATTGATCAGAGCAGTGTGTGTGTCCCGCCGGTAGAGGGCAGCGGAGGACCTGTGAGCCTCAGACTCCCACAGACTGGAACAAAGCGCAGAAGAAGAACCCCGTTTGTAGCGGCAATGAAAAGACAGCGTGCTACTTACAAATTGAGTAAAACATAAGTAAAGTCTACAATTAGCGGCAATAACTCTCAAAATACAGGACGAGCGTACTTCAACCTCCGGAAGAGAGTAAACGGACTGCGTCGGGAAGATGGCTTTGGTTTGTGCGAGTAAGTTGAAGTTGAATTCATTCATACGACGGAGGCAGCGCGCTAATGCTAAGGCTAACGTTAGCGGCCACGCAATGCCGCCTGCCACTGAGGGATAGTTCGCTTTATTGTTTGTATCGTGTGGTTGTTGTTTGTTTTAAAAGCTGTATTTGCATTTTCTTCTAGTCTCCAACGAGGTCCCGGAGCACCCGTGTGTCTCCCCGGTGTCCAACCAGGTGTTTGAACGCAGGCTGATTGAGAAGTACATCGCAGAGAATGGGACGGACCCGATGAACGGACAACCCTTGTCTGAGGAACAGCTCGTAGATATCAAAGGTAAAACTGCTTCTGTGTGATACGTTTGGTTAGGGGTTAGGTGTGAGGTTAGTGTGAGCAGCTGGAGATCTGCACTCATAAATGTAAAAGTATAGTTTTATGCAGCAACCCGGTAATGAATCCTCGTGGAGGTTATCATGTCCAGGTTTGTTTAAAGTAAAAGGTTGATTCATCTTGTGTGTTCAGTCTGACGTGGTGTTAAACTGTTTATTTCTTAATTCTTAATAAATGCTTTGGTTTATGAAATGTGACCATCACAGTATCTGAAAGGCCGACAATGATTTCATGGTTGTTTAATCCAACAAATATTCAGTTTGCGGTGATATAAGACAATGAAAAGCAGCAAGAAGCTGTAATTAGAGAATGTTTGCCATTTTTTGCTTTTAAAATGAATATTCGGTTATCAAGATAATTGAAGGTTGTTGCAACTTTTCTGTTTTTTTTTTAGTGTCCCATCCTATTAGACCAAAGGCACCGTCAGCAACAAGCATCCCCGCTATTCTCAAGTCCCTTCAAGATGAATGGGTAAGTGTAGTTAACCACCGAGGAGAAATCCACAACAAAACACCTTCATCGCACTGATAATATCACCCACAATTTATGTTTTGTGATTTTTCTGTTTTGTTCTTTGAAGGAAGTTGTTCACCAATATTCTGCACAGTAATAAACCTTAGTTGAGGAATATACCAGTCTTATAGATGACTTTGTGCTTTAGTAGAGCGCCGTGCAACTTGACCGAAAGAGACATAAAATGCACCAAAAAATGAAAATATCTTCAGGAATTACGTACCAAGTTGATTATTTTGAAGTTTATACGAGATGTTCCTGAACCCTGTTTTCTCTTTTATGCGCTAGGATGCTGTTATGCTTCATAGCTTCACCCTGCGGCAGCAGCTGCAGACTACTCGTCAAGAACTGTCACACGCCCTCTACCAGCACGATGCCGCCTGCAGAGTCATCGCTCGACTCACCAAAGAGGTCACCGCTGCGAGAGAAGGTTGGTTGGCAGCAGTTTGTGTGTCCTCTGTTCACATCAGCACTCTCCAGATTCTGCTCCGCTCTACACCCACATGGTTTTATAGATTATATTATGAGAGCATGTTTTTCTTATGGCGTCCATTTCCTCTTTACAGCTCTGGCCACACTCAAACCCCAAGCTGGATTGGTTGCCCCTCAGGCAGTTCCCACCTCTCAGCCGGCTGCAGCAGTGAGTGATCAACCTCTTATTCCAGTTAATAAGATACTGAGAAATGCTTATTGTATTTTTTTGCTGTACGTCTCCTAACAACCTCTTATTCTGCTGTCTGTATCTCAGGGTGCTGGTGGAGAGCCTATGGAGATTAGTGAACAGGTGGGAATGACCCCAGAGATCATCCAGAAGGTAAGATTACTTATTTACCTACATAAGTCATTATTTGGCTATAAGCTTTTCCATTTTCTTTAGCAAGTCTTACGATTGTTTCAATATGCTTTTTCTCTGTTTTCAGCTCCAAGACAAAGCTACCATCCTCACTACAGAAAGAAAGAAGGTATTATATGGCTCTTTTATCAACATTATGCCTATTTCTGTTGTAATATCGCAATGTTGTGTGACACTTGTTCTTCTATAACAGTTGTGTTACTATGTCATATATACACCCTTTAACATCTGTATTTCTCCAGAGAGGAAAAACTGTCCCAGAGGAGCTGGTTAGAGCTGAGGATCTCAGCAAATACCGCCAGGTGGCCTCGCATGCTGTAAGTGTAGATTAGTGTCTGTTGAAGTATAAATTACATTTTCTTACCCCTTTAATCAGAAGGCTGAAACAGTGAGTTGATTGAGTTGTTGTCAACATGTGCTCCTTGTTGTCTTCAGGGTCTTCATAGTGCTAGTGTCCCTGGTATTCTGGCTCTGGATCTGTGTCCCTCAGACACCAACAAAGTTCTCACCGGTACATTGATTTCATCCAACGCTCAGCTGCATCTTTTTGTCACTTGTTTACACATTACAAGTCATTTTGAAGGCTTTTTATTTGATATCCTCTCTCTGGTGTTCTTCAGGTGGAGCTGATAAGAACGTGGTGGTGTTTGACAAGAACGAGGAGCAGATTGTGGCGACGCTTAAGGGTCACACCAAGAAGGTCACCTCGGTCATTTACCATCCATCCCAGGTAATGTTTTCTTTGTCGCAAACAAAAAATAGTCAAATCTTTATTCCAATAAACCAGTCCTGTGTCTGCACTGCTCACTGTTTGAATTATTCAGAGGCCTGCTAAGTAGGATCTGATATTTTTACTCATTCTCCTTTTTTTTTTCATCCCTTTCTGTCTTTCCCTCCAGTCTGTGGTCTTCTCTGCATCTCCAGACAACACCATCCGTGTGTGGTCCGTCGCCGGGGGCAACTGTGTCCAGGTGGTACGTGCCCACGAGGGAGGCGTCACTGGACTCTCCCTACATGCTACTGGGGACTACCTGCTCAGCTCCTCTGAGGATCAGGTGTGTGTTTGCTTGATAAAAAGACATCAAAAAGACTTCATGCTGTATTTAACACTGAAGGAAAAGTGATCTCTTCGCAGGTTCATTGCGTCACCACACTGACCTTTTACCATTTTGTTTCCTCACTGTCCTGCAGTACTGGGCCTTTTCTGACATCCAGACTGGTAGAGTCCTCACCAAAGTCACTGATGAAAGTGCTGGCTGCGGTAAGTGTCTCTATGTTGACTTGTGTGGCAGTCTCAGCAAGTGTCTCCCTGCTCCCCGTGGTTAATGTTTCTGTCTGTCCCTACAGCTCTCACCTGTGCTCAGTTCCACCCTGATGGTCTTATTTTTGGCACCGGGACGGCTGATTCCCAAATCAAGATCTGGGATCTGAAGGAGCGCACCAACGTGGCCAACTTCCCAGGCCACTCTGGTCCCGTCACCTCCATTGCTTTCTCTGAGAACGGATACTATCTGGCCACAGGTTAGAGCTACTAACAGCAGTGTCACACTGTTGCTGCTAATGTTTGCAGGTGGAAAAGTTGCCGAAAAATACACACAAGTCATATTAAGATGTACACTGACCAACTAAGCATCTACAGTCCTCGATTTTTGGAAACTATAATTAATTGTATTTGTTGTAAATAACCTAACATCCTTGTCTTGTGCTGTGCTCCAGGTGCCCAGGATAGCTCTCTGAAACTGTGGGATTTGAGGAAACTGAAGAACTTCAAGACCATCACCCTGGACAACAACTATGAGGTAAATAAATGCAGCTGTTTCTCCTATGAAGAAGTAGTTTGAAGTTTTTTGGAAGTTTGTTTGCTTAGAGTTCAAGTTCTATTTGTGTCTGTGTGAGACAAACCAGATCAAATGTAATAATTAGTCAAATCTAAAGGTGCTGGTAGGTGGATTGTTTTTAACTTTGGACACAAGCATTAATCTTCGCATCTGACTCTCTACAACAAAGCAAATAAACACATTACATGTCACTCAGAAGAGTCTCTCAGGAGACACTAAGATGGTTTTGAGCACACTGGCTGTGATCTTTTCTCTTGTCCTTGCTGTCATTCCTCTGTTCTCCAACCTCTCATTCCTTTCTGTTTTTCTGTTTCAGGTGAAGTCCCTCGTGTTTGACCAGAGCGGTACCTACCTCGCTGTAGGAGGATCCGATATCCGTGTCTACATCTGCAAGCAGTGGTCTGAGGTCCTTAACTTCACAGGTGAGGAGGAGGAGGAAATGTCCATCTCTTGTGAAGTGTTCATCCTGTATGTATGTCACATGGAGCATTGACCTTTTTGTTTGTACTCTCTCTGTGTAGACCATTCAGGATTGGTGACTGGAGTGGCCTTTGGAGAGAACGCGCAGTTCCTGACTTCTGCAGGAATGGACAGAAGTCTCAAATTTTACAGTTTGTAGAAGAGGAATAAACTTCAGGCTGAAGGGAGGACAACTGAGAGGAGTATAGAATGGTCTCTATGACTGAGCAGTCACTCTCCTGGACACTGACTTGGCATAGACTTACATTTTTTAGGAAAAGAGAGAGAGAGAAATCACCGCTAACTTTGCTTCATTAGTGTGTTTGTCCTCATGTCCAGGAGATCCCATACAATTGTCGGCTATAAGAATCCACAGCAGCATGGTTAGGATAACAAGTCTGTTGGCATTGTAAGTCTGAAGTTTAAATGATGTGAAATGAGATGCAGAAAGATGGTGTAATTTTTCTGACTGATTTACCAGCAGATATGATTTTACTGTAGGCTTTGTTTTTGTTTTTTTTGTGTGTGTGGGGATCTAAAGTTGCTTGTAATACAACTCCAACGTGTTGTAGTACACTGTTGGGAGCTATAATTGGTGTGACCACAATCTGCTTTAATTCTTAATGTAGACCAGCTTTATCAAGTATCTTTAGGGTTAAGAATAAAATACACCTGTAGTGATGTGCAGTACAGTTAAGCAGATAATAAACAGGTGTATCAGATTCATGTTCCTCTGTGAAAACTTTTAGTCTTGTTTGACCTCCCTTCAATTTCATTTCCTGTTTCATTTGTTCCGTTTAAACTTTTGTCTTTTTCCAATTGTATATTTCTCATTACATGCTATTTTACCTGTTGCCACGCTGCCCTTTTACAATAAAATGAAATATCTTTTGTATTGCCATTCATCTGTTTGTCAGATCAAGACCGAGAGAACGGCTGTTTGGTCCTCTGCTGGAATTAAAATGATTATACACACAAACACACACACACACACACACAACTACAGTGCTCAATAAAGCCACAGAGGCCATGTGATCCAATTCAAACTAAATAGTAAGCCTATGTAGAAGTCTGGTGCGCTTAAATGTGTGCTTTGCATGTTACTTTTATGTTTGAGCTCATGCAAATTGATGTATATGTGCAGATTGATACTAGAAGACTTTTTACGTTCATCTGATACAGATGTGTAGATGTCACAACTGCATTCATGGTACAGTATGCCATTAATTAATTAGTGTGATGTGGAAATGCAGAAATATACAGTGAGGAATGCATTTTGAATTTTTGGAGTAGATGTAATTGTATTAATCCTCCATATGGTAATTGATTTTGGGGAAAAATGCACATCAGACAACATATCCCAAACAGGCTTTGTTTTTATACGTTTAAAATAAGTATGGAGATATTTAATTGTACAGAATCAAACCCAGGAAATACCACAGAACGCATTTATTTCGTACTTCTGAAACTTATCGGATGTCATTGCTCTGGAAAGTGTACAACATCTCTTCACTGCTCGTCTCTGCTGTGTTTGTACACGGCGGAAGGTTTTCAGACACTTAAATGAGAGTCATGCCACTCATTTAATTATGGCGTCGCTTAGCAACTACTGTTCAGCAAAACCAACAGCGCCACACATGACATCTATTAACTAAGCGTCTGTTATTAAACAATAATAATAATAATAATAATAATCATGTAGCTAACGTTAGACGTTAAACTCCCACCGACTGGCCCGAAAGACACAACTAACTTAACGTTTACCGTCTTTTACCGCCATTTAAGTTACGTTAAAGTCTCTGACCCTCTAGTGGCCAAATGAGAGACGAACGTCATCTGTCACGTGAGGCCGCAGTAACGTGACTTTCCCAAACGGGAAGTGTGAGCCAGGACTGAGAACTTCTCATAAACACAGTCAGCTGTCTGTCGGTCAGCTGTCTGTCTGTCTGTCGGTCGGTACGGTGCCCGGACAGCCCGAAAGACAGCAGGTTGGAGTCCGGCGGGTGTTAGGAGGCAGACAGGTGAGATATCTGATATTTCCGCGTCCTTTTGTGCTCCCATGAGGCTGTTCTCTGTCTGCCTGCTCACCGTGTGTGCACCGCTGTTGTTGTGATTTAATGTTAAATCAAACCCGTGAGCAATTTTTATTTTCTCCTCGTTGAATTACCCGAATCGATCATGTTTCACTTAATGTTTTTTTTAATTTTTTTTCATAACATCTTTTGTTCGATCTCTTGTCGTTAAGCCTCGTTTCATTGTCATGGCGTGTGACTAGAAACGAAACTTTACAGGGGGAAAAATGTATGAGACAGAGCCAGACATGATAGAGGTGAAACAGGAGGGTTATTGTTTGTTAAAGGAAATGCCAAAGTTACCTTAGAAATAACTGTATTGATTCCCTTTAAAGTTTATTTAGGTAACAGTCTTAACTTGATGCATACACTTGTACATACACTACTAGTACTACACATAACTAGTGGGACACAACTGCTTTGCTTCATGAGGGTTTCAATGTTCAGTTTTTGTTTGGTCGTTTTGTAAGCTGTAGTTTTTGGTGCTTTTTGATGCATTTCCTCCACCTCTTTTATATCAATGAAGTCTAAATATAACACTGTACAGCCACCGCAAACTGCAGCCTTCAAAACAACCACAACATTTCAATCCACACTTCTCCAAAAACAGTATGAGATGGAGTTGATTGCAGTGCCTTAGTTTCACTCTTTCAACTGTCAACTGACTGTATATTTGTATATACAAGTGTGTTTTCTTTATTAACAAATGAACGCCAGCTTGCAAAATGGACAGAAACAATAATGTAATAATGGAAATCCCACCTGATCCTGTGATGATCAGGAGGAGCTGATGCTTCCCCTTTTTTTTCAGTTTCCACTCATACGCTTCTGCATTGTCACTGAGAGGCTTGTATTGTCCTAACTTCCACCCCCCACCCTCCTCCTCTTCTCATTCAACTATAAACGACAGCACTTTGTCATGCAGGCAACTATGGGCTCCATGTTTCGCAGTGAGGAGGTGTGCCTGGTGCAGCTCTTCCTTCAGTCCGGCTCGGCCTACAACTGTGTCAGTGAGCTGGGAGAGCTGGGCCTGGTTGAGTTTAGAGACGTGAGTAACTTCAGCTCTTGGGTTGTGATACTCTGGTGAGACGCTCTACTAGTTAGCTACTGTTTGAGCCAGAATGTGCAACTGGTTCGACCACATTTATGCCTAAAATTCTTCACCAGCAAATGGTGCGTTGATTTTAACCACGTTTTTTTTGTGTTTGGACTAATGTTATAAACCGATCGTTGTTCTAATTCTCCGTAATGCACAGTAATTGATCTATTTACAGCTGAATCTGTGTTTAGGGTCAGATGGTGAACTGCTGCTTTGAGTCACAGCAACATTTTCCTCCTCATAGTGATCAGATGAGTAACCCTGTTTTCCTTCTCCTCTCATGTTTTAGTTAAATCCCAATGTGAACGCCTTCCAGAGGAAGTTTGTCAGCGAGGTCAGACGATGCGAGGAACTTGAGAAAACCTTTAGTAAGTATTGACTCATTTTTCCCCACAAATATTTTCATCCACATTCTTTCTTCATTTCTTTTGTTCCTGCCTGCTCTGACCTCCTCTATCTGCCCTTTCAGCCGTCCTGGAGCAGGAGATCAACCGCTCCCTGTCTCCGCCCTTGCAGGGTCCCCTATCTCCTCCATGCCCGACACCTTTGGCCCCTCAGCCCCGTGAACTCATCACGATAGAGGAGGAATGTGAGAGGCTGGCCAGAGAGCTCAAAGAGGTGAGCGCTTAAACGATGCTGACATGATAAATTGTCAACAAGCCTCTGTTGTCTCATTAGCGCACTAAAAGAGGTTGAACTTTTTGGCTTGAGAGAATTTTTTTTGTGTGTGTGTTTTTTACTAGGTCTCCAGAAACAGAGACAGCCTCCGGGCTCAGCTGACCCAGCTCTGTCAGTACAGAGGAGTCTTGACCAGGACACACTCTCTCACAGCCTCGCAGGTGGAAAAAAAAAACACTACATTTGTGCAACAATTCTGGCATCATTTATGACCTTTTCTTTAATTACGGTGCTGGAGTGAGCAAACAAATGTCTGTAAACTAAACCTACAAACAAATTCTTCTCACAGGCACCACCGCCGCCTGTACTGGAAAGCCAGGGCCTGTTTGATAACCGGCAAGATGTCCACCTCAGGTAGCTCTCATTTGCTAAAATGGGGCAGTAGCAGCTCAGTCTGGTTTGGGAAAAAGAGGGTTGCCAGTATGAGTTTTTAATCTACATTTAACACGTCTCCCACTGCATCTCCTCTCTCTCAGTTTTGTGGCAGGGGTGGTCCATCCTTGGAAGGTCCCATCATTTGAACGGTTGTTATGGCGGGCATGTCGCGGTTATATTATTGTGGATTTCAGAGAAATGGGGGATCGACTTGAGCACCCGGACACGGTGGGAACTGGGAGGAGGAGAGGATCATGGTTGAGAGATAGATGTGAAAGTTATTTCTGTTTCAGGGAAAGTCTCTGATGATTTTGTAACATGTAATGAGGTATTTGTGGATATTTTGTCACAGTGGATTCTTTGTTTTCAGGGGGAAATGGTGCAATGGACAGTGTTCCTCATTTCCTACTGGGGAGATCAGATCGGACAGAAAGTCAAGAAGATATGTGATTGGTGGGTATAGCATCAGTGCATCAGTTCAGATTTCCACACTGCAGTGTCTGTTAAAGCTGTTGAATATCTTTTGTTTTCCCCTCCCTCACAGTTTCCGCACACAGACATTTGCATACCCTGAGAGCACTGCTGAGAGAGAGGAGATTCTCCAGGGACTTCAAGGCAGAATTGAAGACATTAAATCAGTAAGTGTAGTGCATAATGATAAAAACACTGAACATTGATGCAGTCACCAGGATTTACCCTCTCTTTTGTCATTTCTATATCATACTTAAAAATACTAGAAAGCACAAAAATAGAAGTAATGTCTTCAAAAGGAACTCTTTTTTTTTTTCTTTTTTTTTTGTATGCTTAGTACTTTCGAAACATGTTGCTTATGCACTCACTCTCACTTCCCTCTTCTTCAGGTCTTGTCACAGACCGAGTCCTTCATGCAGCAGCTGCTGATGCGTGCTGTGGCTGTTCTGCCCCAGTGGAAGGTGCGGGTGCAGAAGTGTAAGGCGGTCCAGATGGTGCTGAATCTCTGCAGCCCCTCCGTCACCGACAAATGCCTGATCGCTGAGGCCTGGTGTCCCACTGCCAAGCTGCCTGAGCTGCAAAGTGCTCTGAGAGAAGGAGGGGTAAGACAGTAGAGAAAAACATGGAGTTGGAGATGAGGACTTGACATAGATAAAGCTGCCTCGTTTCTCACACTCCTCATTCTTATCCAACCCTCTTCTCTGTCCTCAGCGGAAGAGCGGCAGTGGGGTCGACTCTTTCTACAACCGCCTGCCCTCCTCCACCCCTCCACCCACCCTGTTTCCCGTCAACTCTTTCACAGCTGGTTTCCAAAACATCGTCGATGCTTACGGAGTGGCCACCTACCGTGAAGTCAATCCAGGTACAGCGGCATTAGAGCCAAAGCAATATTGTTTTTTTGAGACAGATACTGATTTTAGATACTCACCAGTTACCAAGACATTATGGCTGATTTTGAGCTGGAATGAAAATAGACTGAAGATATACTGTGAAAGGGTACTCATAAGGCTGCTTTCTTTATTGCAGAAATGAACACTGAGAAAATAAATAATAACTAAAAATAAAACAAAAAGCTTAACATAAATACTTTTTTGCATTATATACTGGAAAAAACTACGCATATTGGATGACATATATGTCGATATCAATATGTCTGCAATAAGCAAATGTCTAGCTGGGCTCTAAAAAGTTTCTTCTGCCAGAAGCCGGAGCAGTTTTTAAAAGTTGATCCTTTTTCTCTCAATGCCTCTACAGCGGTGTACACCATAATTACATTCCCCTTCCTGTTTGCTGTGATGTTTGGGGATGTGGGTCACGGTTTACTGATGACTCTCGGCGCCCTCTGGATGGTCCTTGAGGAGAAGGACCCCAAACTTAAGAACAACAACAACGAGGTAATTCAGAGGACATTTGGTCACACAAACACACAAACACACACGCTCAACATAAATAATTTTAGTAGTAAGTAAGATGTAAACTCTAAAACCAAAGAGCATCCGTCTGTGTGTTCCAGATCTGGAGGATGATGTTTGGAGGAAGGTATCTGATTCTGCTGATGGGACTGTTCTCTATCTACACGGGCGCCATTTACAACGAGTGCTTCAGCAGAGGCCTCACTACCTTCAGCTCATCGTGGCACGTCGGTCCGATGTTTGAGAAGAACATATGGAAGTGAGGATGTTTTTATACCCTCAAGTCCTTAAGTCTTCTCACACTGTTTTTTTTGTCCATCTAAAACTATTTGTATTTTATTTCTTCCAGTTCATCGGTCCTGGCAGGGAACCAGTACTTATCCATGGATCCTGTTGTATCTGGTGTTTTTACCAGCCCATATCCATTTGGCATTGACCCGGTATGGCCGTCACACTCACGTCACACTCCTCCTCCTTCATGACTCCGTTTTCTTTCATGCTGTCATCTTGTTGTCGCTGCATCCATCCTAATTCTTTCTTGTTTTGTCAGATTTGGGGGCTGTCCAACAACAAACTAACTTTCCTTAACTCGTACAAGATGAAGATGTCAGTCGTCATCGGTGTCATTCACATGACGTTTGGAGTCTGCTTGTCATTCTTCAACTATTGGTAAGTAATAACATTTGAATGTTTTAGTTTTTGTTGTATTTATATTTATTCTTACCTGCCTTCACATATCCTCGTTCCTGCTTTCCCTTGTTGTTGCTGTGTTTCCTCCAGGCACTTTGGCCAGATTAGCAGTGTGTTCTTTGTGCTGATCCCTGAACTGTTCTTCATGGTGTGTCTGTTTGGATACCTGGTGTTCATGGTGGTCTTCAAGTGGATTGCCTACACTCCCGCCCAGTCCAAAATCGCTCCCAGTATACTTATCCACTTCATAGACATGTTCCTCTTCACAGACAACCCTGAGAATCCACCTCTCTATACAGGACAGGTGTGTGTGGTTGTTTATGCATGACATAGCCACCAGCTATTTTTAATTTATTTAATTTTGTTAGTATGGTATTAAAAGTCAGCTTGAAGATGCATGAAACCTGCTTGAGACATGGAACCCATCACAGTGAACATTTAGTCTGTATTGTTTTTAGTCATGGTTATTTAATTTTTCCAGGATATTTTTGAAAATGATCCAAAATTGTTATGTTAAAGCATCCAAGAAAGTTAGTCAGCAACAGTTTTTACCATTCATTGTTTGGCAGTTTACTCTCAAACCTCAGGTGTCCAAGTTTCCTATAAACACGTGATTACACCAGTAGACTTCTTAAAACAATCAATGCTTTAACTGCATTAACAACAGAGATCGATTATTCTATTTGTTGTCAATTTTTAAACTCATTGGAAGCCTTTTTTATATTTGATTAATTCTCTGATTTCAGCTTCTCAAATATGAATATTTTCTGGTTTCTTTGGTCCTCTATGACAGTAAACTGAACATTTGAGGATGTCACTTTGGGAATCAGTGATCATTATTTTTCACTATTTTCTGATATTTTATGGACCAAACAAAAACCGATTAATTCTTGCTCATTTTGTTTTATTAAACGACAATGTAATAAGACAAAAGGACAATGAAATGTTCACTGTGAGGAATAATATCAATGTTTCATGTCTCTGCAAGCTCATTTTCATACTTTACAGATATGAACTGAAACCAGTGAACATCTGGAAGGTAGAAAATAAAAGCCCTTAAACCTAAAAAAAACAACAACCTATGCTTTGGGAAATGGTTTGCAGAAGTGAAAAGCATGTGCTATTAGTAAGTAGTTAATAAGTGGACAATAATTTGTAGTGTTATAGCTTGCTAAAGTGAGCATGTGTTGCTCAAAAGCTTAACAGCTGCTCCTGTAACTCTCCATTGTGTAGATTGTGGTGCAGAAGGTCCTGGTGGTGTTGGCCCTGTGTTCTGTCCCGGTCCTCCTGCTAGGGAAACCCATGTGTCAATACTTCACATTCAAGAATAGACGACGTCAAGTGGTGAGTCTGTGTTCGACTGGAACTTTAACCCTTTCTTTAGAGTTGGATGTATTTTCTGACATGATTTCTGGTTCTCTGCGACATCAGGAGGAAGACAGACGTCCACTTGTGGCTGACGAAGGCTCTATCAACACTCGTCAGGGGGAGGTGGAGGGAGGAACAGTTGAAGAGGCGGTAGGGGAGAAGCCTGAGTAACTTCTTAAACATTAAATCTGGTAAGAGATGCACGTGATGTCGTGACTCTTGTGTAAGTGTTTTAAACTGTTCTGTTTGCAGGAGTTTGATGCGGCAGACGTGTTCATGCATCAGGCCATCCACACCATAGAGTACTGCCTGGGCTGCATCTCTAACACTGCCTCTTACCTCCGACTCTGGGCTCTCAGCCTGGCACACGCACGTTAGTGACACACACAGACACTATCATACTCACATGATACACACACACACACGGACAGACTTCCTCTCTAAAACGCACTTCTTTTTTCAGCCAGTTATTCATACACACGTGGCTGTCTCACAGTGAGTTATGTCTGTCTCCCACAGAGCTGTCAGAGGTGTTGTGGGTGATGGTGATGCGTATTGCCCTGAGGTGGCAGGGCTATGTGGGATCTGCAGTCCTCTTTGTGGTTTTCGCCTTCTTTGGTGTGTTGACCATCTCCATCTTGCTGGTTATGGAGGGGCTCTCAGCTTTCCTGCACGCGCTCCGTCTGCACTGGTGAGGATGCCATGTCTCACAAAGCAGGATTAAATACGTAGGCTGGATATCTGCACTGAGAGTCCATGTTTGAAAGGGTTAGCTAGATAGTCTGTTATTTATGAACTTATAAGACACCAAAACCACAAAAATTAGGAACAGACAAGTACAGAACTTCAACATTACATTGCAAACAAAGCACTTTGTCTTCTCTCCCAACAAGCCACAAAGAAGATTTTCTTTTCCTAAAACACAACTCAAGGTTTGATCATCCAACCAGTAGAACGTATCATAATAACAAATGGGCCGTGTGTAGCCCTTAAATCTTCGTCTAATGAACAATAAAATTTGAAATGCACTTCGTCTTCATTCTCACCTAAATCACATAATAAACTCTAAGCCTGCCAGTTTCTGTAACTAATGGCAGTATTCAACATAACTGTGTACACAGAGATCTTGGACTTTCTGCTTCACATGAGGCTCTGCACTGTTGTTGTTTTCATCATACAGTAGTTTGTAATTTAGGCTTGTACTAAATGTTAACAGACCTTCCTTATACATTTGGAGTCAAGGGTTTCACTTATCAAAGTTATACAGTTGCGTACATTGCACTCTGTTGTCCATTCACCTAGTCACCTGACCAATGTGACAGAGGTGATCAATGTGCAGTCATGGCAGTTTACTTATTTTTATTGAGTTTTCCATCTTGCATGTAAAGTTAACCTTTTGGCTTAAAGGTCTGGGACCCAAAGCAACAGGTATTTGACAACCTGGGAATGAGACTCAACAATCAACTACTCTTTTCTCGGGCTACTGATTGGTTGTTTTCGCTCAGGCCTGGTGGATTCTTGCCATTGGAAGCACGAGGAGAAGCTACAGGAACCAGATGTTTTACACTGATTATCTGCCTTATGTACCACTGTCAGGATATAGTGAATATGACAATAAAATATTTTTATAAAAGTTACTGACTGCAGCATGAAGAGTGCTGCAGGAAATGTTCCTCCTTTATGTAGGATGAAAGTGCTCAGCACATTTCATGGACATTACATTTTGATATTTCTTGTGTATTAATGGTTTAATTTTGCTTTGTGGAGGTGCTACACAAAGGACTCAGAGGTTGCCAAACCAACCATTTAGAAACCACGAAGACTGGATTAAAATGTTGTGTCATGTCACTGTCAATGTCAGTTGTCACCAAATGAATCTTTTTTTTTTTTTTTTAAACAAAAAAGCTTTAGAATAAATTACAGACAGGTTTTTGGCGAAGAGATGTAGAGAAATGGAGTGGGTGGATAGCATTGGATCATGTGCTGTAAATTGTATTTGCTTGTTGACTTTGCTTGTTGACTTTGCTTGTCTCTCTTACAGGGTGGAGTTTCAGAACAAGTTCTACAGTGGATCAGGGTACAAGCTGAGCCCGTTCTCTTTCTCATCTCTGATCCACGCATCTGCCGCTGTATGATCGGCCAAATGATGAGTTAGGATTGCCAAACGGTTATGTTAACTTATGTATATTATTGAGTACTTGGACTACAACTACACACATCGGAATGACTTTGTTTCCCTGTCCTAACCATGGTATTATAATGTCTTTAGGCTATGAAATGGTTGAATTCACTTGCAAAATAATCATGATGGTACCGACTGTTATTTTTGCATCAGCAGAATGAAAATGAGTCTCTATATAATGAATTACAAATGCATTATATGAAATGAAAAAAAATCTACTTTTGTATCCCTTGCTATTTCTTTTACTATCTGTGTCCTGTACTGCTTTCTAATTACTCTTTAAGTAGCTCAAAAAATAGTAATCAGTTCTTTGTTTCTTCTACAGCTCTTCACTGTATGAACATATATTATAGACACTCATTATAAAAAGGGAAACCACATCAATTAATGAATCTGTTCTGCAGTTTAAGGGAATGTATGATTGTTGAATTGGTGTATTGTGCTTTAATTAGCCGGTCCTGTAGGATTCTTAAAATTATGGCAGGGAATTATCTGAATGATCTTCATGAGCCAAAGATACTTTTCCACCTCATTGTCATGTCTTCCAAGCACAACACTCAACAGGTATTTATTGATAGTAAGTATTTTTTCATGTGCCTTACTGGGACTGAGTGCTTGTTTATCTACTAAGTCTTTTGGACAGATCATAACATCCATTATCATGCTACTATTTTAAACAAAACTCTGGCCTGGACATTTATCTGTTTGTTTTTTTTCTGCCGGTTTGCACTGTAAAATGGATTGAATTTGAACTGAAATTAAATATGATCTCCTTGTATAATCTTAATTGTGGGAAGTCATTCCCTAAACAGGATGCCATTTATTGTGTTATGTATGATTCATTTGTGATGTTAATGATGGAAGAAGTATTCAAATATTTTACTTAGTATAAAGAGCATTACCAAAGTGTAAAAATATCATTTAATATATATTATATTATTATAATATTGTGTACTGTACATATCAGAAGTAAAAATATTTTAATTAGTCAAAGTGATATATATATATGTCACATTATTTGATTAGTATTGATTAATTAACATGTAAAAGGCATTTTAATGTAGCTGACATAGATGAAGCTTATTTAACTACCCTACATAAAGTATATAGGTTACTTTTTAATAATGCCTCATAGTTTTAAGACAATCCTAATCTACAAACTAACTAGTTACTGTAGCTGTCAAATATATGTGGTGTGGGGTAAAAAAAGTATAAACTGGTATAAAAGTACCTCAGAATTGTACTGAATCACTTTTTTAATCTACTTACTACTACCGAAAGTGACTGTATGCACAGAAATGCACAGACATGTAAACGGAACTGCTTCCTCGCTGGTGTTTGTTTCCGTCAGTGCGGCTTCTAAAGCAGCACCGGGTCCGAACCGGATGTTGTCCGAATGTCAAAGATGGCTCTTCACGTGCATTGACGGTAAATATCACGGTACTTTCTGTCCAACGAGAGTAAAAGAGCCGGTTTCCATGGTCTATAGGGACATAACGCGTTACCGGGCACATTGACTGCACTTATTTTAATTTATGAGGTGAACACAGTCGAGGAGGAGATGGCTTTGAGTGAAATGAGTCGCGGTGTACGGCGGCTGGTAGGTCACATTCAACGATGTCGTCCGGTCACAGAGACAGGTACGTTGAGTCCAGGTAGTACCGTCCTTTATATGAGACATATAATGTATGTGAGCAGCTCCAGGTGTAGCTGTTAACACTGACTGTGTTCGCATTGACTTAGTTTAACTCGAGTATCCACACACAGTTTCTGTCTCGGTAAGTGTTGTCTGTGTCTCCCAGCTCGGTGTCTGAGTCACGGAGCCTCTCAGCCGGAGCCCCGAGCAGATGAAAATGAAGAAGTGAACCCGACCTTTGTGAACAGAAACCCGCGGAACCTTGAGCAGATGGCCCTGGCTGTGAAGGACCGGGGCTGGAAAACGACCTGGCCCCACCGCCAGTTCTACCACAGGTGTGTGTGTGTGTCTCTCTGTG